>NW_028277085.1:4295833-4610000 GCF_059951505.1 Python bivittatus
GATGCAGTCTATGGCTTAGTGCAGTGAGAACACAGTGATAGAATGTCAGGATACTTTTGGCCAGATGTACCACCCAACCCTGTGTGGCTTTACTTCGAAGTAATTCCCTTGTGTTCAGGAGGGTGATTTAATCCCCTGATAAATAAGAGCGTTGCTAAGTGAATCTCTATGGGTGGAGAATGCTGAGCTGATTATGAGAAGTTTTGGAAATAGGTGCGGATCTTGCTCAACTTTTGAATTTTTTTCTCACCGGTCCTCCGTCTGGCATTTAAAAACCTACGCAGTTTCTTCAGCCTGTCCTCTCTAGATACACAGTCTGAAGTGTGAAAAGGGAGACATTGTGTAGTGCCAAAGTCTGTGCTGAGGGGTTGGAGAGGACTTTCTTCTGCTGGAGAGGTTGAAGTGTGGAGTAACATCTCAAGCTGGAACAGGTAATCACAGGATTTCTCTGGGTCACTGGATTGATTTCCAAGACAGTACAGAGGCCCTTCAGACACTTGGCACAGTCAGCTGTTTTGGTGTTATCCAGCTGTCCCTGAAGATATATACTGTCTAAATTCTTCAGTGCATAACTAGAGATTTCAGGAAGTTTCTCTTTGATGAGGGGAAAAACATCCATGAAACCCAAGATGGAGTGTTCAAACTGCATTTCTTGGTTGATTTTATGCAGAGAATCAAACAGAGCGGGAAGGCCCATCGACCAAAGTTTGTACCCCACCAAAATGGGCGCACAGAGGATGCTGAGATAGTTGAGAAACAGATCCAGTCCAGAGTCTAATACTATGCCACTTGTATTTTGGGGGGGGGGGGGGAGAAGAAATCATGACAGGTAAAGTGATTTCTTCATTCACAAGAGCCACCAGATGAAGGATATTTCCAGCTGCAAAGAAAAGAGAGACATTGTTGGTCCAGGCTGATGAATAAAAGTTATGGGCATTAAAATATTTCTCATACTTAATAAAGATAAGAAAACTAGGGAGGGAGGAGGAAGAGAGATGCATACTGAAAGAGCAAATAGTACTGAAAAGTTCTTATCAGGTGCTAAGTAAAAAAAAAAAAAAATACTCAAATCAACCTTTGAGGCCCGATGTGTATCACAAGGATTCCTCCACAGAAACAATTTAAGAAGATAGAATGATGGAGTTTTCCGGAGATACCTGGACCCTGCAGGGTTATGGGCCTTCGTGCCAACCCTGTCAGAGGTGATGGTGTCACTCATGCTTGAAGTTATTTCAAGCCATTCTAGGCCAACAGAAGACTGAGTTGACCTACTTCAGGCTAGATGACTTAGTCTGGCTCGCAGGATATACATGGTCAGAAATGTCTTAGATGGAGACCAAGGCCACTTACGTAGAGGCTTGAGGTCAAAGAATACCACGGTCTCTGAATCCAAATTGAAATCTTCAGGATTGATGAACGGATACGTCACTGGGCTACCTGATATACCCTCAAAGTCCAGTGACAGGCTTGAGCCCTGCAAAGATGAACAAGCAGTGTGATGCACTAGAGATCAAAAGCTATCTGACTTGTCCACTCAACCATACTGTTAGAAGGTTGGGACATGTAGACATTTTTAGATATTTAGACATTTATTTTTACCTGCTTGTATAACCTGAAGTAAAAGCAGGCCCAGCAATATGCCAATATTCCCTTTCCTGTATGTATGGTTGACCTCACAGTGATTGGCCTCACTTTAGATTATCAAAAGGTTGCATTCTTGAGGATGTGACCCTCAACACTTCTTAACATCTCAAGGATGCGTTAATTGCTGTCCATGGTTTGTCTCTTTCTGACTGGGAGACAATTCATGTAAGCAGATAAACTGTTTGACCTGATAGTCTTTTCCTGTTCAGATGACCCCTCACAAAGAAAGATAAAGCGGTCCTAACCTCGTTTCTTAGGGATGTAAATCGGGACAGCGCCTGGTGGACAATCAGAGTGATAAAGGATAGTATACATATGGCTGTTAACACTCAAGGTGATAAGAAATTAGTTTACATACAGAAAGGAAGAACCTCAATCAGCACCAGAGAAAGGGGTCCTGGGTAAGGGGAGGAGTATGGATCAAGGTAACTGGCTTTGATTGGATCAGAAAAGTCATGACATCTTAACATGGGTCTGGATGTAACGAAAGGTATATAATATGCTGTGTGGCGGGGGTCCTGCGCGGCCGCCCACCTAACTGCTTGCTGTCATTGCTTCTGCTCTTGGGTGAAGAATAAAGTTCCTAACTTCATGCAATTTGCCAGTGTCTTTACTCCCGGCTCAGAAACGGACCTGGTAAGATAACTTTTTCTTCCAACATTTGGCGACCCAAATGGGACTGGGCTAACCTGATGGGCTGGGTCCCTGGAGGATAACACGCCCTGCCGGCACCGGGCCATTTGCCCGGAGGGTTTGTGGTTTTCCTGCGGGATTGCCCTGAAGGTAGTAAAGGGAGCTTTGGTTTTGTGCCAACCGATTGCATGAACTTAGGACGACATCACAGTGGGTGAGTACCCAAAACTTTCTTTCCTTTTATAAGCCCAGCGTTTGTGCGTAATTGGTTGTGCCCCAGTGTTCGGTTGTAAGTGATATATGTGTGTAGCGAGTCTGTGAGTGAATGACTATAAGCCGAACCTGGGAATGTGTGTTTGATCCCTTTTATAAAACCTGACTGCAGACCAAGGCTGTGTGTCGAACTGGTTCAAGACGCCCCTGGGCCTCTGCTAGCTCTTGTTGGGTGATAACCAGAGCAACCCAGATAGCAAGTGGGACCAGGACGATCCGCGTGCCCAGGCAGGTTGTGCTTGCATAAGTAGCTGAGACTACGGTTGTACTTGAATGAGTGGCTGATACTATAACTGGACGATTACCACTTGTGTGCTAGGAATTGCAAAATTGCTAGAAACTTGCAAAGTTGATAAGTGATCAGGAGTTTGGAAGCGCGCAGAGGGTCGGTACTCTAATAGGGAGTCTCTGGGTGTTTGGACACACCCCAAATCCGACAGGCACCGGTGCCACGCTTAGGGACACAAGAGGGTACGGGGAATACTAAGTCGACAGTACCCCCATCTTCCCCTTTGGGAAGGTTGTTACAGGCTTGGGATAAGGGGATTTTGCCCACCCAGCCGGGAATGAGGAAAAGACGTGCACACGAACTATGTATGGAATGGACTCAATAACTAGACACAAGCAGTAATGCAATTTGGCCTCCCATGGGTACATTCCACTGTGAGAAACTGAAGCTTCTTGAACTCCAGTTAAGACGAAATTGTCCCGAGCAATTGTCTTATTGGCACTGTTGGAATGAACTAGCCGACTTATCCCCTACAGCCATCAGTAATCTGTAGACCATCATCAGTGTTTTCTTTGAGGCCACCTTGACTTCCTACGACATAGCAGCCTCCTGTGGTTCCAAAACTGGTACCTGGTTGATCCATTAAACTCCTGCAAGCCTCCTTCAAATTGTCACTTGATGGCTTGACTTTGATCATTTTTGGAGGCTCCTGAGTGCTCATTTCCTCTTGAATGCATTTCCTTTTTACCGGTAACCTTCCCAAATGGTCCTAGAAGATAAGAACAAAGGCAGTGAAGGTCCTTCAGTATCTTGGTATGCCTCTGTGGCTTTCATTTGTCATCTTCTACCACCCACTTGAACAAGAGTCTGCCCAGAAGGTGTATCAGGTGCTGCTTCAGCCATGATGTACAGTAAGAGATATGTGCAAGCAGCCTCACCTCTTGAGGCCCTGTTTGAGACTGAGCTGGAACAGCTTCTAAGGAAGGCAGAAAACAATAGGAGTTAGAAAACAGGCTCATAGGGGACAGATGCAACCATCCAACGGAATTCTGCAGCTTTTGCTAGCTTGCTATAATGCCGCATCTTCTAGCAAGCGATGTGTTTGGGGCCTTGGAAGCAGCAATAATAAACTGAATTAACCTGTAATAATTCAAGTAATTCCATGCCAGTACTCTAGCCTCTTAGAAGGTACTATTCGACCTTGCACTGGCACCTGGGGCTGGCTGGGAATTTGTAGCTGCAGCTCCTCTGGGGAACAACTGGTTGGGGAAGGTTGGACTCCTGGGACTAGCGGTGAGCCTCCATGAGTAACACAGGTTTTTCCCTCTCTATATTTTTAATTCAAGAAACTAGGATGTAACTCTGGGACTTTCTCCATGCAGCCTACTGTAATCTTCCTTCTTCTTTTTTAGCCCCTCTCTGCTGAATCACCCGTGGTTACTCTATCTCTGCAAAACCCTACCTTTCTCTTTTGTCACGCTTTCAACCACATCTTGGAGTTGGGCCTTGGTTTCTGTAAATTTCCTCATGTCAATTCTGCAATCCTTCAATGGTCCGGCTTCGTGATTCTCTTTCTTCAGGTACCCCTGGTGGATTTGAAAACACAAGAAGCAAAGGAACAGCTCACAGCCGGAACACCAAAACTCTGCCTCCTCCTTACAGTTGTCACAAACCAAGTCTTGGCTACCAGCGACCATTTGATAGAGACTGGCCTCGGCTTGGAGGTTATCCTGCCTTTCAGGGATCTCTGCATTGTGAGAGTGTGGCGTTCCACAGATGGCACAGAGACCAAAAGGCTTGTTTTCCTCAAGGCACTGGGAACACAGATTATGAAGGCAGGGCAGGAGTTTGAGGCTTGAGACATCGGCGTGGCATCACTCACATCGGAGGAACTGGCACTCCTCGTCCATCTCCTGTGGAAACACACGGTATGAGGGGAAAATCTGAATTAGTCTCTTGCCAAATCAGCACAGTCCTATGAATGTACCCAAAAAGGAATAAAATACATATGAGCAGGAAGTCTAATGCTGCTAGCTGGAACATGTGGAAAGCGGGATGTGGTGGTGAAGTACCTGGCCATTATTCTGAAGCCACGGATGCCTTTCCCCAGCTTATTAAACCTATTAAAGGCGTGGGGGGAGGATGGAAACAAGAGAAACTGGGAAGGGAGAGGCTGAAATTTGGGGGGGTGAGTTTACAGAGCTTCTTTGCCAGCCCTCCTCAATGGGGCAACCCCGTTATGCTTAAAGCAAGCATCCCCCCCCACCCCAGAAACTGGCATGTCCCACTTTTCGGACTCTTAGATGGGACCAACGGTGGGGGGGGGCTTCTTCCCCTGAGCCTGGGGGCGAGTGTTCTGCCTTCTCTGTTAAGCCTCTGCTCCCATTCGGACCAGATCTGACTGCGCCCCCACCCGGTTACTCTTCAACCCCCTCGAGAGTCTTGCCCCCCACCCGCCCCAGAAGGGTAGGACTCAGACATTGCTCGCCCTCCGCCCCCCCTTCCTTGCAAGCACGGAGGTCCCATTGCTGCGCGGGGCGGGGGGTGCTGCAGAGGTAGGCGTTCATCCCGGCTTGCCTTCAGACCTAAAACAACGGAGGGAGAGGAGGAACACCGAAGGGGAAGGGAAATTGAAAAGGGAAAGGAAAAAGGGAAGGAAAGGGAATTGATGAAGGAAAGGGAATGGGAAAGGAAATCCAGTTGTTTCCAAACTGGTAGTCTCCAGATGTTTCTGGAATTGGAAATTGCTGTAGCTTTCCAGATTCAGATCAAGCATCTGGATGGATGGAAGGAAGGAAGGAAGGAAGGAATAGGAAGGAGGAAAAAGGAAGGAAGGAAGGAATGGAGGAAAAAAGGAAGGAAGGAAGGAGGGAAGGAAGAAATAGGAAGGAGGAAAAGGGAGGGAAGGAAGGAAGGAAGGAAGATTCCTTGCCTTCCACCGCCTTCGAGTACTCCTGGGATCTGAGATCTCACAGTGTACAAATTCAGAGTTCAAACGCCAAGAGATAAGATTAATTCCTGCTTTCTCCAAACTATGAAGAGGCAACGCATCACTGAAAAAAAAAAAAGAGTTTTAAATATGATTTGCCTAAGCTAACTTAGAAGTGTTGGTGCACATTTTAGAAATCAGTGACCTAACGTTGTAGACCTCTCAGTCCCCTGTTGGAGAAAGCTTGAACCCCCTTTGCAGATGCTCCCCAGACCCGGTTGTTGTTTTTCAGGGGGAGCCTGGGGGGGCAATCCAGGGGAGAAGCGGAGCAGGGAGAGGCTGCGCCGTAGAGTCTTCCGAAGCCCCGAAATACTGTCCCCCCCCCCCCCCCCGTTTCGGCTGGCTGCTGGGAAAACTTTGGACAAAACCCTTTTTTCTGCAGGCGCATCGCACAGGAAGGAATCAGGGGGCCGGAGGAGTGGGGGGAGCCTCAGTTCCCCTCGAAGTCTTCTTCCTTCATTTATTCGCTTGCTTGAGGTCCAACCTGCCTTTCCAGAGCGCCAGCTGCCCCCCTGGGCTGGCTTCGCCCAGCAGGCCGCCAGCCCCGGATCCCCGCCATCACCGCCCCGGCCCCTCAACAGCGTTTCTGGCTCAGCGGAAGGCGGGGGGGGCGACCTTCGCAAGCCCCCTCCAGATCCCGCAAGCTCCCGCAGCCTCGCGGAGCCCGCAGGCAGCCACCCGCGGAGGCGCCTCGCCGTCCAGCGCCGGCTCGCCGAGAAGCCGCATCCGGGGGGGGGAGGGGGGGCTTGGCCGGATTCAGAGAAGGGATTCGATGGGGGCGATTTCCGCGCCCGACCTCCTCGCGGCGGCTGCAGCCACCCGCCTCCTCTTCTCCAGCAGCGCCTTCCTGCCGCTCCTCCCTGCGGCGGCGTCGGCGGCGGCGGCCGGCCTCGCGAGGGGAAAACGAAACTTTCGCTTCTCCGCCGGCCGCCCGCTTGGTCGGCGTCGCCCCTGCCTGTCGGGGGCTGCGGCCGTTCCGGGCTTCCAGGAGGGGAGGGCGACGCCACGAGCCCCCCCGGATCGTTCCCTGCCGCCTGTTCCTGTCTGGGGTACGTTCCGTCCGGCGCGTTTTCGCCTTCCAGGCTCTCGGCGGGCGGGCGGGAGGGAAGGGGGCTTCGTCCTCACGTGGCGCAGGTGCAACCCGCGGAACGACTTGCAGGGCCTTCTGGCCCCGGTCAAGGAGCGGGAAGGCGGCTCGGGGCAATTGCACGAGCGCCTCTTTCCCGCCGTGACCGCGCTCGGACGTGCTGAACAGGGGCCGGGCCGGGTCGGGTCGGGGGCGGCTGGGGAAAGGAGGGGGTCCCGACGACGCGCGTCTCGCATCTAACGCGCCGGTTTATCAGATCCCCGGGTGGGACTCGGGAGCTGGAAATGCTGCGTCGGTCCTTCGGGGGAGTTTTCTCCCGTGTTTGCACGCGCACCGGCCACCTGCAGTTCTGGCTCGTTTGCCTCTTGGCAGTCACGCTAGTGTGATCCTGTCGAAAAAGCGGCGTGTAGCACCAGCCACCAAAATCACCCCAGAAGGATACTCTGCTCAGTGGCACGCAGCCCCCTCTCCCCCGGAGAGCTCCCTAAATTAATTAGACCTTGGACGGGGGGCCACAAGCAAATCCTAGGCTTGTAGACGAGGCCAGGAACTTGATTAACACAGGGACGATTTCATTTTGCCGGGCGGGGGTGGAAGCACTTGGCAGCCTGGCTCTCCCCGCGAGAAACAGAAACCGAAACCAAGTTAGACATTGGATCTGAACTTCCTGCGGTCCCGGAAACCCTCCGGACGGTGCGTACGCAAAAAGCCGCCACTGCAGCAGTGAGATAATATTTACTTGCTACTCTTTTGCTTTTAATACCTTTCTATCCCCCTCCCCTTTTTAAAAATGTTTCCAGATATTGGGAAGAGAACTTTTATTTAAAAAAAAAATCATTCTTTTTCTTTGCCGAACAGGCTTATTCACCTTGCCGCTGTGATTCTAGGAAGGGATGGGGTTAACCCTCACCTTCCCCAACTCGGCGCCCTCCAGATGTATTAAAATGAAGCTCACGGCTTTCCCCTGGGGGCAGAGAGTTGTGTAGTGCGCCGGGCCTTTGGAAGACCTCAAAGGGCCAAAGAAGGCTGTTTTCCTGGCCTGGCTTGAACATGGCATTAATCTGGAATGTGTGAACCCAACGTTTTTTCCCCAAAAATTATAGTTTATCATATTATAATTATGTTCATTGAGCAAAGCATGATTAAAGGAATTGTGGCTCGTGTGAGCTGCTTGCTAAGCGCCCAGATTGTGATCACATGACTGTGGGGGTGCTGCGACGGTTGTAAGTGCGAAGACTGGTTGTAAGTCCCTTTGTTCAGCCCCGTTGTAAGTTCAAACGGTCATACACACACACACACACACACACACACCAGGGGTTCTGCAGCAGTAAGAGAGAAAGGAAAAGAATCTGAGCTAATAAAAAATCTCTCCAGGCCAAATCCAGAACTTAATCATTAGCTCAGGAGGATTAAGCAAACTTTGAGAAGGTCCAGAGATCAGCTCTGCAGTTACCAAAATAGCTGCATTGTGAATTGGGCTTTCAAACGGCATCCTTCACAAGACTTTTAAAGTTGCTTGCTGACTATCCTGAGGATCTTCACCCTGTGATGATCATCCTTAGGAGCAGCAGCAGCCAAGGCGGTCCAGTTCCAGATGTTTGGTCTGCCTTTTAGGTCTCCTTCCCTCTTGATCGGTATATCCTGTCATCAAAATATTCATTCACCGCCTTCTCTCCTTTTCTCAAAGGATGGAGGAAGACTTCGGATTCCTGCTGTGCGAGGGGTGCCAGAGAGAAACCACGAACCCCAAACTTCTAGCCTGCCTGCACAGCCTCTGCACCGAATGCCTCAAAGAAAACAAGCCAGTTGCGCAGTGTCCTGTGTGCGACAGTCCCATCCAGGGCCCCGACCAAGTTCCGCTTCAGGACAATCTGCTCTTTGCGAACCTCCAGGCCAAGCTGAACACCTACCAGAAGATTGCCAGGGATCAAACGGTGGTCTGCAATTTCTGCAAAGGTGGAGCAGAGTTTTGGTGCTCGGAATGTGACGAGTTCCTTTGTCTGAAGTGTTACGAAGCTCACCAGTGGTTCTTAAAGAGGAAAAGCCACGAGGCCCAACGGCTGGCTGACCTGAGGAAGGAGACGGCCCAGAGTTTTCTGGAGGGGGCAAGGAAGTCTTGTAGACTCTTTTGTTCTGAACCCACCCACAACAATCAGGTCATAAGGTAAGGGTGTTCCTCATCCAGGGCTGGCCAGCCTGGGGAGGTGGGAGCCCCCCAAATCATGGATGTTTTGAAATTCAATTGAATATACTTGTCAGCCCTTCAGGGTAGGCGAGGTCAAGAAATAGGCATGTCAGGGCCTCCAGAAATAGAAGGTAACCACATCTGCATATCATTTGAAAGACATACCTGAAAGTCAAGGCTGACTGGTCAGCCACCACACGTCTGGTTTAATTTTCCCACTTGGGAGGAGGAGAAGGAGAAGGAGGAGGAAGTGGAGGAAGGGAAGGAGAAGGTGGAGGACGAGGAGAAGGAGAAGGAGGAGGAGGAGGAGGAGGAAGAGGAGAAGAAAGGAATTGGAGGAGGAGTTGGAGGAGAAGGAGAAGGAAGAGTTGGAGGAGGAGGATGACGAGAAGAAGGAAGGGGAGGAGGAGGAGGAGGAGGAGGAGGAGGAGGAGGAGGAGGAGGAGAAGAAGAAGAAGAAGAAGAAGAAGAAGAAGAAGAAGAAGAAGAAGAAGAAGAAGAAGAAGAAGAAGAAGAAGAAGAAGAAGAAGAAAGCTTGAGATGCATGAATCCTATGTTTTTCTCGGGTTCTTTTGTGCTTCTGTGAATAATGCTAATCCAAAGACTTCATGCAAGATGCAAACCCACCCACTGCCTGTCCTAACAGCATTACCAAGCAACCCTGGTCTAACTCAGAATCTTCCAGATTGGCTAAGCAAACCAGCCAAGATTCTGGTGGCAAATGCCATCTGCCTGCAGAAGACTTTTAGCACGAGGCAAGGAGGGGGAACCCTAGGGATCCTCCAGATTTTGCTAAGCCAGTCTTATGTCTTTCTTGATTAAATTCCCAACTACCAAGGCCTTTTAGTGGTCTTCAGTAAAGCCTGAAACAAAGTTTAAACATTTCTAAAAAGAACTGTTTTAAAAACCTTTGGGAAAGCTAAGAGAGAGTGAATTGATCCAGAGAGGTGTTCCAAAGAGTAGAAAAGCTAAAGGAAAGGTTGGGCCATGGATCCATGGATAAATCTGTGGCAGCTTGTAGAAAAATAAGGCTATAACCTTGAAGGGGGAATGCCAGGGGGGTTACATAAGCATCCGCTTCGTCCTGGAAGAGTGGAGAGCTGAGAAAAGGAATGCAATATTGCCTCACCTTGTTTTTCTTGCATGTAAGGGGCAGGAAAGAGAAACTCTTGTCAAGTCTTATTCTGGGCTGCAACCTTAAGGTAAAATTCCAGTAGTCTTTGGGATTCAGTTGCCTGGCCTGGCCTCCCTCAAAGGGCTGGTGCAATTTCCTTAGGTATTCTTCATGGGTGATGGAAATCATAGAGAGAGGCCGTTCTCTCATCCACCCAGGCCCCAGGCTGTCTAGGACTTTGACCAGCACTATTCATTTTGCTTGGAAACAAATTGGCAATGGAGTCCTTTTAACCCAGGGGAGGACAGAAGTGACTTGAGATGTCTTTTTTTTTTTTAATTGTCTGCCTGTACTTGACAGCATCTATTGTCATGGATGCCGCAAACCACTGTGTTGCTGTTGTGCCCTGCTCGATGGAGAACACTACAATGCCAAGCTTTACTGTGACATCCGCGTGGAAATTGAGAGCCGGAAGGAGGAACTGGGCAGGATAAAGGAGGAGCTGGTCAAGAGGAAGAGGAGCTTTGAGAATGCGCACAAGAGCGTCTATGAGCGACTGCAGAAGCTGGAGAGGTTGCAGAACGAAACCCGAGAGCAGATCCAGAAGAAGGTGGATGAGATGGTCCAGTGGATCCAGCAGAAGGGGGATGAACTTTTGGAGAAAGTGAACCATCAATTCTGCCAGGAGCAGGAAGAAGCCAAGAAGAAGCTGGACTCTGCTGAGCAGATCATCAAGCGAGTGGAGGCCGGCGAGCAGATGGTGGAGAAAATGGACCTCTTTGGATCAGACCAAGAGGTGATGGACATGCACCCCTTCATCAAAGAGTCCCTGGAGAAGCTCAAGAAAGAGAAGTTTCCAATTTCAAGCTTTCAGATGCAAGTAGAGAACTTCGATGAGGTCAGAGGGGAACTCCAAACTCTGCTTAAGAGGGTCAAAGGAGAAGGTAAGAAGCTTTCAAAAATCCGACTCTTGCCGTTGTACCTTCTGGGGATGGGGCAATGGTGTCTTAAGCAAGAGGTGGGATATAATGAAGGAACCTACAGCCATATTTGTATATATACCATTTTTGCTGGGGAACCTAACTGTGCCAACATCTTTAAAGAAAAGTGGCACGAGAGACAGGTGATGATGGGAGAAGTTGGAGCACCGGCACATTTGGATGTTACAGGTTGTGGGAAATTATGTAGGATTTGGTGCTGAGCAGCCGGTCTGTCTCTCAGTTGAAGAGGTGAGGTACTGTATAACCCTACGCAAATGACCTGAGCCCAGATCTGGTGCTAATTCTCTGTTCTGCTTGCAGATACCCGTCAGCGTACAGTTTCCATCCCCGGATCTCATAATTCCTTGGTCAATTTGGTAAGCCTGAGTGGGTGGATGTGAAAGTGGACACTTAGTCCAAGAGGTGGCAGTCCATTGGTGGACATTATTTGTTCACCTACCCTGTAGGATCCCTTCTGGAAATGGGCAGAAGGTAGATCAGGAACAATTGGGAGGTCACGGACTGCTTTGCAGTTGATCAGAAAAGGCCTTCAACTCCCTGGCGAAACTTCTCAAATCTAAGTTGGGCAGTTAGTATGTGCGACCTGTAGTCGTTCACTTGTAGTTGCAGGTTCAGGAATGGGTGCAAGCACATTCCTTTTGGTTCCGAGCCCAGAGACCCAGCTTTTGGATTAACGGCTCGTGGACCAGCAATGTCTGTAACAAGCCTCAGTGGCAGAAAAATGACAAGCCTCTCAGAACATCCCCAGGTACATGGTGCAATCACTTACCTACATTATGTTGCTTGCATCATGAGTCTGTGTTGTCATCCCGCCACATGGACGCCCCTGCGCTGAACTCCGTCTTCCTATTTACATTGCGCCCTGTGGTTGTGCAGCTGACTTGCTTCATCTTAGAATAAAATCCCATCGGAACCCTGGATCAAAACCACGTTTTAAATCTTAATTCGTTGGCTTATGAATGTTGGCTTATTTGAGCCCGACCGACCATAGTCCTGGCTTCAAGCAGAGGAGGTGTGAAGCCAGGATGCCAATATCCTTTTAGGTGTGAATAGAGCCAGTGTGTCTAACATTTCTCCAATGCTTTATCAGGAATATTATGCATCGCCGTGCTCCACCCACGTTAGTTATCAAGGGAGGTCAGCTTCCTTCTGTCCATCTCTGTTAGCATGAAAACTCTTTTAATTTCTGTTTTTGTTATTTTTGCTTACAGGAAGGTCTGCACCATGAGAAAAACCAGCCAAAATCTCAGGCGACAAAAGTGCAGATACCCACATACATTCTCAGTCTTGCCAACACACTGCAGGGTTTTGTAAGTTTTGGTCATCTCCAATAACTTTTAGTTTTTTCACCTTTTCAGATTTCTCTGGTCTGCTGGTCTCCTTCAGCTTTTTTTTTGGGGGGGGGGGGGTCCATTTTATCATAGCAGGGAAAAAAGTCAGTAAAAATCACTGAATTTTCATTGAAGCAGGAGTAGACATCTTTTGATTCTGAAATCAGTTCTTCTTGCCTTTGCTTCTAAACTAAACTAATGTGCGTTTGATCCTAAAAGGCTGTCTGCTCATTTTCCCCCCAAAACACCTAGCAGGTTTGACTGCAATGATGTTATTTTACTCATTGCTTTATTTCCTTTCCAGCCCATTAGTGCAAGCACTGAAACCTGTACTGCTAGGAAAGAAAATTCCTGTTTGACACAGACACTAGATAATTTGGCCTGTTTTAAGAAGAACTGGGGAGATGGGCTCTAGGACTGATTGAAGAGCTAGCCCATCAGGGATTGTGGAAATCTAGCTGGAGTGTGTTTATTGATTGAGGATATTTTTGTAACAGTTTTGGGGTAATCTTCGCAAAGCGGTGCACTGAGGGTCAAATAAAATAAATAAGTAAAAATGCAACAGCGTCGTTACAATATATTAAGAACAATAGGCAACCATAGGCATTTGAAAGGGGGGTGAAATGAATTGCAGGGGGAAAATCATCCGTATTTAGACAGGAAATGCCTTGGGGGGAAGGCGAGTCCTCATTACCTGCTAAAAGATGGATAGTAACTAATGGGTCTGTTTGCTGGAGAGGAAGACTGTGTTTGTCTTGCTCACAAAGCCTGTGTTGGCCTGATCAAAGGTTTAGAAGTCTCTTTAATCTGGATTTTAGACCCCCTCAATCTCACCAACTAAGCGACCAGGGACCCAGTTGGAAAAGTCCATCCAGGCTTCTCCCAAGATGTTGAAGTTGGAAGAATGTGAGCATGACGCTCCTGAAGTCTCCAACAAGCGAGCCCAAGAGGACGGCCCCAAATCTCGACGGCTTTCGTTCCGGGAATCAACCCCAGAACATGAGCAAAGAGGAGTTTTCAAATCGATTGAGTCCTTGGAGGACTCGCCTCCTGGGATCTGTGAAACAGGTAGGAGGAGAGGAAGCAGGACGTTTAGAAAAACCACAGGTTGCACCCTAGGAAGACTTTCTCCAGTGGGGAGATGAAATGACACCATTCACAGTGGATCTGGACATTTCAGCACAGGGGTTAATATGTGGAGAGACAACCTGCATCAGCTGGTTTGACGGCTGAGGCAACTGGTCAACCCTTTGAGGTAGTCCAGACCGGAAACCAAAACCAATCAGTACTAATACTACCTTTATTGTAAAGTTACATGAACAGAATCTTGTACGTCTGAAAGCATTTCCCCCCTCCCTTGCCTTCACTTTCCAGAGAACTAGGGAGGGTTTCTCCACCTCCATTTCTTCTGAGGGCTGAGCAATCTCTTATCAGACTGTCATCTAGGCCAGTGTTTCTCAGCCCTGATGGCTTTAAGATGCGTGGTCTTCAACTCTCAGAATTCCCCAGGCAGCATGGGGAGTCCCCCACGCATCTTAAAGACATCAGGGTTGAGAAACACTGGTCTAGGTTGTGGCTCTTCCTCCTGTCTCCCAGGTGGTTCTCACAGCTGACTACACAAAAGGGCCAGCCTGAGACCTCAAATTCTCCCTGCCTCCAAGATGCTAAATAACAAAGTCTGCAGCCATTGTGTGGCATTCACACTTGCGTTTTTCTACAGAGGTCGCCAGTATTGTGATCAGTAGTTCTGAAGACACCGAAGATGATGATGCGGTGAGGGTGAGGAGAAGGTCCCAGCAAATGGAAAGGAAAGAACAGGATGACCGCTTGGAGGTAGAGCAGCAGTGAGACATTTGACCCACTAGAAACCTTAGCAACTTCTCAACCTTAGCAACTTTAAGACAGGTGGACTTCAACTCCCAGAATTCTCCAGTAATGCTTAGGAAGTCCACCTGTCTTAAAGTTGCCAAAGTTGAGAAACACTGTTCTAGATTGACTACAATTCTCCTCATCCCTGGGCTGATGGGAGTTGTGTTCCAGCAACACCAGGAGGCCTGCTATTTCCCTACCCTACTGCAGAGATTTAGAAGATTTTTGTGTATTTCATTGAAATCTTTGGTTCCTATGAAAAGCTGGCAGAGGAACAAGGAGGATCTTTGGTCAAGGACATTTAGAATTGTGTTCTTAAATCAGAGGACCCTTTAACTGCTAGCCTTGTGCAAATGGAGCCTCCATGTCCCAGTAGCAGTCTACCTGAACTGTCAGTTGTCAGGGAATCAGGGCAGATTTTAGGCCATGTGAATTTCTTGGAGGCGCCATGTTAGTCCTAGTGGCAAAACAACATGTTGGACTAGTCCAGCCTTCCCCAAGCTGGTGCCTTTAGAAGTGTTGAGATTAGACTGCATGCTGGACTCGGAATTCTGGGAGTTGTCATCACAACAGACCTGGGATTCTGGGAGTTGTAGTCACAACAGGCCTGGGATTCTGGGAGTTGTAGTCTGGGAAAGGCAGGGTGCTCTTTTGGCCTGATCCAGTAAAATCGGTTGAGCCAACAACTCTGTCTTTCCTTTTCAGTGACTATCTGCTCCTTCCAGACTGGTTTCCAGTAAGCCGGGCCTGAGTTAGCAGCCACAGGACGGATGTGCAATTTCCCCTTTTCTTCTGTGCTTCTTCCAAACACATCCCTGCCAGTGGGGCAACTGTTTCTCAGAGCACCAGTTTGGGGCTGTTGTGTTACTCCCGTGCCACTGCATCGTGGAAAATGCCTTTCTCCAAATTTGCGCCCCGTTTTATCCAGGCCTTAATAATAGCACTGAGTTCTGAATCATGCATCGCTGATCATCTCCAGTATCCAGAGGCCTTCCACGGATGGCAGAGTCCAACAGGGCCGCTGAAACCCTCTCCGCTTGGCTCCTGGGTACCGCTACTTGCCCGCTCTCTAAGAGTTTCTCCCAAATAGCCTTTCCGTAGTTTTCGTTGCCTTGTTTTTAGCTCAGTAACTAGAAGAACTAAAGCTAAGCAGCCCCCCGCTTTCAATCAGTGGATTTGGCCTACCTGGTTTCCTGGTTATTCCAGAAAGTTTGTACGACCTTTTTGTCATCCCTTTTTTAAAGGACAAAGATGCTGTGTGCTGTTTCTCATATATCATTTCTCTTGCTGCAGTGATCATATATTGAAATAATCTTTTCCATGGTGTTTTTCTAACTCTTTATCCATCAATCCTAAAGGGAAAAGTTCTGGTTTCAATTGAATATTAATCTTTAAAATCTTCTGTATCAGTGTATGTATTCGAATCCAAAATTTGTTAACTTTTTTACATGTCCCCCAGGCATGATAAAATGTCCCTTCACGTTGCTCACATTTCCAACATACATTTGAAAGGCCCACTGAAGCTGGTAGAGATCATCATCCCAAAGTAAGTTCGATTTCTCAGTTTCAAGGCCAAGTCAGTTTCCCACTGATTATTCCTAAGTCCCTTTTGTCCCCTTGATGCGGTACTACGCTGTTACAGGATCCGGTAGCCAAAACGCTCTGGATTGTCCCCGAAGAAACTGACCTTGATTATAAACCATAGTGTGTGCCCACTGTGAAAACAGTGTGGAAGTGGGCATCGCTTCTCTCTTCATTAAAGGAACCACATTAATTGTGGTCTTTCTAATAAGCCTGAAAAAGATGCAGCTACTTTAATGAATCAAGTAATGAAAGTGCTGTGTCCTAATGCAGCTCTTAAAGAGAGCTGTTCCTCAAGTTGAAATTATGACTTGGCTTGCCTGCCACGCTAAGCGAGCATTGGTTTAATCATGGATTGTTGAGTAAACATGGCTGGCTGGGTTCACAGAGTACATTAAGATCCGAATGGGGTTTATAAACCACAGTGGCTAGATTCCCGCAGCATGCTAAGCCGGAACCAAATCAAGCACATTAAGGCTAGCCCATTTTGGGAAGTTTGCTTGTATCATGTTCGTATGGCACAAAGACAGGGGAAACAGTAGAGGGCACTCTAGCACAAGGAGAGTTAACGTGCCAAGCCTTGGTGCCTCAAAAGAGCAGAATCTCTGGGAAGTTCCTGGCCGTGGGTGCAGGGCCGAAGAACGAAGCCCTCTATTTTTTGGTCGTGAAAACCGGAGAAGCCAATTTTATTTTGCGCTTTTTGAAGTATGCTCTTTCCCCCCAAATTTTAGAGGAACTCCTGCCAGAAAAGGAGTATCTTAAAAAATTCACATTTCAGAAAAAAAAAAAAAAGTTCTCGTGATCATGCTGGTGGATAAATTAAAACAAAGGCTAAAAGGTGATACGTGTTGTTTCCAGTTTAAAGTGGGATCTCTGGATGCCCCCCCCCCCCAATCTTTGTGCATCCTTTCCTGGCATGGAAGAGTGATGTGCGTGGGAGAGTCACAGAATTATCAGCGGCTGGGCTAAAGATCTCTTGAACTGACCATGGGGAGTCCTAAAAGAGAAATCCTCCTACAGAACTTCTGGAGGAACTTCTCTCCAGCTCTAAAGCAAGTTTGAGGCCAGCTAGGTCAATAGTTAAAGTATTTGCTGGAAACCCTTTAAGGAGAGAAAGAGGACCTAAACTTCCAAGAGGTGCCAGAAAGAACTCTGGAGAAGCTGCTCTTCCTTCTAAATAGCTGCTTTTGCTGCTCTTAAGATGACTGGTTGCCTGATAAATAGCCATCATCAGGGTGCAAAGGGACCCTAAAGAAGCCCCTCGCTTAAATGAGAGCTTTAATAGATGAAGTGGGCTACCTTGAGATAGGTATAAAGGGAGCTGAGCAATTCTAGATTTCCCCTTTAGTTTTTCTGTCTGGTCTGCAGAAAGGAAGAAGCAGTTGGAGGACATGGACCTTCAAGTGGCTGGCAGGCAAGTGAATGACTCTGATTTAACCCTTTGGTGTGGTGGCTAGGAACCCCAGAATTGCAATCTTAAGGTTGTATCCTGAAATGAGGCTAAACTTGATCCAGTTTCCAGTCTGATTCCTTGTCCACCTTGGTGAGTGTTGACAGTCCCACAAGGAATGAAAACTGATAGGACCAGAGATATCATGTTATTCAATAATGCTCTAATAATATTATTAAGATGCAGTAATAATGATCATCATCATCATCTTGGGGAGCTGCTTGAAAGATGCTTGTTTAGTGTTGATGCCATAATCCAGAACTGCAACTGTATGCAACCATTAACTGATCCTAAGCAGATGGTTTCCTGTGAGGGTAAGAAATCCTTGGAAAGCAGGATCTGTGTCCTGAGGGTTTCTCTACAGTTAGGATAGTAGAATTTATTTATTTGAAAGGCCATTTATTCATGAGGAAGGGCTCAAGATTTTCTTTCCATCAAAGCCAGTGAGACAGAAAGAAAAAGTTGGAGGAAAATGCTGAGAGTGGGAAACAGACCCATAGATTTGAAGGAGATTTGTCCTATAGTGAAAGCTACATAGTGTTAATAAACCAACATTAGAGAGGACCCGAGAACTAGGCTGTTGCACCTATGGCTTCTTGTTAGGGTGAAGATTTGCTGGAATCAGTTGGAAGATGTGACGTGCGGTAAACTGGGTGGCCCGAGATGGTCTCCAAATCTCCTGCCATTTTACTCCTCTCTTTGCTTCATTCTCTGACCCCAGTAGTCCGTCTGAATTCCTATACAGGACAGGAACTAGGGCCCTGCAGAAAAAGTGCCATAGTTTTCCTTCCAACTTTTACTCTGTTGAATGAAACAGAATGTGTTTTGGAACCCTTTCAAAAGAGAAGAAAACAGTGATCAAATCTGGGACTCTTGCACTGATTTATACACCAAGTGGCCGAGGGATGTGCATGAATGTCCTGTCTCTTCACAGTTTGTGTCCTCCCTGCTTTTCAACCCCTCCAGGAAATTCCAAGGGAACTCCTTCCATGTCCCCTTCCCACCCTGGACTGGAAGGCTGAGAATCTAAGGAGGCTTCTGAGTAATGGAAAGAGGCTCTTGGAAAAGCAGCAGTGGTGCTCCCCTCTGTCATTTCCAACAAACTCAGAAACACTTCGGAAGAGCAATGGAAAAGAAGTATCAGGAAGTCACAAGGTTGAGTTCAGTTGAGCATCTATTCCTGCAATGCAAATTCACAAATTAGAAATCAGTTAGAAAGCAGGTGTGGGTGAATGTGGAATAGTGGAAGACAGTCCAGGGTGCAGAGACCCCTTCACTTGATCACTTCCAGGGTACTATGTCCTAGTGGACTGTAGTAGCTTACTCAATGTGGCAGATGATGGCCACTCCATCCATGCTTGTGTAATTTCCTGCAATTTATAATTCATATGTTACACATTTCCTAAAGCTGAGCACGTACCAAGGATGAGAGAAGGAGATCCCTGTCTGGAAAGGCACGGAGATCCTATGGAAATGTCTTGGACGGACAGCATTTTCAGAGGTTCAGAAGGAGAATGGGGTTTTCCCTATTAGCTCCCTGGAGATGTTGACCCCTGAATTTATAATCTGGAAGGAAAGCAGGTGTTCTTACCACCTCATGGTGCAGATGCTATGAGATGTGCAAGAACAAAACATCTGTGAAAGCAGTTGCATTCAAGGTGGAGAAACCATGAGAGTCTCGTTAGGTTCAAGGACTCTACTAGGTGTGAATTAACAGATGATTAAATAATGAACAGTGCCTGGGAGGCTGTAGTTCTTGCCCCCGCCCTGGGAGAACATCATAGCTAGAAGAAAATCCAGCCTGGTCAGAAAAGGTACACTAAGGAACTCACATCACCTTCTTGGCTAGAAGGAGTGCTGCAACCAAGAATGGATGTTGGAGAGTTTCCTTCTTGTCTCTCTTTCTCTCTCTCTTCTTTTGGAACCATGTCTTTTATATGTAACTAATAAGCTGCTTTGCATTGTGAGCCTTTTATGGAAGAAGAGTGGGGCAAAATACTTTAAATGTATAAAGAAACATACATTTATTTGCATATGGCTTTGGTTTGAACAAGAATGCAGGCTTTTATTTGTTGACCAGGCATTCATAAGTTATTCTTATGTGTATGGAAAAGGGGCACGCGTGTTCTAACACAGCCTCCCCACAGTGATCACCTACCAGTTGCATGGATTTCAACTCCCAGAATTCTCAGCGATTGCCTTGCTAGCTGGGGATTCTGGGAAGTGGAGTGCACACCCTGCAGATTGGGTAAAGCTGTCCTAAATCACTGCTTCCCAGCTGCAGTTTTCAAAAGTACTTACTTTGGAACAATTTGGATAGCTTCAAAGTCACAGGGTTAGTAGAAAACATCTCTGCAGACTGGATATTAGGCCCTCTGCGCGGTCGCTCACGCTCTGGTCACCTCCCGGTCGGATTACTGCAATGCGCTCTACATGGGACTACCCTTGAAGAGTATCCAGAAGCTACAGCTGGTGCAGAATGCAGTGATGTGGACAGTTTTGAACACCCCCGGGGGGCACATATAACACCTCTGTTACGTGAGCTGCATCAGTTGCCGGTTTGTTTCCAGGTCCAATTCAAGGTGTTGGTTATTACCTTTAAAGCCCTTCATGGCACAGAACTCGGTTATCTGAGGAGCCGTCTCGCCCCCCTTATATCAGCCCACCCCACTCGGTCTGGCAGAAGAGGCATGTTGTGGACCCCACCAGTCAAGGAATTTTAGCTGGCAGGGTCTAGGAAGAAGGCCTTTTCTGCCATGGTCCCCACCCTGTGGAACAACTTACCACCTGAGTTGCCATCCGTCCCCGCTCTCATGGCCTTCTGGAAGAGTGTGAAATCTTGGCTGTGCCAGATAGCCTGGGGGCAGGATGGGGCTCTCGTTGCTGGAATTGGCTGGTGGGGTAATTGATTCTGCCCCCCCCCCCCATCATCTTGAATTGCATATAGTATTTTTTAAGCTAATTTAATATGGATATTTATATCTTTACTGTTTTT
Organism: Python bivittatus; assembly: GCF_059951505.1. Taxonomy (NCBI): domain Eukaryota; kingdom Metazoa; phylum Chordata; class Lepidosauria; order Squamata; family Pythonidae; genus Python; species Python bivittatus. The sequence continues at coordinate 4,316,215 of NW_028277085.1, forward strand.
AATGATTGATTTTAATTGTGAGCTGCCCAGAGTCATCCTCTGGGGCAGATGGGCGGCATATAAATTTAATAAGTAAATAAAAAGTAAAACATTGGTAGGTGGATCCGCATGGCCATGTTGAAATATGCATGAAGCGTGAAAGCAGAGGTTGGAAGGGTAAAACCTACATTTACAATTAACACGGATAGAAATATCTGGAGGAGGGCAAAGGATTTTTTGTTGATGAGGTAATTGCCCCAGACAATTTTAGTGAAAAACGTGCAAGCATTTGTAATTGCCTGTAAAGTAACAGTTACCTTTTGGAGCAATAAATAGCATTGCCAGTTTGAACTAATCCCCTGGAATGGCAGATATAATATGCAGCTAGCTCGATTTGCTGTGATTAATAATGTATTGCTTAATTTAAACTGTTCTCGACAATCTCTGCAAGAGCCTGTGGCAGAGTTTTGTTCACAGTGCACAAATCCACTGCATTTATGAAAATTGATTTCACTCTTTCACCTCCCCTTTCCCGAAATAATGAAAGCCAAGGGGCAGAGTTTACGATTAATTTATGCTGCATAATTTCAACCAGACATAAATTCTCAGTGAAGTTAGCTCACAGAAGCAGTTAAGTTTGTAACTGGCTTATGTTTTTAATTAAAATCCTTTATTCAAATGCTGTGATGTGTCTATACCTACAAAGATCAGGATTCTGCAAGCCCTGGTATTCCCTGTGACACTCCACAGAAGCAGAAGTTGGACTTTGAAGAAGGAAGATAGGAAGAGTGTTGATGCCTTTGAACTTTGGTGTTGGAGAAGACTCCTGAGAATACTGTGGACAGCCAAGAAAACAAGTCAATGGATCATCAAACACATCAACCCAGAGTCCTCGCTTGAGGCACAAATGACCAGGCTCAAATGATCCTACTTCAGACACATTATGTGAAGATTCAGCTCTCTGGAGAAGGCCCTAATGCTGGGAAAGGTGGAAGGAAAGAGAAGAAGAGGAGGACCAGTAGCAAGACTCAGTACGTTGGAAGAGCTGAAGGACCACGTTAGGGACAGATCATGGAGAAAATTTATCTATGTGGTCTCTAAGAGTTGACACCAACTTGATGGCATGTAATCAGTTAATTAACACGAAGATCTAGCTCTCTTGAAAAGTCTATAATGCTGGGAAAGATGGAAGGAAAAAGAAGAGGAGGACCAACAGCAATGTGGATGGACTCAGTTACATTGGCGATGGGGGCACCGTTGGAAGACCTCAAGGACCAGGTTTGGGATAGATTGTCATGGAGAAAATCTGTCTATGTGGTCACTAGGAGTAAAAAACAATTTGATTGCACATAATCACTCAATCCCTCAATCAATCAATCCCCCACTGGAATTCATTTCCCTGTATAAGGTGACATGTTAAGTGATGTGTTAGGCATCCTGCCTGACTTGATCTGAATTTCCCCAATCTGGAACAGGATTTAACGTTCAATATTTCCTGGATTGTAAACAATACGCATTCATCATTTGGATAATAATAACAATTGCTGCTGCTGCTGCTGCTGCTGCTGCTCATCATCATCATCATCATCATCATCATCCATTTGGGTTATAGTGAAGTGGGGGAAACTAGAAAGCTAAAAGGTTGTTGATTTCTTCAGCCCCGCAAGTCAATGAAATGGCTCTACTTTTTAAAAAGGGATATTATTTCCAAAGACAACATAGGGAAAATCATAAAGAGCAGGAATAGGTGGCTGGGGAATTCTGGGAGTTAAGTCCACACATCTTCAAGTTACCAAGCTTGGGAAACACTGCATCAGCACGTTGGGTTGTGAGTATAGAAGGAAGGCCTTTGTGTCACGAGATCACCCTGCGCATGTCATTTTGGCACCACTGCAGAGGCATCATGGCTACGTCATTGGTTTAGGAAGCTGAGAATAAAAGTAGATATATTGCCCTGATAGATTATAAAAATCTATCTTCTATGGGGGCTTCCAGTGACACTCTCACCCTGGGCCCAAACCATTAGGGCTATCACAGATTTTGCAGAAACCATTTTGGACTTTTTGAGCAAAACATACCCTTTTTGTTGCCTGGACAATTTATTTATTTATGAAGGGACGATGTCCCTGAATTACTATATTACCCTAACCCTAACCCTAACCCTAACCCTAACCCTAACCCTAACCCTTTTTAAATAAAAACTGCCTTCTGCTCTGCTTTTACATAAATACCTGAGATCCCTGGGATATTTTAAGTGACCTGTGTAACATCCTGCCTGGCTTGATCTGAATTTCCCCAACCTGGAGTAGGATTTTTATGCTCGATGTTTCCTGGCTTGTAAACAATATGCATTCATCATTTGGATAATAATAACAATGAATAATAATAATAATCCAAACAATTTGGTTAGCAGAAGCCACAACAGAACACATACTGCCAAATACGGATGGCTAAATTTGTAATATTTACAAGAATAAATATGACAAAAGCTGCAAGTAAATTATGGTTTAAAGAGAGGCTGGAGAGTCATATTTGGAGCAAAATGTCCATCCAGGCTTGGTCCTGGCATGCTGAGTTTCCACCAAGTCACATAAACAAATCAAGAGTTGAGAGTGGGGACCTCTTAGCAGTTGCTGAACTTTTTTATGGACCATAAGAAACTTTTGGAAATAGGGCCAGAACTGAAAATGAAAAGAAGATGGGACCCCTTTGCTGCTGGAGTCTTGGATTATCCTTTTCTATCCTGATCAGGAGTGCCAGGGGGGCAAAAAAGTCAATATGGTGGCCTCAACCAGGCAATCAAAATCCTGCTCTTTTTAAATGTATGTTGTTTCTACTGTATGTGTCTGCTGAGTGGACTGGGGGGTGGGCTATCCATTCAGCCTAGGTCCCCAATTCCCATAAGCCCGAGATTCCTGGGGATGCTGGGTATTGTCATTGTACAGTGTCAGAAGAGTTGTGCGGTCCCCGTCCTGTATCCTTGCCTAGCAAAGCCAAGCCTACCCCCCACACACAGACCCCTTGCACCTATTCTGATTTCCAAGGATGGGGGGACAGTGAAGAGACCAAGGGGCAGCCCCCTTTGTGCCACAAAGGCAGGAGAGGGAAAGGGGGACTGGCAGCTGAAGAATATGCCCGTGTTGCTGATTTGAGTTCAGGGCAGAAAAACTGGGTGGGGAAGGGAGGAAACAGCTGCAGCGGCAGGAGAGGAAGAGACAGAACAGCTGGATCGTTCAGATTATTGTCCAGCTTTCCCCTTTGAGCGGCCCCGGGATCCTAGGCTGTTGGAAATGGTTTCCACGCCAGAGCTGCCCACTTGAGGAGGAGGAGGAGGAGGAGGAGGAAGAGGGTCACAACGCAACTCCATTCTTGCTGGGGCTGGTGCAGAGGGGGAGGGAAGGGCCGGTGGCTGGGGGAGAACTTGACCTGCTGAATATTGCATGGCTTTCGCTGGGGAGGGGGCTGCGATTTCCACACCCACTGAAGAAGCGGGAGGTGGGCCGGCCGGGCTGGGCTGGGCGCGTCTGCGGGCGCCTCGGCGGCGCGCTCGGGCTCTCCAGCCGCTGCTGAGCGAAGGTGAGGCTTATCTCCGAAGAGGCGGTGGGCGGTGATCGGGAGCCGCGGGAGGGGGGCGAGAGCCGCTCGGGCGTTCTGGGGAAAATCCGGGACTCGGGAAGCCGCTCCCATCCCGACGGCCAATCTCAACCCGAAGTCAGGCAGGCAAGCAGACAGCACCCGCGGCGGCCGCTCGTCCCGCGTGGGGCGCCGCCGCCCGCGACGTCGTTCCCATGCCTGGAGTTCCGCAGGGCTCCTCCGCCCCCCGAAGGACCCGCTCTCGGAGCCCCAGATGAAGCGGTAAGGGGGCTGGCTGGCGCTGGAGACGGGCTCGGGGGGCTGGGGCGTTGGGAGCCGGCAGCAACCTGTAGGCGCACGGAGCAGCCCCCCTCCGGCGGATCCCACTTTGCCTGGGGAGGCTCAAGCCCGGGGGGGAGCCACCCGGGACTGTCCCTGGTGAAGGGGGAGCCGAGGGGGGAGCCTGGCTTCAAGGAGGCTGCTAGAGGAGCCCGAACGGGTCGCTTGAACTGGAGGAACCCGAGTCAGCCGGGGGCTGCTGTGGGTGGCTTCGCTGGTTGCGAGTCCGGGCGCCTCGAGAGACCGCGGGCGGCTAGGCGGGCCGGCGGGGGCTCCTGCTGGTCTGCGGCTCGGTCGGGGACAGCCCAGCCCAGCCCACGCCTGCGGCTGGCGAGCGCTGTTTATATCTCAGCCTAAAGGGTGGCTTATTGAAGGAGCCATGGCTTAGTGAGGGGTGTAGCCCCAGTCCCTGAAAGGGAGGAGGGGTGGATGGACGGAGAAGCTTGTGGGGAGGAGCGGCTGGAGCACCCCCCCCCTCCACACACAAACCTTTCCGGTGGCGCCTGCCAAACTAGAGAGGACGGCAGGGCGAGGCTAAGGGGAAAACTCCGGGGACAGATAGGCATGGAAGATGCCAGCTTGACCGCTGAGAAGGCCCTTATCCGATGGGGCCGGGGACTAAACCGGTGGGAGCTCCGTCCTCAGCATTCGGAGCAAGTTCCAGCCGGCTCAAGAAGCGGTCTTACTTGGCGAAAGATCGGACTCGAGCGGCATAAGAGAGGAAAAGGAGGAAGGCTGGCAATATTGGGCTGACGGACTACATTCGCACCGCCAGCCAAGCACCTGTCGACCTCCTGGGTCGTGAGAACCCGGCCCGGATGTTTAGTGGACGGTTCTCTGGGCGCGAGTCCAGACGCTCGATGACCCTTGTGGAAACCCGGCTTACCAACGCAGCCAGTGCTCCAATTCTGCCGCTTCTTCTGGCTGAGGATGATGGGGGTGGTAGGTCAAGACTTGGAGGTCTCGTCTTCCTCAGCATGGAATATGGGGGTGCAGCTCCAAGATCCCCACTATCTGGGGATGATGGGATCAGCTAACCGTCCCAGGGCACATGGCGGACCCCAGGATGGGAGGAAAGCGAGCGGGGGGCGGGTGCCTGCTCCAAGGTTGAGTATTTTTCCTTCCTAAGCACTCTGGAAGGGGCTGGGAATCCTGGGGGCGCGCGCGGCTCTCAGACTCTCTCTCTCTCTTTCTCCCCGCTCCTGCAGGGCCAGGATGGTGGCGATGGCGCTGCTGCGTGCCTGGCTGGTGGCCTCGGCTTTGTGGTGGGCGCCCAGCGCGGGCTGCCCGGAGCCGTGTGCCTGCGTGGACAAATATGCGCAACAGTTCGCGGACTGCGCCTACAAAGACCTGCAGACGGTGCCCTCGGGGCTGCCTTCCAACGTGACCACGCTGAGCCTCTCCGCCAACAAGATCACGGCGCTGGCCCGGGGCTCCTTCTCCGAGGTCACCCAAGTCACCTCGCTCTGGCTGGCCCATAACCAGATCCGCGCCGTGGAAGAAGGCACGCTGGCCGTGCTGGGCCAGCTGAAGAACCTGGACGTCAGCCACAACCAGATCGTGGACTTCCCCTGGGCTGACCTGCGCAACCTCAGCGCCCTGCAGCTGCTCAAGATGAACAACAACCGCATGGCCCACCTGCCCAGCTCGGCCTTCCACGCCCTGCGCGACCTGCGCTCGCTGCGCATCAACAACAACCTCTTCAGTGGCCTGGCCGAGGGCACCTTCGACCCGCTCACCTCGCTCTCCCACCTGCAGATCTACAACAACCCCTTCAACTGCACCTGCCAGCTCATGTGGCTGAAGAACTGGACTGAGCACACCTTGATCTCCATCCCCGAGAGGGAGGCCATCAGCTGCGCTGCGCCCGAGCTGTGGAAGGGCCAGCCGCTGGCCAGCATCCCCTACTTTCGCTGCTCCGCGCCCACCGTGCGCCTGAGCTCCCAGCCGGACCTGCAGAGCCTCGCCTACGGCTTTGCCCTGGCCTTGCACTGCCACGCCGAGGGGCTCCCCCGGCCGGAGCTCACCTGGAGGATCCAAGCCTCGGGCCAGACCCTGGAGATCGCGGGCGGCAGCGAGGCCGACGGGCAGAACGCCCTGCCCGCGCAGGGGGCGGCCGGCCCCGGGGAGCGGCAGAGTGCCCGCGCCTTCCCCAACGGCACCTTGCTGCTCCCTCACCTGGGCAAGAAGGAGGAAGGCACCTACACCTGCCTGGCCACCAACGAGGTGGGCAGCAGCCACAGCTCGCTCCGCGTGGCCCTGGCCGACGCCCCCAAGGACCCGGGCGGCAGCCCCAGGGCTGAGGGCAAGGCGCCGCCCGGCGAGCGCAAGGCGTCCAAGAACAGCGTCATGAAGCCCGAGGAGAGGCGTAAACTGCTCTTCCCGCCGGACCCAGACGCGCCGCGCGATCCTGGCGCGCCCGGCGGCGGCGGCAAGGCAGGGTCCAACGGCTCCGGCTTGGGGGCCGACACGCCCGTTCACCCGTCCGGGTTCGAGCCTCGTTGCGGCGGCGGCGGCGGCGGCGGCGGCGGCGGCGGCGGGTCGGGCCAGCTGCCGCGCTACGTCTCCAACCACGCGTTCAACCAGAGCTCCGAGCTGAAACCGCAGAGCTTCGAGCTGGGCGTCATCGCGCTGGACGTCTCGGAGCGCGAAGCCAAGGTGCAGATCACGCCTTTCTCCGCCCGGGAGAAGGGCCAGCTGCGCCGGCTCTACCTGTGCCGGGAGGGCCGCCGGGGGGGCCCGCCGGCGCTGGTGCAGTGGTCGCAGATCGAGGAGGGCCTGAACGCCTACTGGTTCCGAGGCCTCGTCCCGGGCACCAACTACTCGGTCTGCCTGAGCTTCGCGGGCGAGGAGTGCCAGGTCCAGGTGGTCTTCAGCACCAAGAAGGAGGTGCCCTCGCTGCTCATCATCGTGGTGGTCAGCGCCTTCCTGCTGGCCCTGGCCACCCTCCCGCTGCTGGGCGCCACCTGCTGCCACCTCGTCTCCAAGTACCAAGGCAAGACGTACCGGCTCATCCTGCGGACGCAGAATCCGGCGGACCAGATGGAAAAGCACATGGCGGCCGACTTCGACCCCCGCGCGTCCTACCTGGAGTCGGAGAAGAACTACCAACCCAGCGAGGTGGGCCGAGGGGAGCTGGAAGAGGAGGAGGACGACGACGAGGACGAGGAAGAAGAGGGAAGGGCCAGCCAAGCGGGCGGCGGCGGGCAGCTGGCCAGGGACCCCAGCCTGGCGGCTGGCTCCCTGGCGGAGTCCCACTCCAAAGCCAACCAGGAGGAGTTCGAAGGGGGCTCCGAGTACAGCGACCGCCTTCCCCTCGGGGCCGAGGCGGTTACCATCTCCCAGGAGATCAACGGCAACTACAAGCCCCCGCCTCGCTGAGCTGGCCCAGGCGGCGCCCCTCCCGGAACTCGGCGGCGCTCGCGCCCTGCCGGACCCGCGTTCCAACGAGCTGTGCTTGGGAAGGGTCTCCCCTTGGCGAGGGGGGATATTTGGATTTCAGCGCATGCTGGCTTGGGTCGGGGTCGGGGGTCGGGGGGGGTCGGTCGGGGGGGTTCTCTCCCTACCCTTTCTTAGGGAGGGCTGACATATTCGGGCAACCTTTGAAGGGATCCGTTGGGGGGCAGGTAAGCGGTGGAGAAATTCCTTCCCCACCCCGGTTTTGAAGTCGGAATTATATACGCACCCAACGTAAGTGCTGGCCTTCTTTCCCCTCTCCTGGCCAGTTGCCACGCGTCTGCCTCCCTTTCCCCTTCTCGTTGAATCAATTTCTTCGTCAAAATCGAAATGTAAGGATCGAGTAGAATCCCGGGGTGGGTGGGCAGGGGACGCCCGCAATTTTGGCGCGTCCGTTTCATTTCAGGAGACCGCGGTGGCTGGGCAGCTCCCGTCCTTTGTCCCCGCTGGCGAGCCGCCTGGGCGAGCTGCCTGGCCTTCCCACCCCATATCGGGTGCGGAAAGTTGGTCGTGAGGACGGACGACCCCCAGGTTAGGGTCGCTGCTCGGCAGCAGATCCACGAAGGTCCAACCGAAGGAACAGGTTTCCTCCGACCGTGTGAATAATATTGGAGCCCGTGCTGTAGAAACGTGTCAATGTATTTGTGTGCATTTGGACCGCTGGTGGACTCATTCAGTCGAGTAAACAGGCCGTGTTTAGCTCCCCGTCGTGTATCTTCCCTCCCCGGCCCCCGCCTGAAGTGTTTCCCTCACGAACATCCGTGTTTCCTAAATGTTTATTCAGTAGAATAGTTGCTTAGATAAACTTTCTTGCCCTGGTAGGTATTTAGATAGCGGGAAAGGAAAGGAAAGGAAAGGAAAGGAAAGGAAAGGAAAGGAAAGGAAAGGAAAGGAAAGGAAAGGAAAGGAAAGGAAAGGAAAGGAAAGGAAAGGAAAGGAAAGGAAAGGGTAAAATATCGGCGGGTCTGGCTGCTGGTTTTGGGAGCGAGATAGTTCTTTGCATCGGGTGAACCTCTGGTTTTATTCGAATTAGCAGTATATATTTTCAGACCTTCGCCAAGGAAAAACACCTTTACCACAATGCAAAGAGATCAAAAGATCAACTAAGAAACAGCACAACTTTTTTCCCCCAAGAGCCGGGAGAAATGATATCACTTATATATGCGATCGTTTAAAGTCTAAGAAGACATAATAACACAATCAAACCTGAGCCACACGAAGGGTATATTTCTGTAAATGGAAAGTCCAATAAAGAGAGACCAAATAAAAAGACCCAGCTACTCTGTGGGATCCTTATTTGACGAACTGGGAGAAAAACGGACCGTGCGTCGGATTGCCACTCGAACTGGAGTGAAAATGGAGAGAACGCTCAGTAAACCTGCCCCTCCGCTCCCCCCGCCCCCAGTTCCTCCCTGCAAAATCTTTTTTAATATAAATGCAGAATATCTGGATGCCACGCCTGAGCTGAATATGTATAAAACCAAACCAAACCATGCCTTCTGCAACAAGGGATTGTTTTCAAAGTTTGTCCCGCATTGATTGCCCGTTTTGGAAGAGGGGTGGTGCCTTTTGGGAGGAGGGACCTGCTCCTTCTCTCCTCGCTGTCCCGTCCTCTGTCCCCGCCCCCCCCCCCCCCATCCCGCGCGGCTAATTCGCATCAGAATTTATTGAAGCCCCGCTTCGGTTTACGACTTAGTGGTCTCCGGCTGCCGGTTCTCTGGAGAGCTTGATCATTTCTACCTTCATTGGTCCTCACATTTAAAAAAGCGGTGTGTGGGTGTGTGTGTGTGTTGGAGGGAGAAGACGAATTCGAGGCCAGTAACTAGATTTTTAGGGACGGGTTGGCTTTCGTTGCAATAATTTGGGGCAACAGCGGAGGGTGAGGGGATGATTTAAAAAATGAATGGTGAAAATACGAAACAGTTAAAGCTAAAGCGGGCGCCTTTTTTATGATTCGTAGCAAGCCTCCTCCTGGTAGGCGACTCGAAGATTGGGCGCTAGGGATCGGGGTGGGGGCAATACAAAGGGTCAGCCGGAGGAGACCTCCCACCTAACCCTTTCATAGTGCCAACCCCAGAAAAAGGAAAGGAGGGGGGACGGTACAGGGTGAGGGCTTGTCGGCTGCCTAAAACGCTGGCTGGCTTCAGTCCTTTGACTAAAGAAGAGGATTCCCCAGGCCTTCAGCCTGCGACGGGAGTCCCCGACCCCTGGCCAAGAGTGAGCCGTGCCACATGGCCCTCGCGGTCGAATGGTAGACAAAGTAAAGCGGCGTTTGACTTTCGCGCACAGCCGCGCGCTCCTGGCCGCACAGAATGCCGTGCAGAGCGCTGGCGCTAGGCTTCATTTCAGCTCCGGCTTGAAAGGGAGTCGCTCGCTTTTGAAACAAAGGGAGCCTTAAAAAAGCAAAACCGTTGTGGGGATATGGGCGGGGACAAGTCAAATAAATAAATAAATAAATAAATAAATAAATAAATAAACGAACGAACGAACGAACTGGGGTGTGTGTGTGTGTGTGTGTGTGTGTGAGAGAGAGAGAGAGAGAGAGAGAGAGAGAAGTAATACTTTGAGGATGGGCAGAGCTCTTTTTGATTCTGCGCAGGCTGGAGATTCGATAGGTCCTGCTTAGCAACCAAGAATCCAGCGGTGCCCGACCCGAAGCGTTCCAGGGGCCGTGGAGTAAAATTTCCCATCATCCCCAACCTTTGGCCCTGCTGACTGAGGAACATGAGACTTGTAGTGTGAGCGCAACCAGTCCGGGAACGCTGAATTGTGTACAGCTTTCAGGTAGGCTCAACAGGGGCGCACTTGCCAGGTTTACCCTTCCCAGAAAGGGCATCCACAAGTGAAAATAATAAAATAAAATAAAATAAAATAAAATAAAATAAAATAAAAGTCCAACCCGCCAGAAAGAGGTCTGGGAAACAACGCGGGTTCCACTTGAATGCAAGCAAAGTTTGCAGCTGGAGGACACCCCCAATGGAAAATACGCTGGACTACAACACCCCTAAAACCCAGCCATTTACCCACTGGCTTCACGCTTTTCTTCACCAAATGCTTTCTTTGCAGGGGCGCCCGGGGGGGGGGGAGAAGATAAGCAATATTCACACGTGAAATGTCTCTCCGTCTCAGTGGATTTTAAGCCAAGGAGCTCAGCGCAGCCTTAAGGGGTAAACAAATTACCATAAATCAGGCCCATTGGGGTCATTCCCTCTCTTGAGCACCATTATCAATTAGAAATGGGGGGGGGGGAGAGAAAGAGCCTAACCAAAGATTAACAAACGCCCGCGTTTCTTTTCTTTCTTGAGTTTTACGGTGCGCTCCCGGGGCCAGAGAGAAGCCCCAGCGGCTCACCCGCTCTGGCTCCAGACGTTGGGTTTTATCTTGAAGCGACCTTTGGAGAGGAACAGGAACGAAATCTAGAGATTTCTGCAGAAGTGACATCTCGCCTCGCTCAGGTACCACCGGCTCCCCGGGAGCAGCCAGCAGGCTTTCCCTGCCCTTTCAGCTAACGCGTCTCTCCACTCCGCATCCTTTTCCTGCAGAACCCGTTTTTTTTCACCCGCTTCTTTGCACCGGATTAACCAAATGCTGGGCTAAGGTGCCAAGAACTCTCCCCCGCGGAGAAGAAGTCCTCGCCCCGAGGGTTTGGCAAAGCTAGCCGCTTCTCGAGGGTGAAAGGGTGCGCCAGGCGGGGTTGGGGAGAAGATAACCAAGACCCACCGGCGCTCCTCTGCGCGGCTCTTTCGGTCGCAGCCAGTGGGCGACGTTACGGCAAGGAAACGCACCCACTCTCCGGTTTCTTAAAGTCAGCGGGTGGCAGATTTCTGACGATGGGGGGAAAAAAGGACTGGTGGGAGATCGAGGAGGGGTGTGTGTTTGTGTGTGTCAACATCACACCGTTTAACCCAATGCTTGTATAGCGAGGAAGCGGAATGGCGCAGCGTTCCTCTCTGTCTGTGACTACCTTCCCACCCCTCCATCTATCCAACCTGGGAACTTAACTCGACCGGGTTGATTTCAGCCTGCCACCAGGGCATCCTGGATATCACTCAGTGATCACATCAAAGCTACCACGATTAAGTAGAAAAAATCTCCCGGAAACGCAGGGCCCGGAGCAAGAACATCAAGGCATTGTAAGCAGAGCGGGGGAAATGTGGAAGTTGGGAAGGGTGGCCCAGATTTTTTTTTTCCCCCAGAAAAACAAACACAATAAATAGTGCAAAAATGGTTCGGTCTAGATGCAGCTCTTTTGGGGGCTGGGGCGGGGGCGGGGGCGGAGGTTATCACAAGGAAGCCACTATTCCAGTGGCCACTTCCATGCGCCATGAATGTTGCACACACCGATGGATAACGCCTCCGTTGTGAAACGAAGCCCCTCCCGTTTAGACTGGCACTGCGGAATCTGAAAGGTGAAGGGGAAACCTTGCTGTCTCGCCATGGGTGTCTCAGAGCAGATGGACCATTGGCTTCCTCTCCTGCTTCACCAGAGCTAATTTGCGGAAGACAGGAGGCGCAAAGCAGTGAGTCCCTGGCTTGGCTGAGGTGCAGTGTTTATTCCAGCATTTCTTTCTTTTCCTACAGCCCTTATCTGAAGCAGGCTGCTGCTTGGGATATCACGGTCAGGGTGCAGCGGGTCTGGCAAGCATCAGATGCGCTTTCCAACATGGCGAAGGACTTGACATGAATCCACAGGGGTTTTAAATTGGGCAGCCGCTCCCCTTTCTGCAGTACAGTAGAAGTCTATTTTCATTTTTTTTCCTGAGAGAGAGAGAAAGAAAGATTTGCGTGTGTGGACAAGCCCGCTTCGCACATGGAATCTTGCCAGTCATCAGCTGTCAAATACTACCTACCCATTCATGTTTCTGCTAGTTATTTATGCAGTTGCATGTCATTTATTCAAATCTTGAACTGCTTAAGCAAAACAATTAAGCAAAGCTCAACTGCACCCAGACCACCCAAACAGAATCAGACAGCTTGGTTGGAGGGTGACAACGTCACTCTTAACACAGAGGCACCATCCAGCAGGAACCTGCTGTGGGCTCACAACTCACATTGTAGTCCTGATTTCAGGAAAGGTGTTTGCTTGCAAGAAGAGACAAGGCATCAATTTTCTCACCAATAATACAGCTTGGAGTATTAGGAAAAGGCAATCTTCTTTGACCAAAGATATGTGTTCAAAATCATATCTTGCAGCTAACGATATTGCAAATTTTCCATCTGATTAAAAACCTGATCCATATGGAAAGCACGTCTCCCCGTCTCTCAGTCGTGGAGGAAAATAATGGATCCAATTAGATTTGGAAAATCGATTTAATTACATTCTGCAGATATTGGTATCAAATTGGACCAAACTGGCTCTTAAAATGAACATGCACCCAAAGCATTCAATATAGTCTGGCTTGATCTGGGCATATTCAGTTGGGTTCAGGGAATTGATTCAAACCTATCAAGTTGGGTGAATCGATTCAAACATTCAAATATTCTCACAGTCCTAAAAATAAAGGCGGCGGGGGGGTGCTTGTCACTGTTTCAAATGAAAAAAAGCAATCTAAGAATTGGGGAGGGGGCAAGGTGGGGAAATTATATGGTCAAAAACCTTGAGGACAAGGTAACATATACTTGGCACACACAATTTCCTTTCAGCTTCTACCTGATTTACACTCCAAGGGTCTAGATATCAGAAATGAAATGGAGTAAGTCTTCTTTCTCCTGAGCGGATGACAATATCAACATTTTTATGGTGCATTAGAAATGTAGACTTTCTCATTATAGAAAAATGGTCTCTTGTGGATGTGTTTTAATTGAGTTTTCTGCTTTAAGATGTAGAAAGGAGAGAGAAAACGCAGCTATCCCCACATCCAATTAATTAGAGAGTAATAGATTTCTTTCCCTTTCTGCCCTCCCCACCTAATATTTCTACTGGGAATCTAGTTACGATGAGATATGGGGAGGGGATGGGATGCCACGGTTCCCTTCGAGACCGGGAAGCAGAAGGGAAGTGAGGGAAGACGACAAATGTCTCTTTCAAGAGAAGCTGCCATTATGGAAAAGATAGATGCCTCCAGTCAATTTTGACTCCTGCTGACTTTATGAATGTGTACGTGCCGTTCTTTTGGTAATAGTATGCCAGCAGTTCATCATGGACTTGTTCCAAGGATGTCTTCAGACTTCCCCGTCTCACTCACTGGGGCCACTCACAGGGTGTGGTCAAAGAAGTCAAAATGGCGGCTGTAATGGTGGGACTCAAGCCCTGCCTGCTTTTTATGTGCATCTTATGCTTCGATTGGCTGATTGTGGCTGCCATTTGACTCTGACCACCTCCTGCAGACCCCCCTCTGACTTAACAATCCTGGGATAATAAATAGGCTGGCCGTTTCCCAGCTTGCCAAGAATCCATGCAGAAAATATCTACTTCTTCCATGTCCCAGAAAGCCTGCCAGAAATAGACCCTGTAATGGCGTAACAAATGCAAGTTGCATTTCCCAGAGGTCACAGAACCCCCCTGGCCTTTACTCACATATGCATCAGTGCGTTCCCCTTCTGAATGTGAATGTAACAACTTGGCTATAGGGTTTAGCCCTCACACTATTGGACCTGAAAGGCTGAAACCAAGATCACTGGTTCTGCTATGCCAATATTGTCACTGGCGATCGGGGAGTAGGTCCTCTGTCATGGTGCTGTATCCTTCCTCCAGGAAGAAGCCAACCTCCTGAGTCCTGAAGCAGTATAGACATGCATTAGTCATAGCTGCATCCATCCTGAATGCTCCGCGTTGCATCAATGTGATCAATATCCTCATTAGAAGCCATAAAATGGCTCATTGAATTTTACAGACTGCCATCAACCATTCTGAAGCAGCCTAATCTGGCTGCAGCTCCCCCAGGTGTCCAGTCCCTAAGCTGCAAAGGGTAGCCTTCTCTTGAAGCACCGCCCAGCTCTGGATAGACCCGCCCACCTAGGCTGGCCACTGGACTCCGCCTTCTGGATAGGAAATAGTATAAAAGGGCTTCCTGGTCTGGTTGAAGCTTGGTCAAGTTCTTGTGCATGTGGTTGATCTCAAGGCCAGAACTCCAGCTTGTCCTTTAAGACTGATACCACTTTTTGTAGATTCAAGGAGAAAAGGATTGAGAAATGAGTCAGAATTAAAAGTCAGGTTAGGACTTGGGTTAGAATTATTCTTTTAAGTTGGTCAGAAGTTGGATATCCAGCCCACCTCAGTTTTTACCCAGGGGACAAGCAACTCACAGCCCTCCTGGGAATGAATATCTAAACCAGTATTCCCTGTGATGCCTTCATGTTCGATCCTGGTGTCTGGGGATGATGGGGATGTTAACACAGCTGATTTGGAGAGAGGCTGCTGGGGAAGGGGTCTAAATACCTGATTACTTAGATTTGTGGGTGAGAGATCTTCTGAAAGCCAATGGTGATAAATGAATTCTTAAAAGCAGTTGGATTCTTCTGGAGCAATCCATCCCCTGCCCTAGAGTTTAAATTCCAGCTCATTTTACAAAGGACACCTATTCTGAACTCACCTTCATACCATAAAAAGCAACTGACTGGCCTGATTGCTTAAAATAGAATTTTGTCTTTGATCAATTCGCCATACAGCAAATCCTTAACCTGCATTACCTAGATAGACCGTTGTTAGGTTCTAGACGTTCTCCTCTTGCAGGTAGGCTGCCCGTTGGTTGCTTGGTGAGTTTCAGTGGAAATGGGTAAGCTTGGATAGAATAGGAGCTTCTGGTCACTGGGAATATGTATGTATGTTGTGCTAATCTTAATAGATTCTATATACTTAATAAAGTATTTGAGTTAAAGCATATGTGTGTGTGTGTGTATGTATGTGTGTGTGTATGTGTGTGTGTGTGTATATATATGTGTGTGTATATATATGTGTGCGTGCGTGTGTGCATATATATATATATTGTCTCATATATATATATATATATATATGTATATATATATATATATATGAGACAAAATATTCCAGGCACCACTGACAATCAATCCCAGGCAATACTCCTTCTTGTAGGTGAGATTAAGACAGTATTTCATACCTCAAACCCTTGTTAAAAAACTAGGCCTTTAACATCATTCCAAAAATTCAGGAAAGTAGGACCTGATATCTGGGGGAATGCTAGGGAGGATGGTAACTGAGAAGGGTCTACTCTGTGTCCCTGTAGATGACAATCCTTCAGGGAAGGGCTGTGTAGAAAGGCATATCTTCTAGATCTTAATGGATGGGTTGAAACTACTGGGAGTAGGTGAACCCAGAGATATCCAAGTCCCCTGTATTATGAGATGAGATACATAGTAGAAGATCAGATCCCTCCATTTGAGAGAAGGGCTGAACACTGGCAGGGGTGAGGTCTAGCTTCAGGAACAAGGATGAACCCTGGAGCACTGAGCGGGCAGGGCACAGATGCATTGGCTGTGCTGGCATGCAGACACAGCTGAGGAGTTGGCGTCAAGCCTGTCAGGGGTATGCCTGAGTTGTAGAGTAGCAGCAAGAAGATGGAGCTTGTAAGTAACATGACTGATTTCTGCCAGGATGGGAAAGGGCCTGATGTATCATGTTGCCACCTTGTTTCTGTGTGCCACCTTGTACGATTAGGGGTTCCTTGGCAGCTGGATCAATCACCGACTTTCAGAGGTGATCCTGCCTGACTGTGGAGATCTGCAAAATGTTTGTACTGTTCTTTGGGTACTCACAGCTTTGCACAGAAAGTGTCATGGATGGCACACAGCTCTGATAGCAAGGAGTCAATGGTAGAGAATGAAGATGAAGAACTGGGTACAAGGACGAACCAAGGATGGAAACTATAGTTGGAGAAGAATGGAGTTTGTTGAATAGAGGTGGGTAAGGAGTTGCTGTAGGTGACCTTGGTGAGAGGTAATAGTTGGGCCCAGTAATCCTGCTGGTAGTTCACATAGCAATGGAGATACAGTACTCTGGATGCTAATCAGTGGAGAGGTGGCCCCTCAGTTTGAGATGGTAAGTTGTGCACCTGGAATATGTGGTGGAGTAGCAAATTGGCAGTCTCCTTGGCAGTGGGGATGAAGTAGCCCATCTTGGTGAAACGGTCCACCACCATGACATAGTAACGAATTTTTGAGAACATGGAAAGCTGATGAAGAAGTCCATTGAAAGGGTCTTCCAGGGGCCTGAGGGTACTGGTTAGGGTTGAAAGGTTTAATGTGGCACCCATATTAGTTGGGGAGGGCTTATGCTGGCAGAGGAGGAGGCTGGCACTGACATATCTGGGGAAATGGAGGGCACACCCAGGTCCATTGGCACCTCTCAACCTGCTCCTTGGGCTGTGACAAAAACAGCACTTGACCATTTAGACAAGAGGTTAGTGAAAACCAACTTTAGGGATTACCAACTTTCACTTGGGGAGAGAATCATCTATTTAGTAAGAATGTCAGCTTCACTTCCTTTTTGATCTGCTTGCATAGCTGTAAAGCAAAAAGAGGCTTGCAGAGTGTGCTCCCTCATCCAAAGCCATTCCAATTTGAAAGTGGAAGTTACTTAGAAAAGAGTGTGCAACATGTGAAAGAAAGCAACTCTTTATTACTTTTTCTACCTTAAAAGGAAACTGATTGTCCTCTGCTCCAGCAGCTCAGATTTCACCAGCTGTTGAGGACTTTGGCCAACAGGAAAAGAGACTCTTGGTTCAGCAACTAGGAAGGCGCAGCAGCCTATTCTCCTCTTCTCTAAAGGAATCCTTGCCCCTTCCCAAGTAAGTCTGTTCATCTCTAAGACCAAGGGAAGATCCACAACTCTCAGGCAATGGAGGTGGTGGATGGGGTACTCTTGGCCTGTTTCCTCTCATCGGGAGAAAGAAAGAACAGGGGAGATCAACTGAGTCCAATCCCAAACACCCTGATAGCTAGAGGAACAGATCTAGACAGGTCTGATAGCTAGAGGAACAGACCACAAATGGTTGGGCTGTGATTGACTGACATCCAATGCCTCCTGGGTGGAGAGCAGAGAGGTGTTTGAAGCAGGGGTGGACAAAGCTTCTCCAGAAACCGTTTGAAAGAAGAAACTATGGGCAGATATTTTGATGCAAAGGACAAGACGACATCTCCTGCTGCCCGTTCTTCATCTGGGGTGGGGTGGGGACTGGAATGGAAGCTGGATCTTATTTAAAAGTGGTGGATGGACAGCACCACCTCCATACCCGAGGGTAGCGGGCTAAAGAAAGCAACATGAGGAGATTCCACGTGGAGTCCTAAAAGCTGAAGGTGGAGAATGCCAAAGAGATAACCTCTGTGTCTTCTCTAGCCTACAACATCTGCAGTCTGAGACACCTGAGACACACAACCTTGTGCAGGGGCAACAGATTGCTTTCCCTCCCCACGTAAACTGAACTAGCCTTTATAGTCATCTTACAAAAAAAGAAAGCAGAGTAGGGTTGTTTTTTCTCCCCCCTGTATTTACTTCAGGAGATATTGTCTATGTTAAGAGACATTACTTCAGTCCGAAGCTGTGAGTGAGTCAAGTTAGTGACTCTGCTTCATCTGTTATTCATTGGGGAGAAAGACAATCACCACTTTATTTACTCCCCCCCCCCCCCACTCATCTGTGCTTTACAGCCTGGAGGAGACAGAGAATGTGTGAATTTTTAAGTGAGTATGTACAGAGGGAAGAAAAAAAAAAAATACAAGGAGGCAGGAGTGAAAATCTGTCATGGACTGGGGATATCTGAATCGACTCTGTCAACAGTTTTTAGCCCAATCATCTGAGATTGTGCAAACGCTGATCCTTAGATACCCCCCCCCCAGAGTTGGTTGGCATGACCCACATTCCTTTGTCTGTATTTTATATTTTGTTTCATTGTGAGTGGGTTTATAATTGACTCATTATTGTTTATTGGCGACACACACGGTGGACTGAGTTGCTGGGTGAGCAGGATGGCTACCCAAATCAGCTAAACAAATAAATAAAATCCATGTGTGTTGTTGGGCGGAGGGAAGGAAACTAAATCAAGCCAAACCCTCAATGGAGATCAGGAATCTCTACTAAGGATGGCGTCTCCTCAAATGTCCGCTATGAAAGACGTCGCTGGGTTGCTTCTTGTCAGAAAGCATGCTGCAAAGCAGAGGCCCCTTCCATTAAACCAAAAAAGCCCAAACATTTTTTTGGTGAGTCCTGCAAAAAATCACCCCCTCCTTTGCTGACTCCTGCCAAATTGGAGGCTGGACTTTCTCATAATTATTAATGTTTTTGGAATGCGCAAGCCAGTCTGCGCTCAACACAATGTTTGTAGAGTTTTTCCAACTGAAACACCGCAAGAAAGAAAACTTGGGAGCTTGGAAGAAGGTAAAAAAAAGAGAAAAATGTTCCTTTTCATGCCTTAAATTCAGGGATCTTTTCTTTAAAGTGCTTATTTTCTGCTATGGCTCTTTCTTTCGTCTGAAACCTGGTTCCGTTTCTCCTCGGATTTCAATTCCTCTCTCTTACGGAGTTGCTCTGCATTAGGGCCAATGATTGTGAAACTGGAAGAAACAAAACATCTGGGCTGATGGTGTTTTGCGTATTCGAGGAGGGCAACAGTTGCAAAAATAGAAAAGAAGGGAATGAGTAAGGATTATTTTGGAGTGGAAAGGGCACCAAATCAGATTTGCTTCCTTTGTGTTCTAGCAGAGAACAGGCCAAACTTTGTAGAGTTTGTCTAGAGAAGACCCCAAATTGTGGTTCCTGATGGCTTCACGTAGTGGCTAGAAAACTGCTTGATTTCAGGCATGTTGAACCTGCCCCTCCAGATTTTGCTGTGAATTCCAGCTTTTAGCAGCCAGTAGACTCAATAGCAGAAGAACCTCTTCTCCTTGGTCCTAGAGAGCTGTTGCCAGCTGACCCCACTCCCCATCATCCACTGCCTTTCATATGGGTTGGATTTTCAGCAAACTTGGGAAAAAACCAGCATCCTAAATTATTCACTGGTTTTATTAGGATTCTCAGTTTAGGGGGAAAAACCATGAAGTGGTGGTTCTAGTTCTTGTAGGTAGTGGGCCAAGTGGTGAAACTGGTGGTTGGTACATGAGAGAATACAAGGGAGGGGCTCTCCCATGATCAGATTTTAACTGCTGCACCCTAGACATCTAGGGTGTCATGGGGAAGATTCCTACCCAGCCTTCTCTTTCATTGAATTATATAAAGCAGAAGAATGCCAGGGTGTTGGTGCGGGTGCCACACGCTCCTCATGAAGGCCCCTTTTCCGAAGGCAGTCTGAAGTCTCTGAGCGGCCATCAAGGGCAGCCCTACACAAAGTATATTGCAGTAGTGTAGCCATGAATTTGTGAAGGCCTGCATGATAAATCTCTAGTTCTACATCTGTGAAAGAAGGGTTCTCAACTAGCAAAGCCTGTAGAAACCAGTCCTGTTACATTAGTGGCAACCAAAATGTGTAACTGACTTGAGTTTCAGGATGGGGTTAACAGAAAAACCCATCCTGAAAGAATACCTGAACTCTTAGCTTTATTTTGACCTGCTAGCTGCTGAGTCCTACTCCCAAACTCCATATATTGGGATAAACTCAGAATGAGGTCACTATCCTTGGGGAGTGTGAAAGAGGGGAGTGATGGAAAGATGCTGCTGTGTGGTGCTGATGATCCACAAGAAAATTCTTCTTTTAGACACAGAGTCATCCTTTTTATGTCAAGGCACATCTTGTCAGCTAGACAAACGATACCTTGGTCAGAAGATACTTATTCACAACAGCGGTGTTTCAGCTGAATGGATAAATTGGCACCCTCTAAATTGGGCAGAATAGGGAAAGTCAAACCACTAATTACTTTAGCTTCAGTGCTTGGGTTGGGTTGAAGCCTTCAGTGGCTTCTACCATCAGATCAGGCAAGTCCTGTTAATAAACCCACATCTGCGCCTCTGTTGTCTGCTTTGTGCCCCATAGATACAGGGTAAGGTAGCCCAGACCTCTCTCTCATATGGTGGAAGACATATCAGCATAGTTCAACAAGAACACAAAAGAAGCACGCACACACAAATTCCGAATAGATTATGGGAATGCTTCTTGAGTCAGTCTCCATGTGTTTGTAGGACTAAACCAGAGCTGATTAAGTAAGCAGCAAAAGATTGGATTCACACAACACGTGAAAGCAACATGCAAGTAAACCTCATGATGTGAGAACCTTACTCTTAAAGTAAAAGAGCTGGCAGAGGAAAATTATAAATTGGACAGCTAAGTTACACAGGATTTATGGTCTGGCCTACACGGTCTATGCAAAGGACCTATTTCACATGGAAAAAAATATACTTAAGCATCTGTTCTTGATTAAAATTCAGTTGAAAGGTTGAAGGACATCCAGTTATGAAATAAATAGAAACCTGGCTGGTGTATATCTATTTTTAGAAATAGTGTTCCTTGCTAGCCATGATTTATTTTTTGATAGTCATCGTTTTCTGACTATTATCAATCCATCCGGTACTGCTGGAGTGATTTTTTTATAGACTTCCAAGAACAAGTTAAGCATCAATTTGCTATTGCATACAATTGCTGGGAAGAAGTCTTGATGCCAGATTTGTTAGATTACTGAACTCCAGGTTGATTTCCTCCCATCACCCAACAAAAGAAAGTCCCATCAGGTGGCATTTTTATTCAATCTCAGAGGATAAGTTTATGAAGATTCTCAGTCATCCAGGTGGAATTGTCTGGAAGTTGAGTCATGGCAATTGGACTTCTTTTCTTTTTGGTTAGAGATGTTGCGCTACTTGTCCAAGCAGCTTCTTCAGTCTAAAAAAGTTGATTAGGGGGACCCCATAAAAGTCTTCCAGGGTGGCTGTGTTTCTTACTAGCATGATAGGCTCCTTGAGGGACAATAGGAGATGTGATTAATAGATTAGTATCCTTCCCTCAGTAGAGGTGGAGGCCTCAGACACAACTTGTCTCCTGTTTTCCAGGCTCCCCTTTCAACAGTCCCCAGGAAGATTAAGAACAGTTCAGAAGTTCATCAGGAAGGCAACACTTAACATCCCCCTGGGGATGAGTGAAGGATTAGGAGTAAGACATCTGCATCTCAAAGACTCTACTAATCACATCTCCTATTGTCCCTTCAATGAGCCTATCATGCTAGTAAGAAACAAAGCCACCCTGGAAGACTTATGGGGTCCCCCTAGCCAACTTTTTTAGAATGAAGAAGCTGCTTGGACAAATACTGAAATGTCTCTAACCTAAAAGAAAAGAAGTCCAGTTGCCATGACTTAACCTCCAGACAATCTCAGATGATACAACACAGATATAGGCCAATTGTTTGGTTGGACTAGATCTCAGAACTATGCAAGATAATCTCTACAGTTATTATTTTGCAGGTAAATGTGGAGAAAGCAATGGGCCCTTTCACCTGCTTATTAACTGCACTGCTCATTGTGGGAACCCAGAGCTGCCCAGAGGTCTGTCGGTGTGCAGCAAAGAAGAAATATGAGCGACATGTTGCAGACTGTTCTTATCAAGATCTCCAGGTGGTTCCTCAGGACCTCTCCTCCAACACCACCACCCTCACCCTGTCTGTCAACCGCATTGCCTCCTTGTGGGAAGATTCCTTTGCCAACACAGCAAAATTACAAGGTTTATGGCTGTCCTACAATGAAATTGGCATCATCGCTGAGGGCACCTTTGCTTTTCTGGTACACCTGCGAGCCCTTGATCTCAGCCACAATCAGATTATGAATTTCCCCTGGGGAGACCTATCCAATCTCACATCTCTGCAACAGCTGAAGCTCAGTAATAACCACCTGGAGAAGGTTCCACCAGAAGCTTTTCATTCCCTGAAGGATCTTCGTTCTCTCTGGCTGAGTGACAATAAGCTGGTTACTCTCTCAGAGGGGACCTTCAGCTCCATGCCTAAGTTAGCTCAGCTGCAAATCAACAACAATCCATTTCACTGCACCTGTAGAATTTGGTGGTTGGATGGATGGCTACAGAGCACTCTGGTTTCAATTCCAGAGAAGAAGTTCATTACATGTGCTACTCCTGAGAAACTGAAAGGTCTCACTCTTGGGGGATCCTTGAAGCTGGACTGTGCACTTCCATTAGTGCAATTGATTTACCATTCCAGCCTGGGTGACAATGTGTTGAAGGATGGGCTTACACTTCAATTGCACTGCAATGCTGTGGGTAAACCACCACCAGAGATCAAGTGGAAAATCCAGACAGCTGATCAAAATGTGGCCATCAGTGGGGCCAACGTTGAAAGAGAAGAGGATGTGTTACCAGACTCTGCAGGTTCCTCACAGAGCCGAGGGCGCTTTCTGGTCTTCAAAAATGGATCCATGGCTGTCACCAAATTTAGCAAGGCCGATGAAGGTCTTTATACTTGCCAGGCCCTGAATGATGTTGGCTCTCGTGAGGCCTCAGTCCATGTAGCTTTGGCCAGCTCCGAGAAGCCCACCACTTTTCTCAAGAACCATCTCCAAGCCAGCAAGAATCCAAACAAAACTTGTGACATTGAAGAAGTCCTGAAATCTGAAGAAAAAGTGGTGTTTGTCTACTTGACTCCTGCAGCGCCAAAGACTGTTTGCAATGGAGGGACTCAAAGTCAGCTGTGTTTTTGGGGCTTATTTCTGTTCTGCTTGCTTAACTATTATAGCTAAGATATTTGCAATCTGGGGTTGTGTAGAAAATCCAACTTCTGTCTTTCCCTGGCCCCACCCACTTTTTGCAGCATGGCCCTTGGCAGCTCTCAGTTTAAGCAAAGGTTTCACACCTCTGTTCTAGATCAAGAACCTTTGCTTGAACTGGGGCAGGTTCCCCATGTTCTTGTGTACGAAAAACAATAGTAGCTAAGTTGGCAATGAGAAAAAAAACATCCAAAATCCAGACCGGCCACACTTTGATTAGGTGAGCTGAGGCTGTCTCAAACTTTCCAAGCTTTTGAGACTGAGATTCCAGAACTGTTCCTTAGGGGGTAGGAAAAAAAAAAGGGGGGGGGGAAATGTGACTGATCTCTTGAGGATGCTTATCCTGACTTGGTTGAGATGCTGGAGAGCTTTCAGATATATAAGCTCAACCTTGTCAGATACAGAGTAGTGCGAGATTACAAGAAAGTCTCTTCCAAAACTTGCTGAGAAGAAGCAAACAAGTGATTGTCTACAGATTCTCCAGATTGGGAAATGGAAATTCTAGCCACAGTATTCCAGGTCAAAGGTGTTGTCTTTCTGGAAGAGTCTTTTTCCATCCCTACTACCTGACTTTTTTTAAACAGGCGAGACCTGGAAAAGATCTTCTGCAGCAAAGCAAGGGCTGTACAAGGGCCAGACTACAAATACACCCTTTTCTATCCAGTTTCGTTCTCTAAAGTCCCAGCATTCTCAAAACAACCTCCCCATTAAATGCACCCTTCCAGCATTCGACTTGATGGGCCAAGAAAGATGCCTCTGATGTGCAGGAGAAGATGACAAAAACACACCTTCTCCAAGAGACTAACAATGAGGTTTCATTTATTACTCATAATAGTAGAAATCAGGTTTCTGTATTCCTTAATTACTCTACATTAACTAGGTGTGAAATTCATCTGGGCAGCTCCTGCTACTGCAGCTGTTTTAAATTTTGAGGAGATGGGAAGGAACCCTCATGTGCCAAGGTAAGAATTAGGAGAAGCATCTCCATGTCTAGGTATGAAGAGGGATTGTTGAAAATAACTGAACTGTGTAGGGACTTTATCAATATAACTGATCAGAACTGGAAGGATTAAAATGTCTGAAATATGTTTTTTCTTCTGCATCATATTTTGATTGTCCAGCCCCCTGTTCTTCCCCATATTTATAATCCAACACTTTTAATTCCATGGAGAAATCGCAATGGTCCTGTTAAACATCCAGACAGTTTGGAACAGTGTATGTGGGAATTTAAAAGACTAAGATATGACAGTTTGTTCAATGCATTTATATAAATTCTCCCTCTCACACCCCACCCACCCCTAACATTCAAAAGGAACCCATTACTCACATTTGCAAAACCCTCAAATCCCCATTTTGTGGACTGCTCCAGTTTCTGTTCTGCTTTTAACCCAGACGTCTAAACCTACAGCATTGGCTTCCTTTCTTCCTAAAAGTGAGCCCCCAAGATTTAGGATGTGCCATTCACTTCAGGAGGCCTGGAAACTTGAGAAATTTGAAGGGCAACAATGCCAGATTTCTCATATCAAAAAAGAGGAGGGCATGCACTAAGGACCATCTTGTCACAGAGAGAGAAAGACCAGCGTTGGGTCAATTCAGATACTTGCTTGTTTTTCATGCCCATCAAGGACTGTTTGCCCCGGGGTGGGGTGGGGAAAGGAAGGGAGGGCCACTAAGCCTCTGTTGTCTTCTAAGTCTATAAACAGGTCAGGATATATGCATAGGCCTGAAAGAGGCATGGGAAGAAGTTGAAGAACCCCAGAAGAAAACTCATCATGGCATCCTTCCATCCTCCACTGATGGAAGTCCACTGCTTCCAAGAATGCTTGCTAGTTCCATCAAGGCTTTGTGATGCTGGCTTTCGTCCCATTAACTGTAGCATCCACAAGAGCCCCTTTTCGGTAGGGCAGCAAAGAAGGGTTGTTGATGAGGGTGTATGCCAGGCCCCATCGGACCCGGTTCTGTTGGCCCTTTGATGCTCTGGGTGCTGAATTCATGGTCTTCATGAGCTTGATTCCTGCTGAGAAAAGAATCGGATCAAAATGGAGGCCTTAAAAGTTTGGGGGTCAGCTTGAAGATAATCAGATAAAAGGCATTTGGAGGGAGCAGGGAGTGGGTGGGTATAATCTAGCTGATGGGTTTCTTTCGTGCAATCTGATGCCGGTTTTAAAAAGAAAACTCTAAGTTAGAGAAAGAAGACTTTTAGAGGAGGATACAAATGTAAAAGAGAAATAGAGAGGAAAGGAAGGGAATTAATTTTTTTGGACTCATTTCCCTGGAGTGTTTAATATATAAGACTATTTCAGGGTTCCCCCCCCCTCCATTTAACCTCTCCCTGTATCTGGGTCCTATACGGGCAGGGGATTCCACAGGGTGAAGTAAAAAAAGTCAAGATGGCTGCTGCAACTGGGTGATCGAAGTGCTGCCATCTTGATTTTTTTGACCCTCCCTGCAGACACCCCTATGTCTGCTACTGGCACAGCAAGGCAGAGGGGAAAGCTTGGGGTGGCTTTGGCAAACGTTGGTCCATATGATACATTTTTCTCCACCTCCAGAGCAATTTGCTTCTTGCAGCTTTCCACTTATTCTGCTCCTGGGATTGGCTCTCTGCTAACCGCTTACCTTCTGCATCTCTGGGCGGGAGGCGCTGCATCTTTTGGGGGCCAGGCTGATGGAGAAGCAAGAGGCAAAAGGCTCTCATTACTGGGTGCGATTGGCTGACCTCAATTTTCAAATAATGGCAATAAGTACGGTAGCCTGGAAGAAAGAGAGGGGGGTGGAAGGTGTGGAAGAGTGGGGAGAGGATAAAATTGCAGCATGTTAGAGCAGACATGTACAAAGACATGACAGATGAGAAGACAAAGGTGTGGGTCTCTTGTGTGGGTCTCAAGTCAAGTCTGTTTTGTGTTTCTCCAGGAACCACCCTTAAGGCTGTCCTTAGAGTTGAAAAAAGGTTTTATGAGGAGTGAAATTAATGCCCGTGTAGTCTGCTTGAACGGAGATGTCCCATGGTATCCTAAGCAGTGGTTTGCTCAACCTGGATTTGCTGAATCACCCCCAGTTGGCTGGGCTCCCATAAACCACACTAGATGGGTCTACATGTTGCATTGGGTCGAAGCCAGACAAATCTGCATGGGCTTCGCATGACGTGTGAACAGAGCACTAGGCATCATGAACAAGAGGGAAGGATGCAGCCAGGGCAAAAGGGGCTGGTTGGGGTCTTCTGTTCCTCACCTGGATCAAAGCCCTCGACACCACGGCTCAGGAGACTCCCATCCAGCTGGCAGAAATGAAGGATGTTATAAAGCACAGACACCACCATTCTCCAGACCCCTGCCAATAACCCCAGGAGCACGTTGATTGGGAAAAACATGTATGTCACAACGTAAAGGGCTCGCCTGCGTAAGAGGGAAGCAGAGACGGTCATGAGTAAAGCACACGCACTTACATACAGAACTTGCTGCAGCCATATAATAATACATTAAACCTTAAGGCAACATCAATTCCAGTTATTACTCCCCATATTTCATAATTTCCTGTTGACTTAAATATTTTAAGTTGGTGGAAACCTTTAAAGAACGTCACTGGGGTTGCATCCAAAGCTTTCAAGGGCTGTGTTTGGCCTCGTAGCCCCAACTGTACGTCTCCTGTGAGTTCCTCGGTCTTTAAGCAAATCAGTGTGCAGCCCGGTGTTCTATTGAAAGCCCAAATGAATCTGTGAAGGACCCAATGGCTGAGCTGTGTTGAAGCCAGACCAGAACTTTGCTCCTCTAGCAAAGAACCATTGGATTTTATCAGATCTGGGAACCCAGTAGCTGAAAGCAAATCAGGGGAGGTGTGGTGGTCCTACCAATTATGCTTACATAACAGGACTCATCCAGTTTCTTCAGTAACTGAACCACAGGCTAACCAGCAGCCTGACTTCTCATAACCTGCTAAGTCACAAAAAAAGTTAACCACGGGTAGTATGTTGTGGAAATGCAGTTGATATCTTTGGAGCTAGGCTGAGTATAAGCAGGTTGTGGGAATAATCCAGCTTGTCCCACCAAGACAAACATTTTCCTGATGTAGTTACAAAAAAGGCAAATGCGATCCTAGGTTGCGTCAACAGAAATATAACGTCAGGATGAAGGGAACTTATTGTTCTCCATTTTATGATAAGCGGTCTGGAAGAAAAAATTTAGGAGGGATAGTTAGAGGCATTAAGTGTATTTAGCTTGGAAAAGAGACAATTGTAATGAGACTTGATATCTGTCTTCAAGTATCTGAATGGATGAAGGTAGAAAATGGGCCAAACTGTTCAGAGCTGGTCCAGAAGATAGGACCCAAAAGAAGGGCCTTACATTACAAGGATGTAAATTTTGGTTGGACATCAGAAGAATTTGTGAATGGTATGAACTGTTCAACAATGGAACAAGTGACTCAGGAGATGGTGGACTCTGTTGGTTGGAGCTGTATAAAGAGAGGCTGGATGGCCATCTATCAAGGAAGTTGTAGTATGGCATGGAGGGGATTAGAGCAGATGATCTGCAAGATCTTTTCCAACTCTTCTTTTCTGTTGTTCTTAAATGTGGCATATGTCCCAAAAAGTTTAGAAACACCTATCAGCCACATAGGTGGGCAGATGTTGCCAGTCTGAGTGGGCAGTTCTGGACTTGGTCATCAGGCTAGTCCAACATGGGCATAATTGATGCCTTTCCCCCCCATTCTTTTATTATCCTTTGATGCAGAATTCCAGCACTGGGTAGGGATTTCAGCTGGATGATCACCAGAGTTCTTTTCAACTTTGATATTCTATGATGGATGGTTTTCAATAATCACCTGTTGGTCAGCTCTCTGGGAAGATGGTCCCGCTCCAGAAAGTAGTAATGAGCCAGCAGGTTCTGGGCAATCACTGAAACTCCCAAGGTCAACCAGAAGGGCCTAGACAAAACCAAAATCATCCAACCAGATGAATGAATGTCCAATTTTGCTTAAAGTACATTTGCACTGCAAGCAACCATTTGGAGATGCAGTAGTTATTCTAATCATCACATTAGGAGCTAATGTAATGTTGGGGAAATGGGAAATGATTGCTGTCTTAAGTCTGCAGCTACATAAAGAAACATTACAGAAATACAGCTAAGCTTGGTAGTCTTTAGTTCAGGAAGAGATGGGTGGATAGTTCAATAGATAGGTTGGGACCTCTTAAATTTCATAGGAGCCTGGTTGGCAGATGGATCATGTTACTTCCAAAACTTGATCCCGTGGAACACTTACCACATGTTCGCCACAATTTTGAAAAGATGCATATTGGTGCCTGACTGCAGTGGGACAGCTATCAGGAAAGTGAAACTCACGATGCAAATGAAGAAGACAACGTGTTGGATGAGCAGAGCTAGGATAGAGACAAAAATGCCCACTGGGTTGCAAGGAAGATCACAGATGGAAATCAGTTCTGACATTTGAGCCACCATCACCTCTTCCCACCTGTACCTTTTCATTCTTTGGCCCAATTTGGAGGATTGCCCAGAAGGTGGAGTATGAGGCCAGGTAAACAGTAAAGACTCCCTCAAGTCAAGCTTGACTCCTGGTGACCATAAGGACATGTCCATGCAGTTTTCTTGGCAATGGTATGGATGTAGTTTGTCAACTTCTCAATCTAACTTATGATCCTGAGATTTCCTAGGAGTCTTCTAACCAAGGGCTAACCAGGGTTAACCAGGCTTTGTTTCTTAGTCTGGACTTGCTACTCCACCTTCTTGCATGATTGGATAAGGTACCAGATAATTCTTCCCCTGTAACATCCTGCCTTAATAATAATGAACTTATTCTCCCCAAATCCTCAGGTAGTCAAAGTGGGGCCAACCACACACAAAGAACCTTAAGATTTGTGGAATTAGTAGCCCCTTTAGAAAACTCCAAGTAGGGAGTAGATGAGGAAGGGCTTAAAAAGAGAAGGACTGAGCTCAATGCTCAATGGGCACAGGATGCCGGCTGGGAGTAGTAAGGGAAAGGAATGGACTCGAGTACCTGGGAAAAAGGGCATGGCAGGCAGTAGTTCTACCTGTCCTTCTCTCAGCCCTTTGAGGTAGGTATGGTCAGGAAACAGGAGTCACTAGGACTCTTGGCATGGACTTTTATGGGTTGAGGGTTCTATAACAGAAACTTGAAAGTCTGCCAAAACCTCTCTTTACTTCAACTTATACCTAACCAATCAAGGTAGAGTTGTTCTAAGTTTCTTTCTCAAGGTTTTTACTTTCCCAGGACTCAGATATCTTTTTTCTAATGGCTCAACATTCTTCTGATATTCTATCACATCCCCATCGCAACTTTTCCTTGCAAAACTCATGAGTTCATTGCTTAGCCATTCTCCTTTTTTAACCAGCCCCTTTGAAATCTTGCTTCCCTTTACTCCCACCCACCAAGGTGTGATTAGTGCTCCTCAGTTACCTAGGCAGGCAAAGGATATCTGGAAACCCGCAAAATACATCCAGCATATGAGAGACTGCTGGGAAGGCTGGAGTTTACAGGAACGATAAAAAACATTTTTAACTGCCCCTCGGTAGAGACACTGGAGATTAGTCCTGAAACACAGGAAGAACATGTGATCAAGTGAAATATGATAAAATGGTCCTTAACAGAAGGAGGAGGAGGAGGAACAGGAACAACAGTTCTCCAATCCTTGTTTTAAGAGTCATCTTTTAGCAGCTGCTCCAGAGGGTTCAGGGCACTGAACATTGGGAAAAGCCCTCACCTGTGGTTTCTCAGGGACTTCATTAACATGCAGAAGGTCAACAGGCAGGAGAAGACCAGGGAAGAGATGAAGCACACTGCAAAACAGGAATGGGCAGACGAGGATCCATACAAAGGCTGCAAGATTCCCAAAGGGCAAGATCCAAACAAAATACACCCAAATCTCAGACAGGGTCAGGCCTAGCAACAGAACACTGCAAAAGAGGTGCTAGTCTGTCTAAATCTGATCCATAGCAGCTATAGGTTCTACATACTTTCTCTAAATACATGCTTCTATTTTTTTTGTTTCAGAACCTGTAGAGTTATCTTCTTCAACATCTTTCTGCCCACCAGCATCTGCCCAGTGTGGCAGCTGCTTTACATTGTCCAACGGTAGGGCTGGCCTCCTGACTGTAATTTACATATAGGTTTGTTGTTATATGGTATCAGCTGTGCTGTCTTTATAACCCCCCCTTTTTTAAAAAAATATTGTAATGCATTGATAGTCTGCCCAAAGGGGAACACAGATATCACCTTCTGTGGTCCTTTAGAAGAGGCACCTGCTCTTTGCAAGAATGCTCCCTCTATTCTAGGGGCTGAGAAGGAGAACCAGAATATTATGACAAGGAAGGGCTTAGCTTAGCTGGAGGTAACAGAGACAGCAGGATAGCTGTGTGAAATTGGCTTTGATGCCTCCTTCCTTGTGCTACCAGACCATCTGTTCTACGCCCCTGGATCTCAGAAGTCTTGGTGAGCACAAACATCAGCAGAGCTCTCAGTTGCATTTCTGCCCTATTTGTTTCTTAGAATCAGCCACCACTTTTAGTGTTTCCTGATCACATTTTTTAAACATCCCACATGTCTAAGATCTTAACATTCCAGGAAGTTTTACAGACCATGAAACATCCGTGAAATTATTCCACTTTCTCCACTGATTGGTAAAGAGTGTCTTGGCTCCTAGGTTCAGTTCACCCTCAGCCCAGAGCCCTGTTTAAGGCTTGGATATTTAAAGTCCCACCTTTCTCATGAAGAAACATATGTTAAATATTAAGGATATAGGAAACTGCAATTCAAACCTTTGATTTGAAGGCAATTTTACTGAGTCACCCACCCCTTCGAATTGAATTGCAGAATCAGACTGCTGAATCAAATTGCAACAGAATCAATCTGATGAACCCAAGGGGTTTGTGTGCCTGCTAAGAGATTTGGAGAGTCGGTGGACTTTTGTGCTTGCGTGCAACTTTTTAAAAAGTTTGAATCAGATCTCCAGGTCACATTTGTTCAGTTTAGTGATCCAAACTGACACTCTGAATCAAACTGACTTGACTTGTCAAACGGAACTGTTGAACTGCACATTCAGAATGGATCTTGGGGGATCCTTGAAGAATTACTAAAGATATGTTTTCCCACTAAGTTGGGTTCATCCTTAAAAAATATAGTTTGCTGAGGGAGGTGAGGCAATCATGAATAAGCATTTGTCATTGCTGCTTGCATAGATGAATTCCTTCTAAGCAGATGTCATATCACTCTGCTCTATTTTCAGTTCCCTTGATTCTGGACCATAAACTTCTTCATTCTAGCTGCATCTGGCCAAGTGCTGAAATGGACGCTGTTGTCCAGGGTTGAAGAAACATACCTTCCAGTGACCAGATGTAGTGCTTAGCTGTTGCCACCTCTTTGTCTCCGGGGATATTGGCAGGTTTTTCGGAGGGGATTATGCCAAACTGGACAAAGAGGGCTGTCATTTCTTTTGTCATCCCAGATCTTATGATCTGGATGTTGGGGATGAATGATGCAAGCAGAAGAAGAGCCACCTGCAAACCAGGAGAACACAGATGAGGCTGGTCCTACCACAGGTGGACAGTTCAGAGGAAACTCTGATGTCAGTTACCTGGTAGACAGCTATCACAGCCATGGCTAGAGAGAGGGCCAGCTTCAGTGGGATCTGGAAGCCTGCAATCACAAAGCCATAGGTACATATCAAGACGCATGTCCTGATTGGTAGAACATCAGCCAATGGTCTTTCAGAGATTGGCTAGCTAAATTTTGCCTGTTGGGGGTGTGGCTGGGGTTACTGAGAGTTGAAGCACAGCACACCCAGAAGACAAATTAGTTCAATACATGGATTGTGTTGAAAAGCAAGCACATAATGAGAGAAAGAGAAAGTCAAAGAGATACAGAACTTCTTAGCAATTCCTTGCTTCAGGTGGGAGTCTTGAAGATGCAGAGGGTCTGTTCTGGAGATCTTTCCAAAACAACCACCAAAACAGAGAGGCGGTAAAAAAAATAAGCCAGCCTTAGCCCTTCCAACATCTCCTAAGAAGCTACTGAAAAAGAATATATATTTTTAATGTAGTACCTTCCTGGGGTGTGTATACAAATGAACGCAGGTAAGATTGGAGGCTTGAAAGCCAGCTGGGCTTCGCTCGACTGGTGCTGAAAAAGAAAGTTCAGAGGGGGCTGGTAGAAATGCAAAGCTGCTCCTCACCAGCCCCTGCACATGCTTTTGGGACTGCCTAGCTCTTGGGGGTCAGATTTAGGTCTCACCTTTTCTTTGGTGTTCTTTTAGCCAGGATACACTTCAGATACTCTTGATAATAGCTACTCCCTGGAATCTTCAAGCAAACAAGGAAACAGTAAAGCATAGCTCCTTCAGCAAGAGCACTCTGTGCAAGTCTGAACACTCAGGATGAGATTCCAATAATTTGGGGGCTTAATTAAATCCATGAAATCAATCCCCTTCCCTCCCAGATTTTGCCCAATCCCCTCCCCTCTATGCAGCTTTCTAAAGAAAGTACTGTAGTTAAGGATGCTGGTTGCAAAATAGGAGGTTGCTATTCCACATTGACAAGGTTCCCTAACACATTATCCTAGGCTAAAAAATGGATTGGTAATTTGGGATTAGGTAGTTATGGGAATCCACGACTACCTTAGCATGTTGTGTTAGGCCACTCTTAGGCCAACATATGGTTTTGTTGCTTGGGCATACAGGTAGTCCTTGACTTATGACCATTCATTTAACAACTGTTCAAAGTTACCACAGTGCTGAAAAAAGTGACTTATGACTGGTCCTTGCACTTACAACTGTCTCAGCATCCCCACAGTCACATGATCAAAATTTGGGCACTGGGCAACCAGCGTGTATTTACGATAGTTGCAGCATCCTGGGATCATGTGATCGTCATTTGCAACCTTCCCAGGGGGCTTCCAACAAGCAAGTCAATGAGGAAGGCTGGATTTGCTTAATGACCAGGTGATTTGCTTAACAACTGCAGTGATTCACTTAACAACTGCAGCAAAAAAGGTAATAAAATTATGCACAACTCACTTAACGACTGCATCAATTAATGACAGAAGTTCTGGTCCCAATTGTGGTCATAAGTTGAGGACTACCTGTACGGTAGCGCATTATGGGAACACAACTATTGTGTATTGTTAACCCAGATTTGTTTATTTTTGGTTTATTATATTTATATACTGCCAAAATCTGAATCAATTCCTGACAGTTTTGGGCTTAACAGGCTGTGTGAACCTAGCTACTGAACATGTAGGTATTCTAAGCCATCATGTGGCTTGTTTCTTTTTGGTTTAGCATGACGTACAAGCCCAGCATTTGCAGTTTGTAAAGCATGTTTAACAAGATTTCAAGACCTAGATAAAAGACCTAGAAACCTTGAATGTAACTTTTGAGACCCTCCTTAATTGCTACCAAATTGCCATTAAAATAGCAAAATAGATCAATCATTGGCTTTGAACTGTGTCTCATGAATTTCTTTTAATTTTACTTACTTTTGAACACTAAAAGGGCAAACAAATTTTGTCTGCTGCTTTGAAAAAGTTGCACAACCTGGTTAAAACAAACCAGGGCTTAGTGTGACAGGTAAAGCCAAACACCCCCACTCCCCAATGGAACACAGTCACTGCTGCTCGCTGTCAGGCTGCGGGTTATCTAGCCAGTTCGGTCCACCCAGTTCACCTGAATCAGTAGTTCCGTTTTTTCTAAATTACGTCTCAGCCCCTGGCCTTCCACACAAAATTAATTAAAAGGTATGATTTTTACAGATTGTAGCAAACCTCACAGCTGAAGCACTTATTTTGCACCAGTTGCCACAGCCCAGTTCCAGAGCTGCACCTCCTGCATTCTCTCTGTGCTTTTTTAGAAAGAAAAAAAGAAAGAAAGAAAGAGAGAGAGAGAGAGAGAGAGAGAGAGAGAGAGAGAGGTTTGATTCGTGCCCCCCATTAAAAATGTCTCGCATAATCTCCATCTGCCCTGCGAGTCACGCTAACAGTTGCAAAGGTGCTAATTACATGGCCGCGCAGATGCCCAGCTACATCTGGTGTGAAAGAAGAGGAACAGCGCCGTCACTGCAGCCCATTCCGAGCGTTGCGAGGAAAAGAGAGAATTGGATTCACAATGAGAAAAAATATTCCTTCCTTTTATCTCAGGGCTGTATAAACGGTTGGCTTTGACAAAACCTGAATACCCCACGCAGATTTCAGGACTAAGGCCTCAAGCATTCATCTCACTGTTCTTGGTTGGCAAAGAAGAGATTTCTTTCGGAACAGTCCGAGAGGATTACAACACCGTTACTCCAACAAGCCGCTTTCCATACAACTATACAATAAAGCATCAGTTCTCCTCTGAAGAAGGGGCATTAAGACTCAAATCTTCTTGTGCTAAGGGGTTTGGGTGACACGAATAAATAAATTAGAGGTCATTATAAAATGGAGGATTTAAAATCTCAGCTCTCTTCCTACACTGCCCCAACACTTCGGCTGTAGTTCATCGTCAGTTTGTCGTGCAGGTAGAGAAGAATGCGGTTCTGGTGTAGAGGGTCTTGGGAGGGTTGGATGAAAGTGGCAGATGGTTAAAAATAAAATGTCGCGGGACGTATTCATGCCACAAATCTATTAAAGGCTACTCAGCCGTTAGTCTCAGTGAATCCAATGCCTCTTACTCCCAGGGAAGGCACTTTTAATGGGTCCAGGCTGTGGTGCTCATGGTGGGTGGAGCTGAAATCAGTGGAGGGTGGAGCCAGGTCCCAAGGGGGAGGAGATATTCATTCTTCTGACTTCCTTTTTCTTGTTCCAACTCTCCTCTTTCTTTTCTCTCGTTCTCCTTCTGACACCCTCTCCTTTTTTCCCAGCAGTGGGGTTGTCAGGAAAGAGGTCTTGCTTTTAACAAAGATCTGAACTGATCCCTTGCAAAGGACTTTTGAAATGGATATGAGACTCAGAAGTGCCCTATGGGTCTCAGGTTCCTTTGCATCAGTGCCAACTTTGACATCTATCTGCAAGCTGTCTTTAAGCTAATTTTCTACTCCTCAACCACCAAAAATTTGAGGACTGCACAGGGCCTTGGATTCAGTCTCCAAAAGGTATGTCAAAGGGCCAAGGAGCACACTTGTAGTGCCTGTCCCCAACTCTTTAAAGCAACCATGTCCTTTCCCAAGATCAAGCAGACTCTTTACAGCTGCCATATAATCCCAGGAAATCGTGTGGCTTCTTTAAGGTATTGTAGATAGCTGCTACATTTGTGCTTCAAAGCATTTTTTAGAGATCAAAATTCTATTATATTCTCTGTAGGAAACATGAAAAACTGCCCTGCACTCAAAGGGGTCTGTCCATTTCACTCCATCAGTTCAATGTACTGTCCGGTCAGTAAGCCAATATGAGTGGAGCACACCCAAACAAAACAGCAATTAAGGGCTCCAAATTTAAGCAGTCCTTGCTGCATCATGATGGATCTGAGAGCAGGCAGAAAACAAAATTTTTCATTAAAAGATACATATCCATGTGATGCCCATTAATATGGCATCTTGAGGACTGCCAAGCTGGCTAAACTCCACTCTGCATTTTCCCTGACACACAAGATTTGAATCTGATCCAAGCTAAGGCTGATATTTACAATATTTCATCTCATTTGTACCTGCCTTGTAAAGGAAACCATGGGCGGTTGGAAGCACAGCACTCATTAGATCAGCCCACCTACTCAAGACACTGATCGCTGTAGGCTTCCTTGGACCATCACCTCCCCTAAAACATTGCATAAGAGACCTTTACTCCACTTCATCTATTCTTCCTATATCAGGTAAAAGAATGAGAGAGCTGGAACAACCCGTTACATATAACTGAAGTGGGAGGGAGGGAAAGTAAGCAAAAAAAGAAAGTAAATAATTTCAACTTTTGTCTCTTCTGCTGCTTGGTGAAGGGAGAGAGTAAGCAGAGAAAAATAGAAATAGGAAGATAGAGTTGGTATGTTTCGGATCCCTTCCATCAAGCAATGATGGCCCACAGAGGACGTGGGTCTTCTCTGTTGTGGCCCTGGTATATATTTACTGTATCATCGCTGTTTCTTTTTGATCTGTTGATCTCACTATCATCTATAAAATAATTATTCAAAACAGAAAAACCCTCTACTAGATCAATGGGGGGAAATGAAAGCCAGTGGCCTCTTCTTGTCGGAGCTGAGGTTGCATCCTTTCGGGCTTGAGAGGGCAATGTCAAGAAAGGTTACCTTTTCCGCCACCATCTTGGTGTTCTCTCTGAAGCTCTCGACCAGTTTCATAGGATACCAAAGGCTCAGCACGGCAAGGCACAGAATGATAGGAAGGTAAGAAAGCAGGGAATAGTATCTATAAATCTGAAAAGGAATGAGAGAGAAGAAAATAAAATAAAGAGGATACCACTGAGGGTTAATGAGATGAATTGTATCTCCGCCATGATCTCCCAACAGCTAATAATTACACAAGGCACTTGGATGTTTCCAGACCTAGGGGTGGTGGTGTGTTGACCAGAAATTGCTTCCAGAGCAATGCACTGGTGGATGAATTTAAAGAGGGAGTTGGTCTCCCTTGCTAAGTCCTCTGTGAATTGCTTTGAGATGCAAAATCACAAGTAAAGAGAGCTGATTAATTGCTCTCCATCCCTTCCTCAAATCCTCTGGCACTCAGAGGGGGTGTTCTTGGCTTCTTCCTTCTTATGCCTTTGGAGGGACTCAAAATATGCTTTCCTCTTAATTACAAGCTGTGCAAATAATTGCTTTCTGCCATCATTCCTGGATACTGAGAACATAGTCCTTGAGAAATCCAGATATTTTGTTGCTCCCTTAAGTCAAAGCACCTGCTCTGTCCAGTGTACAGATAATAAATAATTCCTGGTCTCAAAGCAACATGGGGAGAACTCCATGACATATTTCTTCCTGAGAACTAGCTCCCCACTTAGCCCCTTCCTCATTCTTGTGGGACACATCCTCAACTCTAGCCTGCAGTGGTTGAGTCCTAAGATCTACCTAACTGAATCAGGCAAACATAAGTGATAAACAGCCATCTGTTTAAACATCTTCTGAAGTATCATGTTCAAAAGAGGCATGCAACTATGGCCCCAGATCAATGCCCCCCAATTCTAAGTGTGGCTCTCAGAGCTTCTCCAGAAGTTATCTCCAGGTTGTCCTTCTGAATGTAATAAAGGGAGAAATGGCTTTACTTGGGGAGTTACTATTAACTGTATTGAATTAATATTTTTTAATTCTTTGGCCCAACCCCATTTTTTTAAATCCAAAATTTGGGTCCCAAACTGCTCTGGAACCTTAATATATTCTATGGGCAGAAAGTCTTCAGGCTTCAAACAAGAGAGCTACTCCCTTAACTGGCTCCCACCCAGTCTCTCTCAGTCCGCCTCCTTCTCTCCCTTTACCTTGGGTGATTGAGGACATTCCACCTTCTGCCAGATATAGAGCACACAGTGGCACCAGGACAGCAGACAGCCAAGGAGGTATCCAACTCTGTGTTGGACTGTAGCACATGCAAGTAAGGGATAGTAGAAGGCAGGATAATAGAGTAAAGCCAGCATCTTCCAGTACTCTAGAGGAGATCAAAGGGAAGAGAAGAGCAAAAGTTAAGAGCCCAGGTATTTCTGCAGAAGGCTATGCTGACAGCATGCTGATCAAAGCCACTGGGGGGGATTCTCATGACCCTCTGCTAAAGGGGCTTCATCAGATTTCCCACATGAGACAACTCATGGGAAAATTACTTGCACAAAGATGACTGTTGGCCCACAGACCTTGAAGTGGCCCTCTCTGTAGGTGGAACAAGGAAACTACTCCTTGCAGCAGATGCAGAAGGCAGAAATGACAGGCTTTCTTCTGAACCCTTTGGCTATTCCTCCTGCTGGTAGCTGAAATGGCTTTTAAAAACCAGAGCTGGACCAATTTGTAGAGCTCATTCAGCTGAACCGTGGTGGAGGAAGGGAGTATCTATTTTTCAGGGCCATTCTGCCATCAAATGCCAATTGGCATGGGTCAAAAGCAAGGTAGATGACTTGTTTTCATGCCCACTTGTGGTGGGAGGAAGCCAATTTCTAATGTTTTTCTGAAGGAAGAGATGAATGATTGGATTAGACACAACCACAACTCTTAGTTAAGATATGATATGTTAGGAAGAAGCAGATCTTAGCCTCATGTCAGAAGCATCAGTATGGCTGTTGTGAAAAGGGAGATGTGACCTCATTCAGCAGAGCTCATATTTTGTTCTCCATATGCTTCCTCTACAGATGACAAATTCAATGCACCTTGGAGGCCATGAAGGTCTTCAAAAAATTTAACTGCCCACTTTTTAAAAAAAAAGATGATTATGGCCCTTATTTTCTATCTACTTTGGTGCTATTGAAATATCTTTGGCCACAGCTCCCATACTTCTTAGCTAGCAAGGCTAACCTGAAAGATGGAAGATGTGATCCAATGCATTGAAGATGCCTGTTCAGAAAAGACTCCCCCATTGTCATACGGGCAACCTTTTGAGATTACCTCGATTCTGTATTGAGGAGTCAGAGATGAAAGGCAGGGGGTTATTATCCAGCATCAGCACACATAACGAAGAGAAGAGGATGCCAAAAACTGCAATGACCAATCCTTTGTTCTGCACGTCTTCCAAGAAATTCACAGGGCTGGGCCAGCAGACAAACAGAATGGTAGGGATTAAAGAAAGCAAAACAAAAATTGACCTCTACAAATAGAATGCCTCTGCAGGAAACCTTTGAAAATATATACTTCAAAGTTGCAAGACCCACAAGGCAAAAGTGCATGTCCACTTCCTCAATACAGTATTTGGCTTTGAGAAAGATGGAGATGAATTCATGTAGCCAAAAGGTATGCATGTCCAACTGTGTATCTATAGATGGGAGCAAAGGGGGGACAAACTGTGTCATGATGTCATCCTGCAAAGGCCATTAGTTACGTACTGCAACAGATGTGGGGATGAACTTGCAAGAGTTCTATGAGGATGTCTTTGTCAGCAGGTCAGAATCTGGGCATTGCTGCAGTTTCCTCTGGACACAACTGCAAATATATGCCCTTGATGTGTGAATGCAGTTGGGCTGAATTAGTTGGTTGATTAAATAGCAATTCTATCTGCAGGAAGCAACATTTTAAGAAGTCGGACAATTTGTCTTATAAGGTAGACAACAGGGAGGTTCAGAAAAGATCATTCCATCACCAGCTATCCCATTTGTTCTTCATAATAGGAGATGCCAAGGATTAAACTTTGTATGCAAAGTGTATGTTTTGATTGATTGACTCTCTCATATGAAACAGAGGAACATAGGAAATTCTCTTGAATCTGCTCAGACTGTTTCCCCATCTAATACTGTTTTGTCTTTTCTGACTATCCTGTCTTCTTAATCAAGGGCAAACTTTTGGAAAGATTTCAGAGACTGTTGACCTAGAGTCCACCCCATTTCAAACAGAGCCCACAGCACCCCCAGAATATAAATCTACACCCATTTCAGACTTTGAAAACAAATCTCCCACAGCTTCATCAATTAATCTAAGCCTTCAAAAGGCTCTAAATCTTCAGGAATCGACAAGTGCCTTTCAAAAACCAGAGCCAGCATTCAGATGAAGTGAAGTTATTGAAACATCAGGTCCTACCATCTTTCTGAAGGTCTCAACTGACTGTGCACTTTTGTTGAAGCAACAGCTCTGGTGGTCTGCACCAGTGTTTCTCAACCTTCAGTACCTTAAGATGTGTGGACCTCAACTCCCAGAATTCCCCAGCCAACACTGATGTACACTCCTGAGATTTCTGTGATTTGTCAGACACAACTTGAGGCTGCTTCATCCCTGGCCATGTTTCAGACATATGAAACCTGGATAGTAGTTGATAATAGTTTAAGCAGGATTTTGGGTGCCTGTTTCCCATCCTCTTGCTACAGAAGATGTCAAAGATTGAGCCTTGGACCCAGGGCTGGGAATCTGGTGCAGGCTTGATGTTTCTAACAATATCTCCCATGCATCTCAGCCTACTAGCAATAAAAGAAGTTGCAGAGCCAACTGTTTGCTAGATCTCTAAGTGGCGTTATCCATTATGTTGAATTTCTAGTTCAGCATTTCCTAACCTTGGCAATTTTAAGACGCATGGACTTCAGTTTCCAGAATTCCCCACCCAGCATGAACTAGTTAGTACCTCAACAGTCCGGGTGCTCCATTCCAACAATTTGGGTAGAGTTTCTTCCTTTTCACCAACAGTGAGAGAATCAAGAATATGACTAGCTGGAAGAAAAGAGAATGTATTCCTTATGTTTATTAAAACAAATTTATCCCACTTTTCTTAGATTATGGAAAAGGAAGACAAAATATATTGCATTTCTAAAGTCCTCCATCTAGCTAGTGACCCACATCAACAGATATAGTGACTTATATCTGCTGATTGGGCCGAGGTATGTCTCAGGCCATTGGCTGAGAAGTGGTAGATGTGGAAAATTGCTGAGGTTCCCATGACTCTCCCCTGTGAAAAAGATGGGGGTGTTATCACTTTAATTTCTCAAAATCTTCTCAGCATAGTGACTCTGGGCAGCATTAAGAGAATAGACTTTAGATCTAGCCTTGCAGATTGCCATCAAGAAAGAAAAAAAGGAGATCTAGCTTTGCAGAAGATCTCCCCAGACCTGGAGCTGTTTAGACATGCCCTCAAACCATATCTGGTCAGGACCGTGCTCTTCTAATTAATTGATTGATTGATTGATTGAATGAATGAATGAATGTATATAGCACCATCAATGTGTGAACTACTATTGGGGTACTGTTTCAGTTTAAATGAATGATAATGACTTTCCATGACCTCATACCCTCATTTGAAGTTTATTTTTATGGGTTAGATTTTATTTCAATTATAAATTGTTCCGGATGCCCCATTGTGGCCAAGATCACTTTAAAATATTAAAATGTTTCGTAACCAGGCCAGATCTTCGACGAGGCAATCTGCCATCCTGCATGCTGTGATTTTGCAGTGTTTAAAACACAGTCCTAAACTTTCGCAAAACTGTAAACTGTATCTGTCCACACTCCTTTT
This sequence comes from Python bivittatus, assembly GCF_059951505.1. NCBI lineage: Eukaryota > Metazoa > Chordata > Lepidosauria > Squamata > Pythonidae > Python > Python bivittatus. The sequence goes on from NW_028277085.1 coordinate 4,357,258, forward strand.
TTAATTGAACATTTCAGCAGCTGTCAGGAAGGGATATTAAAAGGGGGGGGGGAACCCCGCAACTTCACTACTCATAAAACATTGGCAGCCGCTCCTTTCAGCTCACAGTGGGGAGATAGTTGTTATGGCAACTCAAACAAAGCAAGCAAACGAAACTTTTCAACAGCCAAATTTTGCGGAAGAAATGCGGAACGGTTAACTCTTGCACGATCTGGGCCTGGCCTACTTCACAGGGCTGTTGTGAAATAAAAAAATAAGAAGGGGTGGCGGTGGGAACAGTGGAAAGAACCCAGATGTGTTAGCCAGACAGAAAAATGGAATAAACATGTGGACTGTCACAACAGCTAACCTTGGCTTATGTTGAAAAGGCTAACGAAATTTAGACCTGGTTCACATTTGGGTGACAGGCCACCAGGAAATGCCAGGAATTTGGTTTGAAAAAGCATTCATTCATTCATTCATTCATTCATTCATTCATTCATTCATTCATTCATTCCTGGGGTTTACATGAAGTGGGTTCTTACGTCCTTAAATTAATACTTATTTGGATAGGTTCACCAAACACAGGAAAGCCCCAAATGAGGTCTAATTTTTTCCCTTGGATAAATAATCAAGGAAGGTATTTGCAACTACAGTATAGTATCAAATTAATAGTCTACTGTATTCCAGTGTTTTTCAACCTTGGCAGCCTGAGGATGTGTGGACTTCAACTCCCAGAATTCCCCAGCCAGCATGGCTGGCTGGGGAATTCTGGGAGTTGGTCCACACATCTTCAAGTGGCCAAGGTTGAGAAACACCGCTCTGTTTCATGGATCCGTAGATCATCAATTCTATAGATCATCAATCAGATTAATAAATGTTGCATAAGATGAAGGAACAACCATTTGGGGTACTGCTCCTCTTTCTATATCTCACAGTTCCCGCTCCTGTTTCATCTTCCCTATTTGAGAAGCGGCCCGTGAAGTCTAAAAACTCATTTGCAAACTCATTTTTTCTAAAATACTTACTGAAATTGGAGCCATGCAGGAATGATAGAGATCGAATGGGATGGTAAGTTGGCAATCGGGGATAACATCTGGAGCCATGCTGCAAGAAAGAATCAGAATCATTTGAAAGCACATCTCCTTCAGAAAACAACATTTTGAGAGCTGTAAAATATAACCCAATGTCCCCCAGCTAAGGGAAAAATTCTGCATTTGATATCATTGCCTTCGGAAGAAAAAAAACTATCTTATCTCATTAACCAAGGAAGGGGGGAAAATGTCACAGTGCACAGAGATTTTTTTCAGTTCCTCACAAGATAGGGGCTTAAGGGTAGAATTTAGATAGGTCATATTTATAGAAAACATATAAAATTAAAAGGAATAATTTTAAGAAAGCATCCAGAAGCACCGTAAGCCAAAAAGCTTGACTGGGAACAGAGATTAAAAGCTTTAATATGCATCATGTGGTTAGCTGGATTTGAGAAGATGGAATACCATGGAAATGTAATTGAAGGCGCTTATTAAAATGAATCAAAACAGGCAGAAGATTTTCTAATTCAGGACTGCTTTTGTAGCATCATGATAATTTAAAAAGAAGTGGGTTTTAAAGGTTAACAGTCTTTCTCCTGTTAAAATCCAGCAAGAACTAGCTTTCCAGAGAACACTTACAATAGGATGCTGGTTTATCAGCCTTGAGAGAACACAGTCCAGCTCTTTGTATGACTTTTCAACAAGTCTGAGGTGACCAAGTTTAATGTGGTATAAAGTTACAACCATTGAAGTAAGCTTCGGAATCAAACAGCTCGCCTCTGTTGATAGATTGTCTTTCTGCAGAATCAGGAGGAGAATAGCTTTCCTGCAGCCCCTCCATCGCTCTCAGAATATATTCAGAATGACTGGGAGGATTTTCCCAAGTGGTTTGGAGGGCCCTTAGGGGGAAATGTCTGGGGAAGCGGGGTTGGGGGGGGAGAAGGAACTCTGATACACAAATGGGGGTGTGTTTGCCCATTCAATTCTTCCCTAAGTAAAGGCTGAAGAGTGAAGCTGGAGGCAAAGCACGAAACAAGCAAAAATCCAGGATGGAAAAGGAGCTAAAAACATAGGACCAGTCAATTGTTCAGAAAGATTGTATTGCTCAACTAGGGCAGGAAGGCTTTTGAAACTCTTTCTGGCCCAGAAGGATCCAATGTCCAGCCTGAGTGGCAAGAATCAAATCAGGGAGTTGAGGTCCTTCATTAAGAAGTTTCTTCCTACAGTTCAGTGGTTTGACACAGGAGGGGAGCAAGTTACACAGAAAGGAATCCCGTTGTTTGTAATACCATGTTGGAAGGTGTTCGGGTCCAGTATGTGGGATGATGACTGGGGTGGGGAGAAGGTGTCCCACGTGAGCCTGTGAGGATCATTGCAAAGCCAATTCAGAGTGAGGGTAACAGCAGAAAGTAATGACCGGCATGTAGAAAGCACTGAGTGATGACATTGGACACTAGCAGGCAACTTATAGGTCAGGAGGAAATGAGATGGAGAGGAATTGTTCAACCGTGGACCAGAAGTCAGGACAAGAAACAATAGGTTTACATTAGAAGGAAGAAGATGGGGTTGGACATTGGGAAAAATTCATTCAACAACAGAACAGCCTTGGGAGGTTGTGAATTGTCCTTCCTTGGAAGAGTTTAAACAAGGATTGGATAAGATGCTGTAATAATGGATTCCCTCAATGGGCAGGGGGTTGGACTAGATCAGTGTTTCTCAAGCTTGGCAACTTGAAGACGTGTGGACTTCAACTCCCAGAATTCCCCAGCCAGCCATGCTGGCTGCGGAATTCTGGGAGTTGAAGTCCACACGTCTTCAAGTTGCCAAGCTTGAGAAACACTGGACTCGATGACTCTCAAAGTGACTCCCAACAGATGGCATCAAACTTTCCTCTGTGTTTTGCACCCCTGAGTCAAAGCCAGGGAAGTTAAGGATGTTTCAATTCAGTCTTGACTGCTTGTGCATCATTAATCCGACTTCAAGGCAGAATTGGGGAGTTCTATTAGAACTTCTGATTTTTAATCCCGTCTAAGTGCTAACTACTCAGCTAAATACGGATAGAGTCACGCCTCCCCCCCCCCATCTTAAATGCATAGATTGCTTTGACAGGCATGAGGCATAAAGCTCATAATTTGCCAGTATGAACCACTAAATATTCATGGCTTGATTTCCATAAGTACTACAAAGCTTTTCCTAACCGCTATCAAACCCGGGGAGACGCTATTGCACGCCGTCTGAGAAAGACATCTAAACCACTTGACCAGCCCACTCGTAAATGTCAAACTTTGTTTCAAACAATGCACAATATTGCACACCAATATTCTCCAGCCCTGGATTATTCTACTATTTGACAGTGACATTCACAAACCCTTTGCAGAGAGGAACTTTTAGGAACAATTGTAGGCTCTAGATAGAAAAGTGAGGCAGAGATTAAACTTGAGAAACAAGTAGCATTTATACTTACTCATTGGGGTTTCCTATTGGTTCGTATATGTACCAATTATCTTCATCAGCCAAGTTGCTGTTGAGGTCCAAATCATCTTTTAACAGCTCTTGTGAAGACATCTCCTTTTTTCCTTCCCAGCCAATCAAATCTAAAGAATATTTTAAAAACAAGATCTGTTCTGAGCTAGAGATCCAAATATTAGTCCTGGAGCTGATACACTTCGGCAGCCAAATTAAAAACCTGGCGTGCTTGTTGGTATTTCAGCACAAGCGACCCGTTTTCCTTCTCTCATTTAAGCGGCTTTTCCATGCTTTTTTCCCCAAAGAACTTTAACCAAAGTGGCTTCATCCTGTTTCAGCAGTAGATGAGAACAAAGGAGGAACAGAGGCTGGCGGTTAAAAAAAAAAAAACCCACATACACACACACACCACACAACAAAAATCAACTAAACGTCCTCACTCATGAAAGGCTGGGCTGTGCCCAGAACAAGGAGATTAAACAAACTAAAGACTTGTTTAACTTGGTTTCTCCCCATCCACAATGTGCTTAATAGTCAGCTGTGAATTCCCGTTTGAAGTCATCCGGATTTTGTAAAAGGATGTGGCCCAAAAGTTGAACAATAACAATGAGGTAGGCTGGTTTGCATGCAGACTCAGTCTAACAAGCTGAAAGATTCTGGGAAATCATTTTTGCTTCTTACCCCTATTTGAATGGGTGCTCTTTTTTTTTTTTGCAAAAAATCCAAGAGAAATACTACTTCAAAATAAAGCTGGATCCCCCAGCCAAAAATTTAGTGTGGTCTTCCCGATACTTTGAAAAGCCCCATTGTTTGATCTGAGAACCTGTGTAGCAAAATATTAAAAAGAGGTTGCTCTGCCTCAGGGAAACCCTGGTATGCATCCAATATTTAGCTATAAAATTAATAGGGTGATAATCTGGCTGCCTCTCTCTAATTGACAGGGATCTTGGTCAGAGAAGAGAGGAGATCATTGTAGAAAACTTCTTAAGCTCTTTGGAGAAAAGGTGGGGTGTTAAAGGATGGAATAAATAAAACTGGCTTTTCATATCATGCTAAGCAGTTTTGCTTCAACTGTAGCTGGTTGAATAAGCTGCAGTTAAATGGTGATGAACCACAGACTAAGCCAACACCAAAGAAACCACATTATGGCTTAGTGGGATGAATGAAGCCCACCCAGATCCTGGCTCATTGAGAAAACTGTGCCAAGAAAATGGACTCCAATGCTGAAGGATATTCCCCGTTAATAGTAAGACGCTGCATAAGAGCTTTATCTGCTTGTAACCCAAATCAAAAAATTGGGTTAGATGGGCCGGTGAAGAAGCCGGCCCATGTGTTCCTCTGCTTAGCTAAATCCCTGAATCTCGGGAAGATTTGTTTTGCTGTCCCACTTCCGGTTCACTCAACACCAACCCCGAGGTTGGGATAACCCTGTTGCTAAGCTGCAACACAATGGGACAGTTACAAGTTTTCTAATCCATCCAGAGCTGCGGTTAACTGGGCCTACACAGTATTCCATTGCTAATTCAGAATCAGAAGAGACTTCCATCACGGATACAGAGCCAAATCTTTGGAAGGCTATCTTCCAAAGAATCAACTTCTTTACTTGGTGAGCAGAAGTCAGACCCTATTTTGTTGAGCTGATTAAGCCACCGTGGAATCTTGAAGAAACCATAGTTGGTTGTAACTGTGGTTTGCTGGACAAGCCCTCCAACGGCTGGTTTACACAGGGGAATGTTGAGCAAGTGAGTTGATGGCATAGTGCTGCTGTCTCCCAATGTCTTCTGTTAATCCCATGAGACCTGTGGAGCCCACTGGAAATTGTAAACTCCCAAAGGGTGGTCAGGATGAAAGGCAGAACACACCCCATGCCTTGCTGTGTGGGAGGGGAAGATTTGCCCTCCGTTGCAGTGTGGCGTTTAAGATCCACCTTGGGTTTACCCTAAACCTGATCTCTTTGCTCCTCTGCCTGACCTTTGCCGGGAAAAGCAAATGCTTTGATGGGGACGCGGCAAGGGAAGAGATTGATGACTCCAATAAATATTATTCATTTCCCACTCTCTATCACTCCCCGGAGAATGTTTTGCCTCTCGCCAAAATAAATAGAGCAAGAGAGCATCGGGAAGGTCGAGGGGATGGGGGAACTGAAAATTGAGCGTACAGCATGTGGCTTTTAATAAAAATGATAAGAGATCAGTCTTCGGAAGAGGTTTGGAATTCGGTGAGTGGGAGGTGATCTCATTCGACTGAGATTTGCTCGGAGTTGCCATGGGAAGGAAACGTGGCTGAGTTAGGAATGAGATCAACCGAGGTGGCACCCAGGAAATTCATTTGAGGCAGACCAGATGATGTTCTCCATAATATTTTCTCCAGGGCCCATGTGATATTATCCTCCCTGTACAACTTGTTACTTCTTCCTGTGCTGGGACCCTTCCTTTCACATGCCTTTCTGTAATGGGTTTATTTCAGCTAAAATACTCCTCCAGTCATGCCATAGCCAAAGAGGGCTGAGCACATCGAATTTTGTCGAAGGCTTTCACGGCCGGCATACGATGGCTGGTGTGGGTCTTCCGGGCTGGAAGATGAAGATGCTGGTCACAGGTGCTGGCGAAACGTTAGGAAACAAAACTTCAAGAACACGGCCACACAGCCCGGAAGACCCACACCAGACATCGAATTTTATTTTTTTCTTTATTTCTGCAGTCTAGGTGCGGCTCCATTCTGCATGGTCAACTTCTTGCTTTAAAACAATGACAACACAACACATACACACACAGAACCACCAGACCGTCCAATGCAACCATCCTGGTTTAGGCACATTGGATTCCACACGGGCAGGCCGTGTTCAAGCTTTCCATCTCAGTATGGATTGTCTGAGCAGGCTGGAAGTGGAAAAAGTTGGAGAAGGTCTCCTATTTTACAGAGGGCAGGGCTCTCCTTGAAGACCTCTTCAATCCAAGATTGACTAGGGGGAAACAACTGAGAACAGAGTGGGGAATCTGGAGTAGCCTGGTTGTTGAAACCACCCTCAACAGAAGATTACCTGCTCCCTCTTCCTATAGGATGAGATGGACTCTACTTCTGTTTCAATTATTATTTCTAAATACATGCTGGCATCTTTATCTTAAAAGATACTATTTTTATAGAAATTTCCCTCTTCTGCCCTTTTTCTTGGGCGGGGGGAGGGGGAACAAGCTTGTGCCTTCATGCCAGTGATATTACCATAAACTGGAAGCCCTTATGCTGGGAGGGTGCAAAGGAGGTTTTCTTGAGGGCTGATTGCAATCAAGAGGGCCATAGAATTCTCTAGGACCTGTCAACATCTTTCATCAACTGAATCATCAGATCCAGCAGATTCAAAGCAGGAATGTTCGCTGTCTCCTAATCACCAATCAGCACTTTCATTTACTTATTATATCTGATCCAACGATCTCAAGGCATGTAGATGGTGCCGCCTGGTCTATTTTACACTCCTGTCCCATTTAGCTCATCCTAAGGAAGGGGGAAATCACTGGGGGACCCAATGTTTCTTAGGAAAGTTCATATATGATTGATCTGTATCTGCTGTATAAGAAGTTGGAAGTCATTCTTGTTGTAATTTTTCCTTTCTTCCCTTTTTTTAAATTTTCATCACTTGTGTATTCCTTCTTTATTTCTAACTCTCTTGTTTTCTACTTTTTGATTATTGGTTCTTGTTTGCTTTTATTGGTACGCTTTTTATAACTTAATAAAGTTCTTATAAAAAAAAGGAAGGGTCATAAATGAGCCGGAATGTGAACCACTTTATTCACTGGTTCTCCTTTTTTTTTTTCCTCCTCAAGGAGAGCTAAATTTTTAGCCTCGCCCTTGATGTATTCTACCAGGAGTTCCCGTCCCAAGACCTGTGAGAGAGAAGCTCTTGATCAGCAGGGAGCCCAACCCCACCGTTTTCAAAACAACTTTGCATGGTGAGGTTTCATGACGGCTCTTAAAATGCCCTTTGCTTCATCCTGGTGGGGTCACTTCCGGCCAGAGCTGTTTGTACAGGTGTCAACTAACAGCAAGGCAGCTGCAAATGTGTGAGATTGCAACAAGGCTTCACGAATTCCACCAGCATCAGAGTTCAAAGGAATCAGGCTGATCGTTATCTTCTGCTTGCAAGCCTTCTAGTATTCCATGATCCTTCCCCACCTGGCTGATTCAGGGAGGACAACCCACAGTCTCCTTAACAGGAGGCAGACTAAAGAAGGAGGAACTACAAATGGAGGTCTAGGTAAAGGAGCCAAAATATACCCACAAACTGAGTTGGCTAATCATGCAGAGCTGTAATGTGGATGCTTGGTTATGGGTTAGCCTTGGCATGATAATGGGAGAACTCAGCCCACCGTGGCTTTTAAGTCGTGGGTTATAGGTTGAGCATGACACACGGTTCATGCTGCAATGGCTTGTTCAACAGGCCGTGGTTTAGTATTATGGATGAACCTACAGATTTGGACCTCACACTGCTGTAAGTCATTAAGTGATGGTTTGATGATGACTTAGAATGAAGCATGAATGCAGCTGTTGGGGTTTGTAGATAACAGTTTATGGCTGAGTCCAAGATACAATCACACCTAATTGTGGCATATTTAAAAGACCTGGCTGAATTAAATATGGTTTCATGCAGTGGGTGAAGTGGATGTACAGCTCTCCAGTAAGTTTCTAAGCTGGCTTATGCAAGATCAACATCTGCATATTCAGCCAAACTGTAATAATAAATCAGTAGCAAAACCATCTATTAAAAAAACATATTTTTTTTCATCCTGCCGCACCAGTCTCTCTGGAGGATGAGATTCCATGAAGAGCGGGGCCACCACTGAGAGAGCCCTGTCTGCTCATCCCCTCAGTTACTGATGGTACCTGGCAGTGAAAGGAATTTTGGCCAGTTGTTGCCAGATGTTGGCTCTTTCTCGACAATGCTTAACATATTTACAACTTCACTGTCTAAGGGACCCCTTGAACTAGTTCCCAGCATACAGTAACTCATATCATGGTTGGTTTGCTTTTGCTTCAGCATCTTACGGAAACCCAGTCACACTGGTAAACCATGATTACTGTCTGATGTGAAGGATGAACCTGGCCAATGTTTAAACTACAGCTTAGCAATATGTGAACTCAACTATCATTTCATAATCAGCCTATCCAGTTATCCCATCTTAAAAGTGATACTCCTGAAGGCACCATCCCTTAGAGCATTGTTTCTCAACCTCAGCAACTTTAAGAGGTATGGACTGCAACTCCCAGAATTCCCCCAGCCAGCATGGTGGCTGGGGGAATTCTGGGAGTTGCAGTCCATACCTCTTAAAGTTGCTGAGGTTGAGAAACAGCGCCTCCGAGAGATCTGGTTTTTGGGCATATCCAAAAAAGCATTCTTCTACCTCCCTCTCAGATATGAAATCACCCACCTTCAGAACTCGACTGCCCCACTGTCTTTATTTTTTGGAGAGCAGTTCAGACAAACCATTTCAGGTAGTTTGTTAGCTATTTGGAGCCATTTTGGGGGATGGAAAAAGGCTAGCGGGGAGGGTATAATTTTGTTCCAACGGCAAACAAAACTTCTTGGAAATCATTTTCTTGCTCTTCCTCAAGATCTCCTGCTCGTTCTTTAGCAAGAAAAACATCCGTGGTTATTGAACTCTGTCGTGACTTGCAACGTTTAGGCCCTGATATTAAAGGACATCTCATGCTTGAAGGAGATCAAAGGATGGGATGGGGAGAAAGATTTCTTAGTCTTCTCTAAAGAGGTCAATAAGCCACCAATTGCGCACCGAGAAATAAATCACAGCCTTCCCACCGTGATTGAGGTTTAATCAACCCTAGTGGAGGTCTCTTTGGGAGGGGTTAGACTCACCCCATTCCCAGGAACTGGGAGGTTTCCTGAGAAACAGCTGAAGGACTCAATGCTTCATTGTGATTTTTAATAGTCTCAGCAAGAGCTTTTGAGTCAACTGAAGCTGGAGTCATTACAAGTGTAACTTGAGAGGGCCAAAAAGGAAAAACTCAGGCAACATGACGTTTTTCCTTGATCCACGGGGGCAGGGAGAAAGAAGGTTAGGACCAACAAGAGTCTCCCAAATAGCTAGCAAAGATTCAAGGGCCCTTTGTGAGAGAGGAAGATCTGCTCATTCAGATTGCGAACCTTGGATGGACCCACATGAAGGCCGTGCCTGGCCACGATTTCATTTATCACTTCTTAAAAGAGCTATAAAAATCTTGATCGATAACTGCACAGTTTCAGAGCCAAGATGGAAGGTCTGTTTTTTAAAAGTCACTGTATAATTCACTTCAAACGAGTTAGCAAATGTGACCTGTAGGGATCATAAATTGTTCTTTTTATTAAAAAGAAAAAGCAATCAAAGCCATGTTACAATTAGATGCCTCATTTGCTCTGAAGTCAGGGTAATTAAGGTTTTTGGTTTTTTTTAGTGCCAACTGCCTCTTGATGAAACACCTTTTTCACCTCCTCTGTTGCAAGAAGCTTTCCTGCCCCCTTGGAAATTTTTTGCCTCCCGAGACAACAATGCAGGCTAAGCAAAATGGCTGTAATGTTGGCAAAGTATAAAATGAAACAAAACAACGCACCCGTCTTTTCAGCTGCTTGTAGATTTAACTTAAGCACCTCTATTAAACTGATGGAAATAGGTTGGGAATTGGCAAGATGAGGACTCCCTTGTGATCATTAAAAAAAAAAGTCTTGGGGGAAAAAAGCTATACAATCACCACCTTTCTTCTTGTTAAGAATTTTGTACCTAAAAAACCTTGCTGGGGATGGAGGGGTGATTACTCTTGATTTATTTCCTGCGTAGAAAAAGTCTTTCTTAATAGGAAAGAATTCCTGTAATACTTCCTCTTGCTAATTAACAAAGACACATTCTAAGGAGGATTTGGGGGGAAGAAAAAAAACCGTGCTCCTTTTATTTAATTTATTTAATTTGGCTCACCACGAATGGTGCTTCCCTAAGACAGACAGCCAACTTTCTTTGTCCATCTGGGCAAAAATTCAACATTTAAAATGATACGGTTCGGCCGAGATGGTGGTAGGGTTTTATAATTTATTTTTCAAAGGCAACTGCTTCAGTAATTGATAGGCCAAAGGTTATTGGCAAAGGAAACAATGGAAGAAAAGCTTGGAAAAGTAGAACATTACCTTGAGCCGTGTAAGATTTCCAAAGTCTGAGCAGGCTGACCACCAGACAAACACACAAATTCCAAATCAAAAGAAAAGACCAACTTCTCCACAGCAGGTAGGCAAAAACTCTGATCAAAACGCTCCAGGTTGTCTAAAGACGCAAGCAACGCCAATCTGTAGATACAATCTTTTCCTCTGGCAATTGTATCACCACCTACACACCTCAGAGGGTTCCCCGGCGAGATGTTATCCCAGGACTTAATTGTCTAGGGGTGAGAAATGAACTTTGAAAACTCCAGCTGAAGCAGCTGGCCCCAGAGCTTCCTAAATCCAACCAGAAGACTCCAGACAGAGATGTGACCCAGCCTTGAAACTTAAAGGTAAAGTTGAGCTCGCAGCAGAGAGAGGAATTTCCTAGAACTTTAGCCCCTCTACAGTTAAGAAGGATTGGCTTGGGGCCAGCCTGGGGCTCAGAAATTGAAAACAACCCGCCTGGCAGGCAAGGTGGGGGTGGGGGAAAGATTTATCTAGCCTAGTGTTGGAAGGGCAGCCAGATGGAAGGTTTTCCCCCATCAGGTCTTCTCACCTGCTGGTAACATCTCAGAGTTGGGCTGTAAGCTTTGCTAGAAGGATCAAGTCTCAAGATTCTTCTCCTAGGGTGAAGTTTCTTCAGGCCAAACACTAAATAAAAATATAATCATGTGTAGGATTGGACCTGTTGTTAGATAGAGTGGAGCACCTGCTTTCGGTGGAAGAAGCCAAGAGGAATTTGCAGTCATAAATCCCCAGTTGTACTTTCTGGTCTCCACTTGCCTTCCCATTGTCTCTCGGATCATAAATTGTGTGTGTCCCACAGACTGTGTTTCAGCTCCTACACTAGACTGTGGTCCACAGGAATGATGGGATTTCTGTCTTGTGCTAATGCTGAAATAAAATGGAACAGAGGATGGGGTTGTGGAGTACCAAACAGCAAATTATTGTGTATAGATCCTGATAATGAGGACTAAAAAAGATAAGGTTGCCCTCACGTTGAGCTCATTCCTGGTGACTTCATGGATACATCTGTAAAAAAATTTTTTGGCAAACATAAGGAAATGTTTTCCCATTGCATCTTCAAAAGACTCCCTACCCAGTTTAAAGCCTGGGGATTCTCTGATAGTTGCCCATCCAAGCATTAACCATCCTCATCCCTACTTAGCTTTCTGAGATCAGCCAAAGTTGGCTAAGTGCTGCCACCTAGCTGGAGGCTTGTTCTGAATGACATGATTATGTCAACGCTGGTATTAAGGAACAGCATTTTAAGAAGCTTTGCTGTTTCTTAAGAATTCAGCTGGTTACCAGTTTGCACACTGGCAGAGTTTGAAGCGCTTAAGGATGGATGGTCATTGTGAGGAAAAGTTTAGTAGCTTCTTGCACTGAACACAGGTTGAACTAGACAGCTTCTAAGCTTCTAAGCTCTCCTCCAAGAGCATTAACGGCACTGGAGCAAAAGCTGAGAGATCACGAATTCTAGTCCTGCCTTTGGTGCAAAAGTCAGCTGGGTGACTTTGGGACGGTCACTCCTTCTTAGCCCTTGGAAGAAGAAGGCAATGGCTAACCACTTCCAAAATGTTGCCATGAAAACTTCAGGGACTTCTCCATGTGATTGCTATGGACTTGACAGCCTGCATGGTGTAGTGGTGAAGGCACCAGGCTAGAAACCAGGAGACTGTGAGTTCTGGTCCTGTCTTAGGCACAAAGCCAGCTGGATAAATTTGGACCGGTCCCTCTCCATCAGCCCTAGGAAGAGAAGACAAGGGCAAACCAGTTTTGAAACTGTTGCCAAGAAAACCACATGGTCTTCACCAGATATTAAGACTAACTTACACAAAAACATTAAAAAGGTGTCCCTTCTAGCTTATACATTCTATGCTATCTACCAAGCTTTAAATTTCAGGATCGTCTGTCTTTCTACTAATATTCCCTTTAATTGTACTCTTTTCCAAGAGTGCTAGGATGCTATCAGACACGTGCATGTTGGCTTTAATCCCATACGTCCTGATTTGGGAGCGAACTCCAGTTGTAGTCCCCCTATTATGTGCATTTTTATACACAGCTATCCCTCCTATCGTGAAGATTCCTATTGCTCCTTAAACACTAAGACATATATTATGGCCTATGCTTTTGTGGGGGATCACTCGCTTTATCACAAAGAACATTTTTCACATGGAAAAATTTCTGAGAGGTAAGTTTCTGTTCACCCATCCGACGCTGCATACTTAATTCTAACTCATATTTAATTTAGGCTCTGGTTTTTTTTAAGCTATTGATTTTCTCCAGTTTCAATCGTTGGGTACCAGAGTGGCTGAATTGTGAAACTGAGTTGATAATTTGGAGAGAAAACTGTCGCCTCTCTTTTCTTAATTGTTCAGCCCTTTTGCCAGATTGTCGTTCTGATTAGATTAGCAGAGGATTGCACTGTTCTTTTTGGATCTCCCCTTCCCCACCTTAAGAACAATTTGTCACAGGATGCCTTTAAAACATCTAGGCTCTGCTTTTGAATTAAAGCAGACCCAGGGGGGCTCCACCTTGCAGCTCAGAGTATATGACCTGCAGACAACATAGTGCTTGGTACTGAATAGGATTCCTGCTCCTGAAATAAAACATGTCGGGGTTTGCAAAAATATCTCTATTGATTGGGCCGGTTTGCTAAAAAATTAAAAAATCAAAGCAACCCATTTTGGTATGAGGGAAACAGCTGGCAGGAGTCACTTTGATCCCAGTGTGTTTCTGGGGCAGAAAATGTTTTTGCACAGAGCATTTTCCTCCTCCTCCTTTTGCTAGAGAAAGGCTCAAACATGGCCTTGTTTATCCAAGGGCATGCAACACCTTGTGTTAAGTTGCCATGGCTTTGTGCAAACAAATGGAGGGAGCAAAGCTTTTGTTTCCTTCTACACCTTCTTCAGAGTTTTCTCTCTGAGGCCCGAGTGCATTCTCCAAGTTTGCTCCCATTCAAGAATTGGTTTCATCACTCGGTTTTCAGTCTGAGCACATTTCTCTGAACCAATGGCCAGCGAGTAGCTTCACCTGCATGGAAAAGTGAGGAGAAAGTCTGATTTTTGGAAGAGCTGTTGCGGGCTGATTTGAAGAGGGCCAGGGGCTGTACAGAAACAAATCCTTTCCCACGGAGTGTGCATACCTGTTGCTGAGAGATCAGGGCTATGTTAGACAACTACAACTCTTCAGCGATGGCACCATCTCCATGGTCCCAACACGAACTCCTCTTTGGAATATAGATGCCATGCTACTAATGTGGCAGGTGATGAAATCATTGACTACTAGTCTGGACTATCCATACTTCTTTGGAGATCTTTCTTCTGCTCTGGGATACTCCTGGCCATGGCTGGAAAGGCAGGTGAGCCCCGTGTCCCTGCCACCTTGCAGAAATCCCGCCTGAAGGCCGAGGAGAAGGTCCTGGATTTTGACTTCCAGCTGGAGAGCGTGCAATTTAATGAAATAGGGAGGTACGCCCTGCGGCTGACGGCAGAGAATCCTCTGGTGGAGGGCTCTGGAGCTGGGGTGCAGCTGCGGGTGAATGAGGGAGAAGTCCTTCATACAAACACAGCCACCACCGATGTGGTGGAGCAGACCAACCTCAGCGAAGTCTACATGTTTGAGAAGCGGAGGTTTCTCTTCATCCTGCCCAAAGGTAAGAGGAGCCGGGGAAATGGAGAAGAGGCAGAATCTGCCTTCAGGGGGCTAGAATGGGCATAGGGAGACAACTTCAGGAAGGGAGTAATCAAGTCTAGCATTGCAAAGCCAAGGCACTGCAGGACTTTGGTGCTTTGTGAAGTCTGGAACTGACTGACTAGGGTTAAGGAGCAGGGAGATTGAAAGATTGCACTGCAGACCCAGAGAGTAAGAGACCTCTTCTCTTCTCTTCTCTTCTCTTCTCTTCTCTTCTCTTCTCTTCTCTTCTCTTCTCTTCTCTTCTCTTCTCTTCTCTTCTCTTCTCTTCTCTTCTCTTCTCTTCTCTTCTCTTCTCTTCTCTTCTCTTCTCTCCTCTCCTCTCCTCTCCTCTCCTCTCCTCTCCTCTCCTCTCCTCTCCTCTCCTCTCCTCTCCTCTCCTCTCCTCTCCTCTCCTCTCCTCTCCTCTCCTCTCCTCTCCTCTCCCTTCCCTTCCCTTCCCTTCCCTTCCCTTCCCTTCCCTTCCCTTCCCTTCCCTTCCCTTCCCTTCCCTTCCCTTCACCCTACCCTTCCCTTCACCCTACCCTACCCTATCTTTCTTACTTCAGACACCAACCCCTGGCAGTTTATACACCAAAGCAAAACAAGATCAAACCATAATCTTGATTAAACAAAAGCAAAAAGAGTATCATAATCTCATAACGACAGCCAGTTCGATGTAGTAGTTAAAGGCACTGGAACTAGACACCAGGAGGTGTGAGTTCTAGTCCTGCCTTAGGCACAAATCCAACTTTGGGCCAGTCCCTCTCCCTCAGCCCTAGAAAGGAGGCAAGCTCAAACCACTTCTGAAAGATCTTGCCAAGAAAATAGCAGGGACTTGTCCAACAGCAGCCAAGACTGACTTGAAGGAACACACACACACGAACCCCCCCCCCCAACTACAGTACTGTTTTATCTTGGCATTCAGCTTTTTTTTCTTGAGCTAAAATGAGCAGACACTATTGGCAAACCTTGTAATAGAGACAGAGGAGAAAATCAGGTTATTCCACTACCTTGGCTGAAAGGTCATCTGTCTCTGGCTTCCATCAGGCTACCTGAACCATGTCTTCAATCGAGGAGTGCTGGAACTAGCTTTTTTGACCTCTTCCCTCCCATCACTCTTTCCTTCTGCATTTGTCTTTTGTATCAGAGGCCTGAGGGCAGGGACGATCACACTGCTCATCTTTGTGGGTCATTTTCACAGCCGTTTTAGGGGGGCAGGCAGGCTGAAGAGAAGAAGAACGATGCTTTAAGTGACAAGTGTCGCTATTGTGAGATGGGTGGCCGTGTACATTATTTAAATAAATACATGTAAATTAAAAATAAAGGAAATAGAATGAGAGTTCAGTTCTGATGGCCTACTTGCTAACTTTTGCAAAAAATAGATAGCTGTTGCCAGAGAAGGTGGGAGGAAAAGGGGGCTCCCATGATCTTCCAGCTATACTGCAGATTTTTTCTCCCTTCTGCAAAAATATAGGTTTCTGCAAAAATGATAAAAACCATGATGCCCGGCTGCGGATTGAAGCCTTGCGCCTGCACGGTTCTTTCCTGAAGACCGGCGTGAAGACGGGGGAAGCATTCTTTGCTATTTACCCCCGCACGAACCAGCCCAGGATGAACCTTTTTGCTAGCAAGGAAGAAGATTTATATCGTTATAGCGATATTATGGTGCTGCTCCGGGCTGGGACCGATGACCTGGCCATGCACTGTGGACGGTTGGCCTACACGGTATCGTTCCATGAGCACCGGCCTGGTGCCAAGAGAGAGAGACCCATCACGCCACGCCACCTTTCTCCTTTGCTACCCCGCAAGGAAGGAAAGATGCAGATGGAGGTTGGAACCACTTTCCTGACTCCCTTACACCTGTTGGGGGTCCCACCACAGACGACCCCAGGCAGTGCCTTCGAAGGACCACCTGTGGTGTCACCAACGGCAGAATTCCAGACTTGTGGGGTAAGGCGTGTCTGGCTATCGGTGTTAACCTGACCTTTTTTCTTCAGGGGGGAGCGAAGGAACATGAATCAAAGGGGAAGGGGCGGTTTTCATCTCCTCTGGGACGGAAAGCTTGGCTGTAAATGGAATGAATGCATCATTGTTAGTGTTGGATAAGCAAAGTAGAGCGAAGTCAGTGAAGAACCTGTCATGGTCTGTGGGAATGACCTTGGGAGACAGGAGGGAGAGCTGCAAATGGGACAACCGGTGTGTAAAAGGTGTCTCAGCCCACAGAAAGAGGGAGGGGGTGGGAAACATCTCAGAAGGGACCCTCCCCAGTTTTCCGGAGAGTAAAAGGAAAGGAGGGGAGAAATGCTTTCAGTCTGGCAAGATTCTGTTAATGTAACCTTAGAAGAAAGACAGAGATAGTACTCCTGGTTGTGCTTTTTGCCTGGACTACCTCGCAGGGCTAACAGACCTCTTCTGTGAGCCAATCCAAGCCAGAGAAAGACTTTCTGCCCAGAAGTCGTTTGAGCTGATTCAGAAGCCGCAGATTCAGTTCTTCAAATTGGCCTGCAGATTTGATCCAGAAATTTCGTCCTATTAGGCAATTCAATAAAATTCAATAAAGTTGATTTCAAGATCCCAATCGAATGTTCGCCTCCTGCTCCTTCTACATACAGTATCACGGGTGGCCCCAGAGGAGGTCAAGAAAGTCAAGAGGGTAGCCGTGACACTGCAGTTGAAGCCCCAGGGGATTCAGCTGTGGGACTGTGGTGGCCATTTTGTCTTTTTGGACCCCTCTGCAGATGCCCTGGTACAATCGTGCGGAATTCATTTCCTCTCTCTTTTCTTAGCACTCCCCGTACGGCCCACCCAAGTCGCAGAAAGAAGTCCCCAACAAAGGCATCCGAGACTTTTCTGAGGAGCAGCAATCTTTCTGGCCGGCTTCCTCTTCCTCCTCCTCCTCCTCGCTCACACCAGCTTTGCCAAGGAGATTGCCAAGCGATGCCAGTCTCCACTTGCCTTCTCCAGGGAACAGCCCAAAGCTAGCTTTGGCGGGATCTTTCTTGGGGTTGCTGGTAAGTCAGGAATCTGCACAATCAACCATGAAAATGGAGCATTTATCTGCTTTTGTTTGTCATCTAGATCCAAACTAGGTTCAGCCAGCAACGTCCAGAAGCTGTTGCTCCTTGGTGATAGTGCCAAGGATTCATTTGTTTTATTTATGTATGAATGAAAAAAAAATGGTTTAATTCCCTCCACTGAGAGCTTTGCAAGCCCTCAGTGGCGTATTCCAGTAGCTGTTGAAGTAAACCATGGCCCTTCAGGAAATCTTTTCGTTGCTCTGGGCTTGGGTTTAATCCAAAACGTGCCCAGGATGACTTCCAGAGACTTGCAGAAGTGTTTACAAAATGGAAACGTTTCCCATGGCTGAAAGGGAAAAGGATTCAGTGCCTGATCAGAGAGTCATTGTGTTGTCTAACTACATTGGTAGTTAAATGGAAATGGAAATGAAACAAATTCAGGTTTAATTTTTGTCGAAACAATGCCCACTAAGTTTGGAGGGTGGTCCCAGGCTGCCATTCCAAGGTGCCTGTTGCCCTTAGCCCCAAAAAAGTTGCATCTCCTACAGGAGTGTCTGTGACCCAAATAAAAGAGGGGGCAGGGCTGCCCTGGGGCAGTTGTGGCTGCCGTCTTGACTTTTTTGACCTACCTGTGGACACCCTGACCCCTGCTCTGTTTTAAACCATCTGTGTCCAACAATAACAATACTTCAGCTTATTGCTGGGTGACACTCCTGAGGAATAGCATTTTTCTCCCAAGTGTGTATGTGTGTGTGTGTGTGCGCGCACACACTTCAGTTATGTATTTTATATAGCCGTTTGCTTTTCCAAAACCATTTGGAAAAAGTCCTTGAGATCTTGAGAGAGCGCACAACTTCCATGCTCTTTATAAAGGCAACTCAACTTTGTTCAGGCTTCTCCATAAGCCTGAAAAAGAGGCAACCATTTTAAGGAATCCACTAAGTAAAGTGAAGGCATCTTTTAAGACAGTAGCATCTTTTATTTTATTTTTTTTTCCTTAGACGGAACAGAAGCTTAGAAGCAGAAGGTCCTTTAATGACTAGCAGAGACATTCTGTGCTTAAGCACAGTCTGGAGAAGTTCTGAAGGATGTACAGCCTTTGTATTTTTTATTTTATTTTATTTTACTTTCAGCCTTTGTATTTTAGGTTAATTGGATGGTTTTTGTTCTGATGCTATGAGCTGCATCAGAACAAAATGAGGCATGAGCTGGGGTTAGGATCAGTAACATCAAATTTGAGCCAACAGATGAATAATAGGGGGTTTTAATATAGTCTAATTGCTGCCCAATATATAGTTCCCTCAAAATCTTCTTTGCTTTCACTTCTTCCAGATGGGATTACTACAACCGATTCCCAAAACTTTTCACTGGTCCCAAAAGGGTTAAAATGTACATGCTTCCATATTTAAATATTAGCTTGTTTTATCTGCCAGACTGCTTTATCTGATGCTAAAACTTTTGATGATATCCATACCTGGCTGTTTGGAACTTTTGCTGGTCACAATTGTACAATTAATAAACAATGAATGAATTGTAATGTTTATGTCTGCCCAAAGTCCCAAACAGCAAAGTACGGATACAATCAAAAGGTTTAGCATAAGGTAAAACAGTTTGGCAGATAAAACAAGTTAACAGATATTGCAGAAAACCTTTGAAAACTCAAAATGTATTCCTTTATTACTAAAGACCTTGTTCAAAAGAGTTAAAAATCTGGCTGTTGCTGCTGCAATGTTAGGATTTTTATCTGAGAGTAAAAATTTAACATACTCAAAGATGTCTCTTCCTAATCTCTATTTTAATGTTTGCGCTTGGAGTTTTTACGGGATACATTTGAAAGGAAATTGATGAATTTCAGCTCCACGAACGGGGGACGAGTGTCTCGCCTGATGGTGAATGAAAACACGTCCTTGTCGTGCTTTTGTTAGAGTGACACTGATTGTGAGCTCGTAGCTGGATGGCTGAGCATGGACAAAGGAATACAAATGTTTCTTAATATCTGTGGATTAGTGTCTCTGATGGGACAGTCCCCATATTGGGAAAATGATCTACATTGTAGTGTGAAATGGCGACGTCTTTTCTTTACGCCTTTGAAGAAGGCCACTTCGTTCCATGATGGCAAATAACTCGTTCTATTTTTGCCTTGAGCTTCTTTGATCTTTTGTTTGTTCAAGCGGCATAAAGTGTAACTTCTTTTTCTTAAAATTAGCACCCTCATCCTAAGTTTAGAGCAATGTTTTAAGGAGGTGTGAAGCTGAAGTTAGCAGTGATGATCCGGGCATCTTTTATTTTTTTTGGCTTATATGAATGATTACTTTTAGTCTACTTGGAGAAACATTTGGGAATGCATAGAGTCAGCCCCAGTGTTTTCCCCAGGGACATATTGGACAGGGAAGTTGTGTGTAACACACTGAAGAGTGGGTTTCCTCCTTCCTGCTTTCTATCTCTAATATGAATCTATGTCTCTGCTGCAGCCACTAACCAAGTTAACCAAGTGACCAAGCCACAACTGAGGGTCCCAGAGAGCTCCTGGATGCAAAAGAAATAGCAATTAATTTTAATCAGGCCCTACTGCAAGGGCAAGTTAAAATCTCAGGCTGTGGTCTACTTAGAAAGAGGGCACGGGAGTGCAACCTGTGAAAATGGGGCTAAAATTTTCCCATGCTAATGCTCTGTTGGAAAGATCAACCAAGGTCACAATCTTTAAAATGGAAAGGAAAGTAGAACCCCTGGACTGAAGGAAACATGTGCTTGATTTGCTTAGCATGAATGATGACTTTGACCTTCAGAACAATTTCTTGCACAGAGCCACTGGCTTGACTTGATTTAAGAACTGGGTGGGAGTGGTTGTGCAAGAGAATTTCTTTCCCAGCCTGGGAGTGGCAGTGTGGAGGAGTGTAGACTGAGGGAAAGTGCAGGTGGAAGTTGTGCATGAACACGACGTAGGAGGTGATAGCACAGGAGAAGAGATTCACGTGGGGTTGTTCCTCCAAGTGGACATCCATGCTGAAGCGATGTAGAACCAATACATGGTTCCACTGAATATTTGTGCTATTCGGAACTGAAGCCCTCTTGGGATCAAAGGCCCACAGAATGAGTATGCTGGAGAAAAGAAGTCACATCCTTTATATTTGGGGAAATGGCTAGCAAGAAGGCACGCTAGGGTAGAAAAGGCCTGATCAAAGGGATTTATTTGGAGAAAAGAGTAAGAAGGAATACAGGGTTTGGGGGCAGATTATTCTCCCCAGATCCCCAAGTTGCACCCTGACAATTAAATGTACTGAAGTCTGAAGACATGAGAAGTGAAATAAAACAGAATAAGAGAGTTCTGTCCCACCTGAATATTGAAGGAGCTTGTGTATCCACACCTGAGCTGTCACATGTTCACTGATAACAATGAAAAACACCCACAAAAAATCCCTGTTTGCTGCCATGTAGTGAGAGTCTAAGATCAGTGTTTCTCAACCTTGGCAGTTTGAAGATGTGTGAACTTCAACGCCCAGAATTCCCCCGCCAGCCATGCTGGCTGGGGAATTCTGGGCATTGAAGTCCACACATCTTCAAGCTGCCAAGGTTGAGAAACACTGCTCTAGATATTTGCAGCCTAGATATGTCTGTCTTGGTTTAGGGCTGTTCAAATCTACAGTGTTCAAATCCCAACGAAGGTCTACAATGTTCAAATCCCAATGAAGAAAAATCTCTTGAAACTCGTAATAAGTTCAAAAAGAAGTTCATTTATTGCTGGGGGTTCTGACATGCTGCTACCAAGATGTAGAAGATCAACCAGGGTGATTTACACTGAGGTCTACTCAAAAGTAAGCTCTATTGAGTCCAATTGTTTTTCTTCTCCAGGACGGTACCTATAGGATGACACCCTTAATGCAGAGCCTCCATACTTCTAGATAAAGAAATGCATTGTAAAAGTATGGAATGGACAAGCAACTAACCAGCCAAAAGATTCCATTTAAAAAATCTCGTTAATTTCATTTCATCATAGTTACTTTGCATTCTTTTTATTTTGGCTTTTGGGCGTTGTGTTTTTGTGAAAACTAGTCCTACCTTCAATTATTTGTAACTCTTCATTTTCCTTCCCTCTTTCTGTCTTTCTGTCTTTCATTCAAAAGACTTGTAATTTCAACTATTTCCTCTCTGAACATCTTAAATTTTCAGATGATTCAGACACAAATGAATTCTTTCTCTCTATTCCCCCCCTATCCCTGCATTAATTTTGGCTTTTCATATTTGTTTTTATATTAAAAAAATAAAAATTAATAGAGGTCTTTTTGGTTGGTTTCATTTAACTTGTAAAACATGCTTTTAAATGAATGCACCTCTGCATTTCTGATTTAAGTCTTCTCTTAAACAAGTTCGTTCGTGATATGGTGATGTTTCTCCAAAACAGCATTTTTAAATTTTACTATGGAAGGTTGGCAGATGTAGAGAACCAGCAAATTTGGCATAGAACCTTCCAGCATTCCACCCATATTGATGGTTGATTGACTACAGGTCAAAAATGACCAAATGGGAGCCCTAGATTTACAAGGGAAGACATGTTGACCAGGAGCAACAACAGAAATGAACTCATTTTAATTCTCATCCAAATTTCCAATTTGCAGAGTACAACAGCTCCAATCTCCCACGTCAATATGAAACCTATAAGGTGCAATTGAATTGCCAGATAAATTAGCATAAAAGTTCTAAATTCAGATAAAATGATCATGTTTTGAAAAAGATTAACCTTTGGGGAGCAATTAAGTTAGTGGTGCGTTTGTCAAGGCAAGACATTGTAAGTCAGCTCTTATAAAGCCATCAGTGTGAAATAAAACTCCAAAGTTGATGATTTGTGATATTGCACATCGGCCATAAAAAGCGAACAATTACACATTCCTCTTCAATACATTTGGGGTTCTTCAGCTGAAGAACAAAACCAAAGCAAACATCAAGTAAAAACACTTCAATAGTTTAACCCTGAGCCTTGCTTGTAATGGACCAGAACAACCTTTTTGGCCTAAGATCTATATTTGGGCATGGAAAGCAAAACCCTCATGTGAAGTAGGGAATGGCTGTTTTTTCCTCTCACCCTGTTCTTTCAGCAACTCCCTTTCTTTCTAACGCTCCCTTCTATTTTCCTTTTCTTCCCTAGTGGAGGGGCTGATGCTTGTTAGGGTCTTGATGGCCCCACATTTGTCAGACGTCTGAACCAGGCTTGCAAACAACTTTTGAATTTAGACCAAGGGTATACACCCATGTAGTGTGTACTCCCGTGATGCTGCAGTTGCAGGTCCTACAGACTAGAAGGTTTTGGGTAATGCTTCTGAAATACAAAAGATATCAAATTTCCAATTTGAAGTTGGAAAAAATCAAAGTAAAAGATCTTGGATCACGTTGGAGACTTCTGATGAGTTTTGGGGAGAAGTGCGATGTTAGAACAGATGTTTCTCCAGACACATCTGTGTGTGTCTTTTTTCATGTTTTCTTTTATTAAAAACCTCCCCCTCCCTCCAGATGAGTATCAGCTTCAAGACATTAGGGTTATTTCAAGAGTATGTGATCTAAATTAAGACGGTGAAAATGTTAAGATGATTCTGTAACAAGCAGGTGGGAAAATAAAAAGAAAGAAGGAGAAAACAGGTGTGATAAGGAAAAAGGAGAAGAGAAAAAACGCTTTCTAGCAAAGACAGAATTGCAGAGTCAACCAACTGATTAAAACATTGGTTGGAAGTCTTTGTTCTTGCCTCTTTGTTCAAAGAAAACTCCGTCAAACATCAACAGAAAACATGGCAGGTATTTACTAGCAAAGCTTTTGTATGTTCATGGTAAACAGCAGAACAATGCTTTGGCCTGACCTATAATTAACCTCATGTTGTCTTCAGCTCTACTTTTTGGTCCTTCTTTTGTGCAAAAGAAGAAAAAAGTGCATGGACCAGCTTTGCTTTGGCTCTCTGCCATCGAAAGGGGTTGGAAGAGCGGCCCGTGGCTCCAGAGGAGTTAAACCACACATGCTGGGAAGGGGGGAGAGGGGGAAAGAGGCCTGCTTTGAAAGCTAAGGGAGATGCTGGTAGAGGAGGGCTACAGATGGAAAAAAGGGAGTGATGGATGAGGAATTTATGGGCAACGTTATGCAGTAATTGACTGATTCCTAAACAATGCCGTGGAGGTCAAATGTGGGGTTAAGCAAGTCGATGGATCAAGTCATCCAGTGTGGCAGAAAAGCAGAGCCAACGTGGATGTGGCCCAAATGCACCTTTAAGGGAGCCTCATTCATCTCCACCTCTTTCCCCTTGCCGGCCTCTTTCCTTGGTAAAGGCAGGGCCCCAATCCTTTGTGTGCATTTGCAACCCAGCTGTTTGTGCTGTTCCTCGCTTCGGTTGGTCACGTGGACCCGATGGTCTCAAGCTTTTCATTGGGACCTCATTGTACGTGTCAAGAATCAGAGGTCTTTTGCCAGAATGTGCCGGAGAGGGGAATTTACAAAGGCATTAACAAAAGAAGCAGAGGCCGGCTGAGAGATCGCTAACGAATTTTTACTTCTTCATCAAATCTGTCTAGATAATGTATTTCCAGGCACGAGCAGGGAGGCTGAGCTGGTTGCAAAGGTGCCACTTGTGGAGACAGACATTCGAAATTAGTCTCTTATTACAATGTACGAGAGAACTCTACCATGAAACAGAGACGTCTTATCCTAACCCTTCTGCACGCTGAGGAAAAGACAACTTCACAATAAATCAAATTGTGGCATGAGAGTTTTGTGCAGCAAGGTTCAAAGTCTTGGTTCCTTCAGACGGGAGGGCTGGCCCTGATACTCTCTGCTTCACCTGTCTCCCCCACAGAAGGCACATAGACCATCTTCCAATGCAAGGTTTGGTTTTCTCTTTGTTTTTGTGAATCTGAGAAATTAGCCATGCATTTTTTTCTGGTTCCCTCTCCAGAGAAACCCAGGCTGGGTACATACAAGAGATTAAAACCCTAAACTCAGATGATCAAAACACACTTCTTGTATTTACCTAATGTGGTCTGCATATTAGAAAACCTTATATGTCAATACTACAATAAGTCAATATTAAAATCAGGCTCCCCACCATCTCTCCCATGGACTCACTTTTCCTTATGGCTGGCTGAGGAGTTCTGGTAGTTGAAGTCCACACGTCTTAAAGTTGCCAAGGTTGAGAAACACTGCCTTATGGTTTTCTTAGCAAAGAGAAGAAGACTACCTCCCAGATATGCTGTAGCAGTGAAAGGTCGACATTGCCAGGGGTTGAGCTGGATATGACCTTGGAAGTCTCTTCCATCTCTTTGATTCTGGGTTTTCTACATCACCCAAAGAGTGAGAAAGCCGGCTATCGCTCAGTTAAATAAATGGCATCTCTGGAATGGATTAAGTTAATGTTTCAGTTTAAATATGTACTTAGAATTTAAGTGGATCATAAAAGGAGTCTCATGACAAACGTCAAACCTTTCCTAAGCAGAGGGATGGGATCAAAGCTGATAGATGAAGGCAGGATTTATGGGAACTTTCAGCCACTAAACCCAAGTGTTTTCGGTCCTTCTGTGCAGATATGTGAGGGAACCATTACTGCCCTTCACTGGAGAGAATTCTCTATTAGGCCCGTGATGGATGATATCCTGTCTCTTGTTCCCCAACCAGTGTTGCCTTGTTGATGGATTTCTCTAGCCTGTGGCTGTCATTCATCAGGCCTGTATTGGCCCTTGGGCCTTGGTGGGTTTGGTAAGACTCCTGGGCTGTTCAGGGATTTGTCATGAGGAAGTTGGCGTGAGGCTTGGTGGGGATGCCCGAGAGGCAAAAGCTCCAGCTATACACCAGGAAGCCCAATGGAGCTAAAAAAAACACGTCTTGGCCAAATCTATGGGCCCCGCTTTCTCTGGGCTGCTTAGCGCATAGGGAGAACAATTTGCAAGCCTTTGAATGGCCGTCAAGCCCAGGAGATGGATTGATCAGCAGTAGTTCCAGCGCTGGGATAGAGAGGATGAAAAGGCAACCACACGACCTCTTTGTAAGACTCCCCCCAAAGGCCAGCTTGAGCAAATTACTATAAAGGCTGAGTTTATGCTACACGCCCTTTCCTATATTCCAATTTTTATATACGAAAGCAGGGTGGGAATGAAGGAAGGCATAAGGAAGAACAGTCCTGCAGGTGAAGAAGAAATCTCCAGAAGATGGAACAGCGGTTAACCTGAACAGGCTGCCTGGGGAAATGCTCACTTCCCTGATGCATTGAGCTCTGGGTGGAGGGGGAGACCCCCCCGAAAGAATCAGTTGCAAAAACTGTAATACATTAAGGAAAGGTAATTATGAGGTATTCACCACCAGCTTCTTTTCTCTATAATAATCGCTCAGCTAGTGACAAATGTCTGCCCGTACAAGACACTTAAATGGGCTTAAAAGGGGGAAATTGCTTTCTTTTTTAATACATGGGGGGGGAGGAATGATTTCTATTATATAGATGATGGGATTGAGAGAAAGGAGGGGTTTTGCAGGAGCAGGGCTGACAGATGTAAGAATGGTAGAAACTCGCTGAGTGAGGCAGACAATGGGTACGGCACTTAGCCGACCCTTTTAATTATTTGCCAGAGAAATTGGGGCAATTCTGCACAAATGGGTTGGAATGAATGCCACAAGAAAGGTTACCCTGAAGGGGTCCAGAGATCACAGCTGTTTTTCTTCCTTGGATAAATGGCTTCGTTCCATCTTTCCTCGGGAACCTTCCTTTTCCCTACAGTTTACAGGGAGAGGGAGCAGCATTGCCCAACTCCAGCGCCAGGAAGCTCTAGGGAGCTCCTGAAAGAGATGGCGCAGAGGGCAACATTTTATGGAACCCACACCCTTCCGGCCATATTACACAATCCCTCCCAAGTGATTAATATGCAGAATAGCTCTCTGGAGGATGGAAGCACGAGCTCTGTGGCAGGAACGAGAATAAGCCCATCAGTGTATCATTGCTAGGTTTAGCAATCTGTAGCAACATATATGCACAACCTACTTGTGTAAAATATTACTCTTGATGCAGTCCTCCACAGCACGCCAACTTGTATAGAATCAGTGATGTAAATGAGGTGAATCGCCATCCAGACTTACATATTTCCTATTTTTCCACCTTTGGCATGAGGGAAAGGAATTTAGAAGCCTTCTGAGTGTTGGCCAACCACAGTTCAACATGACAATCAAAGCTTATTCTGTGGTTATTCCTAGGTATGGTTTCTAGAAACAAGCCAACCCAAAAAAAAACACACTTTGGTCTGTTTCAAGTCTCATTCGTATTAAGCAGAGCTTATCAGAAAGCGATTCTTGCCCCCTCAAAAGGTGAGCAAGCAACATTTCAATTGAAACAGTGGAGCAGCCAAATTTTTAAGGCCAAAGGCAGTCTTGCAAATTTTGCTGGGTTTGAATCTTTTTTCATGAGAATGAAAATCTTGACAGAGACACCAAACAGGTCTGGGATCAAAATAGGTTGAGACATGAATTATCATCATCATCATCATCATCATCATCATCATCATCATCATCATCATCATCTCCCAGTGCATGCTTTAAAAGATTTTTAAAAAATCATGAAGTATGTTGAAAACCATGACAAAGCTAACCAAATGCACTGAATGCGAGAGACAGTGGGGAGGCTGGGAAAGGAATGGAAGAGAGACATAGATGGGAAGTCCATGGGAAACTTCTCTCATAAATGGTGACTTAGCCCAGGTGACGAGAAACCTGTGAAAAAGCATTGGAAATCATTCAGAGAGGGTCTGCCTCAATGAATTCAGTATAAACGAAGGTTGGGAATCCTCTTGCAGTCTACAAGTTGATGAATTTAGCCCAAAGATAAATGACTGAAGTTGGTGTAGTTCTTGCTTTCTTGACCCTGGGTGGGCTTGTCAGTGAAACAGTGTAGTTGAATAGATGTGCACTTAGCTCTTAATTTTTTTTAAAAATAAAAAGTGTCCAGTCTACTTGAAATATAAGCATGGGATCCTGGTGTCAGCTGAACTTAAGTCTTCTT
The DNA here is from genome assembly GCF_059951505.1 of Python bivittatus. Taxonomy (NCBI): domain Eukaryota; kingdom Metazoa; phylum Chordata; class Lepidosauria; order Squamata; family Pythonidae; genus Python; species Python bivittatus. The sequence continues at coordinate 4,384,613 of NW_028277085.1, forward strand.
CTCACAAGCATTTCACCACCACCAAACTAGGGGACGTTATCAAAGCATTGATGGTGTCACCTAGTTTGATAATGAAACATTTATTTTCAGCCAACACCAAGATCCCAAAATTTCAACTCTGAGCTATACCATTTTTGGTGTAAGTGTGGGCAAGCTGAACAACAGAATCCCATCTCTTGCTTGGTCAGTCTCTCAATTGCTTGTCATGGTGGAAGGAACTTGAATTATTGTAGAACAGAAACATGATGGAACTTTTTAAAAATGTACATTGACATATATCCTCCAAAAGGCTCTATTCCTTGTCCTTCATTCACAACAAATGTAGCCTGCAACTGTGCTTCGTCCCTCCTTTACATATTTGCATCCTTCTACCACTTCGATTGCTAGTCAGACAACATGGTTAAATTCATCAGGAGTAACTAATTTGCATTAAATTATCTCTCCTTGGTGCCCCCAGCTATTCATCGATGCTGGCTCCAATTATGCAGCATTTATAATTGTCGTATCATCTGTTTTGTTTTCGGAGCTGGCATCCAATGAGGTCCCAGTGTTTTGCTAGCCTGTTCCCAAGACCCATTGATTAATTTTTTCTTTTCCTAGGTCAGACGCTGAAAAGGGAGCAAGCATGTCAGCCTGCTAATTGCTTTCTGCAAGAAAGTGCCTGGAAGTCATATTTTAAGGACCTGATTCTTGGCTGGTTGCTTTGAGTAATTCAGGGATTTATCCCACCTCCCTGGAGAGGGGAGAGGGGAATCGATAGAAAAATATGGCTCTGATTTTTTTTTTTTAATTTCCCTCCTGAAGTTAATTGCTTTCTGATTCATCCACACCCTTTCTTCGCCCTGTTCCAAGTGGTGGATTCCTTGATGAAATTGCTTCCTATGTTTCAAGTAAGTGGAGACAGGACGGGGCCTGCGTCATTCCAGCTATGCATTAATAGACCTTCAAATGAGATTTCACAGCCTCAAATCTGATTATTCGGAGAGCTTTGGTTACCCTAGAGAGCACAGAGGAATAGATGGAAGCCTACCCCTCCCTGCCCGCAACTGTCATGTTTTGCAAAATTGAACCGAATTGTAATGTAGGCCAGGCGACCTTGCTTTTTTTGAGAGAGAAAGAGAGAGGAAGAGAGGAAAATATAGCAGAAAATTGAGTTGCTAATATTACTTTTTGCACTCTTGGAAATAATCAGCTAAAATGAGCAATTGGAAGAGCTTAGAAATCTGTTGTAAGCCTATCTGGGGGGAAATTAACATGGCAACTTGCTATCCAACAGAGATTAAGAAAAATGTTTTTGCCACCCATTGCTATTCTATGATATGATTTGCATAGAGTTAGAGGGGTGGAAGGAACATTGGAGGTCTTGCCCAGACAAAGGGCCATCCACTTTTGTTTGAAAACCTCCAGTGATGGGCCATCATGACTGCAGGAGATAGGCTGTTCCACTGTTTCTAATGGTGAGGAAATCTCTTCTTAGCTTGAGTTTAGATCTCTCTCTATAGAGCTTCCAACCATGGTTCTTGAACTATGAAGAATAAATCCATATCCTCTTCCCTGGGATAGCTCTTGGAAGGCTGCTATCAGGTCTTCCCTCCGCCTTTTCTTCTTTAGGCTAAACATACCCAGCTCTTCATAGGATTGACCTCCAAGCCCTTCACTAACTTTGTTGTTCTCCTCGGTACTCCTTCTAGTTCCTTAGTATCCTTCTTGTTTTGTAGAGACCAGAACTGAACAATGTATTCTAGGTATGGTCTGACCCTTGCAACAAAGAGCAGAAATCCAAGGACATCTTCAATTCTATAGTCAGTCTTGATGAACACTGACACATGCTTGGTTTGCACTTGTATGCAGAATATGGGGCACAGCTCAGCTTGGTTGCATGATGAAAAAGCTCAGAACTTTCTTCCAGCATTTGTGGGACTCAGTGATAATGGTGGGCATAAACACTTAGTCTCTTAGAAGTCTTGCATTTCCCATTCTCACTCTTATTGTTGCGTTTGTAAGCTGAAAATTGGACCACTCAAATTTGGCTTGTTTTGCTGCTGAATTTTAGCAGCACAACCTCAGGGGCCTTTGAGGACCATAAACAGATGTTGGAGGCCACGTGTGGGCCAAGGGCTTGGGTTTCCCATCTTTGTGTCTTGGAAACCATTCACAAGAAGAGAAATTAGCATGCAATACAGTAAGCATCCTGTTAAAAAGGTTTTGTTTACTGGAACCCATGTCCACCTTGCAGGACCATGGACAATGAATGTCTTCAGGCTGGACAAGGCCTTTTAAGCTAGTGTGTCTAATCCAGGTGTGGTCTGCATAGCGCAGAATTCCACCTTGCAAGGGACATCTTCAGCCTATAGCCCAGCGTTTCTCAACCTTGGCAACTTGAAGATGTGTGGACTTCAACTCCCAGAATTCCCTAGCCAGCCTTGGACCCTCTACATCAGTGTTTCTCAACCTTGGCAACTTGAAGATGTGTGGACTTCAACTCCCAGAATTCCCCAGCCAGCCTTGGACCCTCTACATCAGTGTTTCTCAACCTTGGCAACTTGAAGATGTGTGGACTTCAACTCCCAGAATTCCCCAGCCAGCCATGCTGAGAAACACTGCTGTAGCCAGTCTTCATGAAATTCCTCCACAAAGCAGGAATTTAAATTCAAGCATCCCTGACAGATGTCTGTCCAGCTTCTTCCAAGGGTGCATTCAGTGAAGAGGAGTTCACTCCTCCTGTAATCATCAATTCTGTTGTCAAACTGCTCTTAGGATGATTCTTCTTGTGGTTGTTTGCAAGCTGAGATTTCCGCATCAAAAGCTGTCAACAAGGTCACTCTTACCATGCTAATGTTCTTGAGACTTTTTTTAAAATTACCGTAAAGAATTTGCAGATGGATGCAAAATTGGGAAATAGGCAAACTTTGGACAGAATGCAGGCAGAACTAATACAGATGAGTAATAGTTATTCACCCATGAAAACATTCTCAGGGATTCTGTTGTTATTAATCCCTAATCTTTTTTGCTCTCCTCTCCTTCCTTGTAGGAAACCGAGATTGCCACCATTACTGTTCAACCGCTGTCTCTCTTGCTACATGACTTATTATGGCCTTAATGTTTTTGTTGAAACCTGTCCTCTGTCTAAAGGTTCTGGATTCAGAACCCCAGCTTCCAATCTTCTTTCTTTCTTTCTTTCTTTCTTTCTTTCTTTCTTTCTTTCTTTCTTTCTTTCTTTCTTTCTTTCTTTCTTCTCTTCCTCATAACATTCAACAATCATTAACTGGCTGGAGCAAAATAAGAGCAACAAAACTTCGTCATCTTCAAGGCAAGGCCCACCATTTTCCACAAGGCGAACACGAGAAGAAGTCTGGTAGCCCCTTTTCCGACTCACAAATTTTATTCAAGGACATATGCTTTCTGAAAAAGTGCTACCAGATTCCTGATTTTTGGCTACTGTAGACTAACATGGTTGTCCTCCCGCAATGTTCACACCAAGGTAGGGAAACAAAAACACAGCAGTTGTAAACAGACCAGACCATCTCCCTGCTACTCTTCAATAGCCAGACAGATGCAAAGAAGAAACAATAATATTTGAGTATGGAGATTCCACTTTTATGTCAAAAATGCAAACTCTTTCCTCCCCTTGTTTGTGGGATCCCCCATTTTCAAGCCATCTAAAGCACCGGCATCGTCACATCCTATTGCAGCAAATGCCCCAAATCAATTATGTCATGAAGTGTTTTCTTTGGCTGTTGAGGTGATTAATACTGTGGGCTGATGCTGAGGAGTTCTGATATCACGAGAGAGGACAGAAGTGAGAAAGAGAGAGGAGAAAAAACTCTCCCTCCCTTCCCTATCTAGAAGGACTGCTTCCTATGCAATCAAAGGCCATTGTTATGAGCTGTGCACTGAAAACTGCAGCTGTGTCAATGAAAAGTGAGTGGGGATGAACAAATGCTTTATGTTCAGTTTTGCTCTGTTGCTCTCTTAACCCAAACGTCTGTTTGTCCTGTGCTGCCTTTATACACATTTGCCATTTTCTACTTTCTCAACAAGGTTTACAGGAAAAGCATCTCAGTGCCAGTTTGATACTGCCTATCTCAGACAGAAAGGCCATCCATCCATCTCATTTCCCTGCTGTTCCTTCTTACGCACGTCTCCTTTAGAGAGGACCTCTAAGTGGGAGCAGCAAGACTTTTAGCAGTCAAGGGCCACATTTAACTTTTCTTGGAGGAACGAGGGCCATGGTGAGCAGGGTGAAAATTTAGATGGTTGGGATTATATCATTCAAAGGGCAGAGCAAGGATTTTCAGGAGTTCCCCACTGAGTTGGGGGGTGGGTGGGGAAATTTGAAGGGGGTTCTATATTTTGAAAACTATTTTAAGCCAGATTTAGAACTGACACTACCATGATGACTACATGTTTCCCACCTCAAAATGATTTTTAGCACTGGTGGTTGGGAAAGGCTAGAAAAAGAAACAAAATCAAGAGAAGTATGTTGACCACCGCTGGCCTAACATAACTTTGTTCTCTTTGCCAGAAAATGGACTTTTCCCCCCTCTTTTTTGTCACTTATTTTCTGTTTGTTTTCTATCTGTTTTGGCTATATTTAGTTCACACAGGGGCTTTTCATCTGATTTTACAAGTGCCCAGGGAACCGTTGAGTTAAGAAAGCTTACGCTGCAGTCACTTCATCTTCATATTATTTTATGAGGTCTCCAGAGAAGGATAAAGCTGGTGTGTTGCAACAACTGATCATAAATCACATGTGGGGGAAGGTCTAGGTCTTGTTGAAGGAGATCTAATAAGAACAGGCAACTCCTTGCTCAGTGAAGCACATTCTGATGTAATGGTGATCAAGTTGGAGAAGCAGATCACCAAAAGTCCTGGAATTAATGTGGGGTGAAAGAAGGTTTGCTGCTGGATGGTGTTAGCCTGCCAGTTGATAAAGATTTAAATCAGGAGACTCACAACTAGTGCTGTGGCTTCCTGAGCAATTTGATATGTTATCTCCCCACTGTGATTTTGAATATGACAGAGGACAGAAATGATGAAACACTTGGGGAACTGGCATGCTGATTCTCATGAGTTTGATGTCGTTTTGATTGTGTTTCAATTAATTAAAATGAAAATTGTAGTAAACTCCCCACTTTTTGGAGCATGACCTTGACTACTCCTCTCTTGGGCCAGATGTAGACTAGATGGGACAAAGGTTCAAATCTGCAGCTTTCCAGGCATGGCTGACTCACGATTCTCTATAGCCCTAGCTAGTTTGGCAGAGTTTAGAAACCTTTTCAAGTCTTGAGTGTCATTGTGTGGTTTTATTAAGGTGGAATGGGGAGAAATAGTAATATTAATGAAAACACAGTGGATGAAATGCTATAAAGTGTTAAATTTCATGAGATTTCTGCATGCTCAGACCCAATATCTTGTCAGATTTTGATGTTCTCGTCCACCAAATCTTATGATACTTTTAGAGTCAGAACCGCAAAGTATCATAAACGTGGTGGGCGAGAACAAGATGTTGAGCTATACAAGATTTGAACATCTTGCCAGATTTTAGTCTTTATAAATAAGTATTTGTTTATTCAGCAGACCCCAACTCAGGTGGTCACAGGTGGCATGACATTTACAGATATTGCGCTGCCAAGCCACCACTGATGATAGAGTTGAACAGCATCTGAGGCATCCATTAGAAGCCACAGTGACATCAGAACAACATCACACATATCATGAGATCATCGGGCATGATGTCCTTTGTTCCTTCTGCATCCCTTGTAGATGTCTACAGTATATCTGTGGCCAACCAAGGTAGTCCTTTGCACTTACTTCCTTATGCTCCCAGAAGCAAGGCTGCATTGAATAATGTGTTTTGGCCCCTGAAAATTTTAGAGCACTGTGTCCCCTTTTCATTTCTTGACCTTCTTCCTTAACCAGTCATGCTGGAGGAAACATTTCAGACCACGTCAAACAAAAAGTTTGACTTGGAAGCATTGGCTTCCAATGATTGTCTGTCATAGCTGTCTGGGGTGAAGGAGAAATGACCCTTCCTCAGTCCATTCCATACACTTCAAACCAAACAGGCTATAAGTATTGGCAATTGGGTAGCATCCTCCATCAAGCCTCAAACAGGAGGCTCATGAGAAGCACATATCTCTGTTCGTTGTTGCCCATTTTGCTAGGCAACCCTTTAAAAGTCTTTTTAAACATAGATACTCAAAATGCCTTGGTAGTTGTCAGGGTGAGATCATGTTGGCCTCGGAAGAGTGAAGCTGATGACGTCACAACCAGTCAGTTGTGATGGAATGGACATGCTGCAGTTCAGCTCCATGGTTCAGTAGGTACATTCACTCCTTTGCCGAACCTCCACTTAATGATGGAGAAGCTCCTTAGAAGCTAGAATGGAGCAAGTCCTCTTCTCTTTTAAAGTGCTGAAAACAATCGTAATGATAAAAACTATAGCTGGGTCTCACTGTCACAAAGGCCTGAGAAAGTAGTAAGAAATTATTCTTAAATAATAGCTAAGAACCCAGAGCTGCCTGAAGAAATGGCTGATGACACGGATGAGGAGTCATCCAAATTGGAGGTGAGTTGCCCTGATTCCCCAAGATGCAGATGAATGCCACAAGAATGAGAAACTCAGGACTGCACAGTGTCCAAGGATGGAGAGAAAGGTTGCATTAGGACTACCAACAACTTCCCTGGCAGTGTAAAATAACAACTTCAGAGGTTGACTTTTTCTGGGACCCCAATAACAGGAGAAGAGAGAAAGACATGATGACATTCTTCCCCTTCTCTAGAATGTCTTTTCCCTGTTAGCTTTTGTAAAAAAGCATCTTGGATACACACAAGCATAATATTTTCAAGGAAGTTTGTTAGAGGGAACCCCAGGGCAGGAGAAGGAACATGGAGACGATTAAATCTGGGCATCTCCAAGGAGAACCAAAAGAGATGGTAGCTGTAATTGTATGACACTGGCTGTCTTCTTGACTTTTGGCACACATTCACACAAACACACACACACACACACACAAAACACAGATGCCCCTGTGTTGGGCCCAAGAAATATATGTATATCAGTCAAGTTATTTTACTAGACAGCACAGACCTGGCTAGAAACACTGGAAGTCACCTTCAAACGAAAGACTGTTGGTTCTATTAACTCAGTTTCTGCTTCTTTCTCATCTCTGACTTTTATGCACCGCCTTACTTGATGAAGAATCTTGGCACTCTTGAAGGCATGCCAACTCTTTTGGCGTAACTGGTTTGCAAAATCTTGAAAAGTGTGTATTTCAGCACATGGGTACCTCTCCGAGTCTCCTATATATTTTGCAGACATGGAATGAATTTCTCATCCGTCCCTCCATTAAGGAAATCCAGTTAATTGTAGCATGAGATCTCCCTTTTACCAATGCATGGCACTGAGAATTCTTTTCTGTTTTGCTTTTTGAACCTGGTGACTTCAGAAAAAATCAGAGCACAGAAAATCCAGCATACGAAATCGATTCAGTTTATTTTCTTGGGGAACCAAAAAGGTAGGTCCCAGATTAGAAATATAATGTAAAGTGGGGTGTCTTGCATGTGTTTTAGGATTGCACCAAAAGGACCAGGATTTTCTTCTTTTTTCTTTTTTTTTCATTCCTCTCAAAAATCAAAATTTCTGTTAATTCTTTTTTTTTTTTTAGGAGTAAGGAAGAGATATTAAAAACCCCTACCATTTTTTTAAAGGGAGGAAATTAAAAAATGGCTGCCTCCTTCACTACTGGTGGATGTATATCTGCCATTTTAATGGATAGCCATTGAAGATTTGTGTGATACATTATGTAATGACAGGGCAGTGTTAAATTATCTGGCATAAATAGACATGATCAAATATGATTAAAGGTATACCATTATGGTGGACCATTTTATATAAACTGATTTATCAAGAGTTTGTTTAAGAGTTAGGTTTAGTTTTTTAAAATAAAGCTTATTTTGCCCCCCCCTCCCCCAAATGAATGCAGACTTAAAGGTATCCAGTTCTTGGCTTGAGGCTTGAAAAACAGAAATATAGTGCATTTCTAACAGGTTCAGTGGGAATAACCTATTATATAATGGTGCACTCCAGTGTAGTTAGAGGTATATCAACAAAAAGATCTGAAGAAACTAGGTTTGATCCATTTCATAAATGTTATGGCCTCCTCTGTCTATTTCCCAAATGTCTGAACCTGCTTGATCAGTTTCGCAAATGCCTCCAGTTGCTGTGTCAGTTATGCAAAAGGTTGGTTTCTCCTGCGCTTGAAACATTCCTTCCCTCTCTCCTTTTTGCGCATACTTTAGAGAGGAGCACTAAGAAAACTCACTGATGCTTCCCATTTAAAACATGACCCTGGGAAGGAGAGAGAGAGGAAAAGATAAAGCTGGAGGCAAGAGTAAATAGAGAATATGCATTCAGCTGTTATATGTATTTATGCTTGGCTTCTTACAAATTGGTTGTGCCAAAAGGAATGATATAAATGCACATCTTTCGGAGAGAATAACGTTGCCCAAACGTTCTCAGAAGCAGTTCCACATCTAAACAGGCACCAAGAGAGAAATATCAGAGTAATTGAAGGGAACCAAGGATTTTGTTAAGTGGGAGGATGGAGAAGATGGAAGACTGAAGGTCCAAAGTAGGGTTATCTAATGAAGCTTTCAGGCATGGATATTGAGTGTGACTAGCCAAGAAGACCTTGGAATGAACCCAAAAATGGATAAGAGATGGTAGCTTTGCATCTGTGGCTTGAATATTAGGGCTTCCTTCCCAGCTAGCAGAGTATGTCCTTTGATTTTTTCAGGGTTTGCATGCTGCCCAAATAAAAGCGCTCTGAGGTAGGCATACAATAAGCATTGGGAGATTGATGCCACAATAACAAAAGAATATTAAGAAGGGCATCCTAGAACAGGTTAAAAAGTATTAAATTATGCTGCAGATCTAAAGTACCGTAAATGTGGTGTGCATATAGCTCCAAGTATACTGGGGGACCAAAAAGGGTTTTGCCCACAGTACTGAAGAGTATGAAATGGACCCAGAAGTGTCTTTATGGGAAGAGCACTCCATAACCAGGGAATCATAAATGAGAAATGTCTTTCTCCAGTGGTCATTAGTCCTTCCTCCACACCCTGAGAAGGACCTCCATAGATACTTCTCCAGGGTTGTCTAGAAGGAGGCCCTCTTTTAGGCAACTTGTGTCCTCTTCAGGTCTTCTACAAAAGAAAGTATAAGGAGAAGATGGAGACATGTTTTCCATCTCCATTCCTTCCACACTGTCCTCCTCAAGTTGATGGAGAGAAATTCTCACTGTTATAACCCAAAGGATTGGAACAGCATTCCATGAAAGAGCTCCTTTTTGCTTCGCAGACCTCCCTGTCAAATGGGAAAGACGTGGAGGATGAGGCAAGCGTGACCAACATCTCCACTTTCTTTTCCTGTCCAGGTTTTTAAAGGTCAGAAGTGTCACTGAAAATTCCCTGTGTCTCAGAAGCACTGCAATTTGCAGACAACCACTAGCCTGCCTTGGAGAAGCCTGGGACTGCTCCCCATATTGCTCATTTGTCTCCTGAAGTCTTCCCCCTCCCACTGCTGTCCTTGGACAAATTGCCATTCATCACAGCGTGTTGTCGGACAGGATTCTTGTCCCCTTGATTGCCATCACAGGAGGATTACCATGGTCTTCTTAGTCTTCTTGTGTTCAGGCAAGGGGGCTTGCCAATTAACCTTTTCGTTTCTTCTCTTGGCCTGGTGGAGATCCAGCAGGGCAAAGCTTGTTGTTGGGCCACTCAGCTCCTCTTTCACTTTCTTATCAGAGAGAGATTTTCTCCACATTTTTATGAAGTCTTCGAATCATACGTCCTTGTCTTCTCCTTAATGAACTGGCCCAGCCCTACCATCAGGCAGAGTGAGTAGGTGGCAGAAGCCAAAAATTACCAAAGGTAATAAAAGTCCTTTGGCTGTTTATTGCAGTTCCCCTCTGTTGGAGACAGAACTCTAAGCATGTCACACAATTCACCTGATTCCCCTGAACTTAATCCCCTAAACTGCTTCACATGCAGTCACATGCATTTACTTCTTTGTTATGTCCAAATGCCCGCTTAACGGCATATTTTGCAGATTTCTCTTTTTAAACTGAGGAGCAGAATGGTTTGGTAGTTTGGATGTTGTAAGTGACCTTGGGAGACAGGAGGAAGAGCTGCAGACTAGACAACTATCATGCAAAAGGTATCTCAGCCCACAGAAGGAAAAGGGGCATGGGAAGCATCTCAGAAGGGAATCTCCCTAGTTTTTGGAAAGTAAAAGGAAAGGAGGGGAGAAATGCTTTCAAACTTGCAAGATTCTGTTACTGTAACCTTACAGTAAAGGTTAATGTTAGTACTCATGGTTTGTGCTTCTTGTCTGGACTACCTTGAAGGGCTGACAGATGTTGGGCTAAGACCAGGAAATCTTAGTTCAAGTCCTTCTGCTAAAAGATGTTGGGAGACTTGGGACCAATTTGTTACCTCTTAGTTCCATCAACCTCATAGGGTTGTTTTTGGAGATGTCAAATTGGATCAGGGAGGTACTATATGTGATCCTTTGGAAGAAAGGCAGCACAGAGAGCAAATACATAAATACATAAATAAATAAATACATGTTCCTCCCTGTTTCCTTTAATGTTTCATCTTTTATTCATTTTTCTCCCAGTCAGTGCCAAGAGGATATCATGCTTTCATTTGACCACGACTTTATTAATTGCAGAACATGGGCTAACCATGGCTAGAGGGCTTCCTGGGTACTGACGTTCTTGCTCCCCTGGTGACTTACTGGAGTGCTTGTCTAGCTCAGCTCTTGCACAAGCCGTAAGATGGGAGCTTACAACAGAACCAGTCATTGTCTAAGAGAACCGGAGGCTTCGTTCTGAATCCACTAACCACTGTTGCATAATGCAAAACTTCCTGGCAAGGACACCCAAGAGATGAAAGCACTGTGTGTGTGCGTGTGCGCGCACATGATATGTAGAATGTAGCTACGGACTCCTTCAGTACATCATGAACTGCAGAGGCGGCCAGCTTTTGGTCTTACAACTCTCATTTCTTTTTCTGCCCACATCTCATCTTCTGCTTCATTGTGGGCTCCACAAAAGTGAATACTCTGTGTTATCTCTTCAGGAGGCAGGCATGATCTTTTTGTGTTGTCTCACATAACCGTTGGACGTAATCTAGATGTAATTGCTTAATGCAGTCCAGAAGCTCTTAGCCTCATTTTTATGGTTGGCTGGATGGGAAACAATGCGTCAGGTGAACACAAGATGTGGTGGAGATACTTCAACTTGAGAATTTGAGAGAGCGTCCCCTTGAACATGGCCAATTCTCTATCACTAGAGCTTTGCTTCTTGATCAGGAACTTGGGAATCCGTTTGTTTTTTGTTGTTTCAACTAACAGGTTCTGAGGCCTGAAAAAGTTTGGAAAAGGTTTCCTCGCTCCTTTTTTTTTTTTAATCAGTGAATTCCTTTTTATCTCGTCCACTGAGATGCAGAAGACCTTTTCCCCCTGCAAGGTTTGGGAGAGGGGGCAGGGCCGGGTGCTTTCTACACATGCTCAAAAGGACTGATGGCTCTTTGAATTAAAGGAGGCACACTTTGCAGGGCTCTTGGGAATGCTTGTCGATGAGGCGCTAATGAAAAGGTGATTGAGAGCATCTCTGCCATCCTTCATTTGCAAGTCAAGAAGGTTGAAACATTTAACTCTTGCCTTCCTTTTCAGTGTGTGTGTGTGTGTATTTACAACATTGTAGTTAGGATTAGCTTTCACATGAAGCAAAGCATTGCCCTTCCTTCCTTCCTTCCTTCCTTCCTTCCTTCCTTCCTTCCTTCCTTCCTTCCTTCCTTTTCCTCCCTCCCTTCTCCATCCATTTCCTTCCTTCCTTCCTTCCTTCCTTCCTTCCTTCCTTCCTTCCTTCCTTCCTTCCTTCTCCATCCATTTCCTTCCTTCCTTCCTTCCTTCCTTCCTTCTCCATCCATTTCCTTCCTTCCTTCCTTCCTTCCTTCCTTCCTTCCTTCCTTCCTTCCTTCCTTCCTTCCTTCCTTCCTTCCTTCCTTTTCCTCCCTCCCTTCTCCATCCATTTCCTTCCTTCCTTCCTTCCTTCCTTCCTTCCTTCCTTCCTTCCTTCCTTCCTTCCTTCCTTCCTTCCTTCCTTCCTTCCTTCCTCTCCCTCCATCTTCCCTCCATCTTCCCTCCTTCCTTCCTCCCTCTCCCAGAAAGATTTACACACCACTATAAATACAGCGTGTTTTACTACCCATGTTAGTAATCTCTCTTCTGGTTTGAGCAGTTTCTTTTCCTTTTACAGATTATTACAAATCAAAATAATCTGGAAGCATTTTTTGTTTACAACTTTCCTCCAGTTATGGACATGTTGAGAAAGTCAATTTAGGAGGCCACAATGGGTAATGGAAAAAAGTGTGTGCAGGATGGTTGTGGGGGAAGTAAAACTTCCCCAATGTAAAAGGTGTTTTAAAGGCAACATTCAGAAAGGAATGATTTCTGGCCATTTCTAGCTGTTGCCTTCCTTTGTTACAATGGGGGTCCTTTAGGCAGGGAATTCTGGGAGTTGCCATTCAAAACACACAGTGGTGGGCAGCAGATGACCTTCCATTATATTACATGCTAAGATCTGCCTTGAGCTAGGCTTGACTTCTAGTGACCTCACGGGCATGTCCATATAGTTTTCTTGGCAATAAAACAAAGGGGATTTGCCATTGGCTCTGTGGTTTTTGGTTTTTGACCTCCTAATTTAGCTTCCAGTCTTGGGATATCCTGGTGCTTTCCTATCCAAGTCCTGTCCAGGTCCACCCTTAGCTTTTTGAGATTAACCCAACTCAGCTAGCTGCTGCCATCAACTCTAGTCCTTGGTCTGAGGAGCTCATGAAAGTGTTCATGGCATCTTCTGCTTCCAGAAATGGAACTACAGATGTGATTGACCCCAGTGCGGGAATCTGTGGGGGTTGCTTCAGTGAGTTTGCCATTCCTTCCCCTTTTTGATGGAGGAACAGGCCTCTATCCATGGTTTTCAAAACTTTCTCTTGCTTCCATCTGGCAGGTGAAAGAAGATCCAGCGGAACCAGGACAACCTATTTTGACTTCACACACAAATGACTGGCACCTGGCAAATCCCGAAAAGGAATCCATCACCATTGTACTGCACAGTGCCTCCAACCTGCCCTCAACCCGCAAGGGAAATGTTCCCCGCCCGTACGTCATTGTGTGAGTATATTTTCCCCCAAAACTTCTGCAAAGATTCTGAATTGAGTGAAGGACCTGTGTTAAAGGATGATTGCACTAGGGGCTTAAATGGTTCTGGTTTTCATGTGGGCAAAACCTGATCATCAGATGTGTTTGTTTCTCGTTGCATATGAGCAATGAGTTGGGTCATAAATTCAGTATCCATGGGGTTTGAAACCTCAATACTTTTTATAATACCTGTAAAGGTATGTGGGAATGACCTTGGGAGATGGGGGGAAGAGATGCTGCTTAGGGAATGAGCAGATAAGAGGGGATGTACCCCACACAGCTGCATAACAGGAAGAGAAAGAAACTTGGAAAGGAACCCCCCTAACCTCTCAGGCTGTAAAAGAGACAGCAGGAGATTTGTACTTTCAGACTTGCAAGATTCTGTTAATTAGACTTACAATAAAGTAGAATTAGCCCAACTGGTCTTGTTTCCTGTCTGGTCTACCTGGGAAGTCTGACATCAGTCTTGCAAGTCTGAAAGTACAAATCTCCTGCTGTCTCTTTTACAGCCTGAGAGGTTAGGGGGTTCCTTTCCAAGTTGCTTTCTCTGTCTGTTAGGCAGCTGTGGGCTACGCCCCCTCTTATCTGATCATTCCCTAGGCAGCATCTCTCCCCCCCCGCCATATCTCCCAAGGTCCTTCCCACATACCATTACAATATCCCACGATGGTCTCTGGTTGTTTACAAATAAATAAATTCTAAATTCTATGAGGAAAAAAAAAAGTAATGATACAGACTCCCTTCCAAGGTGCACTTTGAATGAAAGCCCCAGTTTTGACTGTTGGGCTGAGATGGGAGGGGGGGAGAGAGCACAATGGCACAATTCCCACATTATGAGATTATGAACGATTGTACCTGATTTGCTTTCTGAGGTCAGAGAGAGAAATATCAGATGCTGGAGGATTTAGAGGACCCAGTGATGCTTTTGGCATTCTAAATTTTTGCACTGAATAAATAAAATTGAGCTGCCTGTAGTTTTCCTCTGTTGTGTGTATAATCAGGGCATCGTGGGACTCAATTATAGTCTGGCAGTGTGGGCTGGGTGATTAATTGAAAGGGCATTGCTGAGTTGGTTTGTGATCAGATGGATTGCTCTTGAAAGCAGGAGGGAGCTGGGGCTGAGAAACCTAACGGTTTGCAAAGCTTCCTGAGACTTCAGACGTGAGGTTGATTTTGCTGGCCCCAAAGCCCAGAACTGGGAGCATTCTGGAACCCCAGTAAAGAAGCATGCAAGCACAGAATTTTGCATTTTCAGTATGAAAAAACATCCTACTGAGTGGGGCATAATTTAGGGCGGCTTTAATGATCTGCACAGGGATAAACAAAAGTGAAAGGCAGACATTTATATTAATAGAGAATAAATATGGCCAGCAAGAAAAGTGATCTATTAAATAGTGAGGTTTGATTGATTCAGATCTTCTCTTCTCTTCTCCTGAAAATCAAAAGGAAAATAAATCAGCTCTTTAGCAGGCTAGAAGGCTACAAAGGACAGGAGAACTCACCACATTTTGAAGTAATTAAGAAGAAAGCTTCGTTTGTTTGTTTGTTTGCTGGGAACCACACTGGGCATTTTGGGAGAGAGCAAGAGCCCCCATGGGTGCGGTGATGAAATGGGAGTGTGGCCATTTCTCCCTTTTGGATTGATGGGAGACTTCTTCTTCTTCTTCTTCTTCTTCTTCTTCTTCTTCTTCTTCTTCTTCTTCTTCTTCTTCTTCTTCTTCTTCTTCTTCTTCTTCTTCTTCTTCTCCTTCTCCTTCTCCTTCTCCTCCTCCTCCTCCTCCTCCTCCTCCTCCTCCTCCTCCTTCTCCTTCTCCTTCTCCTCCTCCTCCTCCTCCTCCTCCTCCTCCTCCTCCTCTTCCTCTTCTTCCTCCTCCTCCTCCTCCTCCTCCTCTCTATTTTAGGATTTACATGACCGTCTTATGTTTCTGGCCTCAGAGTGTCATGCTGGTGATTTTCATAATTATGATTGGTATAAAAGCTAGTTCTCTCATGGTCCAAAGCAAACAACCTGATATTAAATCAGGCTGTTAACCCAAAGCAAGGAACAGAGCGTATATAAAGCTGAAAAGGCAGGAAGAAAAATGCTATGGCTTGCTTCTCTAGCTATCATGGAGAAGTGGGATTTTCCTTCTCAACAGAATTCTGCCCCTAAGCACTGAGCGGAAGGGATTCACAAAATGCAAAACCACAAGGGTTTGCAAGCCCAAACGAAAGTCTGACAAAACTTTGCACCGTTGTTGTCCTCATTTTGCGTGCACGCTGCCCAAAGCTTAAAGTGTGGTTGTTGATTGTGGTTTCCCCCCCTCTCTCTATAATGGAACTCTGAGGCTGAAATGCTGAACAGAGGGGAGATGTGTGTGTGTGTGTGTGTATGTCTGTGCATCCATGCATGCACACACATACACTTGCATCATAGGATGTTCTGACAGTCACATTCAAGGCTTTTGTGCGTATTATTTATATAACATTTGCAAAAAGATGATTGCACAGTGTTTACATGCTGACAACTAGCTGGGCTATGCCACCAAAAGCAACAAGAACAGCCACGCAACCCGCCCACCCTTCCCTCCAAAAACTAAGCAAACCAACAGAAAGTGAAAAGAAGAGAGCAGAAGGAAAAGGCATAAAGAAAGAACAAAAGAACAGTTCCCTTTGATTAGGGACCATTGCATAAACAACCCTGAGCACATTAAGAATTAATCAGATACTAACCAGATACGTTTAACTTTAGATCTTAACAGAATCTATAATAGCTCCAGTAACTGCCTGCTGCAGTTTTAGAAAGCAGTTTTCCAAAGCCCATCGTGCTAATTGCAAAAGTCTTTTGGAAGTAAACCCCTGGGTATTTCATCTTCTGTTTGTCTTGTCTTGCTTAAAAGCTGATAGGGCAGTTTGACAGATATTTCTTTTCTTCTGAAAGCCACTTCCCTTTTGTACATCAATGCGAGTCTGGGCAAGCTTTGGATGGCCAGGGGCTAGAAGTGCTCCGGTGAGTTGGTGATGTCATGCTGCAAAGAGGGCGGAGCTATGGGACATGCAAGGTGGGTGGGGGCAGGTTTTTTATTTTCCTGGGTTTTGAGAAGTTAAGCCTAAATTAGTGGGAGATGTTAGGTGAGGGGGAAGGAGATGAATTTATCACTGAAAAACAAGGCACGTTATTAGAGTGTTTTTTCTGACTCATCAACTTGGCCATATCTAGGTTCCTTTTTGGACTTTTGAGCTTTCCTTCAAATTATGCTCCTAGGACTTCATAGATAGAATGCATCTGACTTAATCTGTAAGATTCCCATGTAGCTTGTCAACCCAGAAAAGTCGTGTTTAGTTACCTTTCCTTGAGATGCTCAGTTCAGAATTACACTTAGGTTAATCATGTTGCCTAAACGCAGCCATGGTGTTGGTTCAATGGCATTGTTTGATGTCCTTTGGTTCACCTCTTGCATTTCTTGCGTGTTACCCAGCATTTTTTTGGAAGTTTGTGGTTAGAATTTTTACACTCATTGGGAGTGAGGAAGGAAGTGAGTGGGGAAACTCATTTATTTGAAGGGAGTCAGGGAGCACGTGATGAGCAATTCAACTATGGTCATCTCAGTGAAGGACCTTCAAAGCCTTGGACTGACTCCACTTACTAAGGGTGTCCACTAGATCTTCCAAGATAAGAAGGAAGAAGGTACCTTCAGTTTGTCTTGAAGAACACCTTCCAGAGCTTAGGAGTCTTTCAACATCTTTTGTAGTCCTTCAGTCCTGATTCCTGATGTTTTTATTCTTTGTCTTTTGGTTATTCTTTGGTTCCTGGTTATTTTTTGACTGTGATCCCAGGCTTGTTGTATATTTCCTGTTCTCCAGGCTCAACTCAGCTTGCTTTCCACAACCCAGCCCAGACACTAGAACCATTCTGAGATATCAAGGATTCTGAATAGTTGTTCAGTGCATCACCAGGTCCTAAAACACACCAGGACTAAAAGCAAAAGACCTTGTTTCATTCTATAGCTTATTTCTAGATGAAACAGTAAGGAAGCTGAGAGACAAATGTATATCAGTGAAGGAGAGTGCGCAGTTCCAGATCTCTTGAGCCCCTCGTCTTTGCATCTGTCTTGTATCATTTATACAGTTATGACATTCCTCTCTAAAGCCACGCTGGGGAGGAGGGGGGGAATTGCACTTGAGCAAAAATCACAGGAAATGCTTGAGTATGAAAGCAGAGCTTTTTGGAGGCAGAGCTTTTCGCAACCCAGGACTTGCCTGTAGGCACAGATGACATTCAAAACAGCAGGCGAGTGACAATGTGTGAGATTAAAACCAACAGTACTCCAAAGCAAATCACTTCCTGCTTTTGTTCCTGTCCAAGCAGAGCAAACGTAAGAAAAGAAGGATTCCCTCACCCTCCTGAACTAAAGTCTAGACGAAGTAGAGAGGAAATAACTGTGTTTTGATCCCTGGTCTGCCACAGGCTGAATAGAAACTCAGGACTGCCAGGTGTGACTGCTTTCAAAGCTATTCTAGGCCAACCCTATTCACGCTGAATCAAAGTTCCTCCGTACAGGCACAAGAGCATGCTGTGATTAGGGGGTAGAATCCTTAGGGACCACATTTTGCAATGACTCCTTGATTTTAAAATAGCACACTGGGGGAAAAGAAGAGTGAAAAACCCTCGAAGATGTAGGCAAAACAGTAAAATACTTCTTAATTCAAATTACAGAAGGGGAATTGTGTGAAACACCCCAGCTTGAGCCTCTAATCTCGGATCTGTTGTCTGTGTCCACCAGAAGATCTTCGAACTGCCAAATCTCAGCCTGTAAGACCTGAAAAATTCTCCATCTCTGATTGAAATTAGCTTATGGCATAACAGAGGGGAGAGAGAGTTGGATGTCCATCCCAGCTTGCATGCTTGGAGCTCTGGAACTCAGCCAATTTCTAGGAAACAGGTTTACTCCAATAATTTTGGCAGACCAAGGCTTCAGTTGCCTTAGTGTTTTGAATGCTTTAAATCAATGTTTTTCAAACTTGGCGACTTTAAGATGTGTGGACTTCAACTCCCAGAATTCCCCAGCCAGCATGCTGGCTGGGGAATTCTGGGAGTTGAAGTCCACACATCTTAAAGTTGCCAAGTTTGAAAAACAGATTTAAATCTAAAATATTCCAAATTCAAAGCAGCTCCTTTACAGTTGGAAAACGTTGCTTTGAATCAGAATGGTCCCAACTCTTCCGGAAAGGTTCTGAGCACAAAACAGCTCTACTTCAAGTCTCCAACAGGTATTTTGGCTCTGAAAATAAGTCAGACTTGAGCACTTTGGAAAAAGTTGGAAGAAATATTTTGAATCTGAACAGGGGGGGATTGAACTCAAAACATCCCAAGTTCCAACCAGCTTACCCAAGGCTGTTGCAACTGCTGCATTTCTCTTGCTCCACCTTGCGACAAAATTCCATCACTCTCTCTGTTTCACCATGGCAACACAGGCTGGGATCCTGTTTCCCATCCCACCTGAGCTGGAAGAGGGCAGAAAGGAACCCAGGTAGCCCGGGAGGAGGTTTGCAGGACCTTTGTGAAGTAGTCATGCAGTACGCATCAGGTGTGTTTTTCAAATACATATATTTCAGTCACCATGGTGAAGAAAGCAAGGTGGAAGGAACTCTGTTGTTATTTGAAAGGATGCTGATTTGAGCTCCAGGAGTGTGAAATGGGGCATTAAGGGGAGTGTCGCTAAGGCAAAAGGTGCCCTGGCAATGGCCTTGGAAGAGGAGAGCATCTCTAATGAGTCAGTTGCTAGGCATCTGTTACTAGCAACGCTTCCTTCTAAGCTATATCCTTTAAG
Source organism: Python bivittatus (assembly GCF_059951505.1). Taxonomy (NCBI): domain Eukaryota; kingdom Metazoa; phylum Chordata; class Lepidosauria; order Squamata; family Pythonidae; genus Python; species Python bivittatus. Next base: position 4,403,693 of record NW_028277085.1, read on the forward strand.
CATGAGGAATTAGCAAGATGCTAATGATGAGTGGGAAGCAGGGATGGAGCTGGTGTCATCTGGAGACTAAAGATGAAACTGGTGAATATATATATATATATATATATATATAGAGAGAGAGAGAGAGAGAGAGAGAGAGAGAGAGAGAGAGAGAGAGAGAGACTCTTAAAATAACCCCTTTTAAAGACTTTCATCCTGATCAGCCACAGAAACAGGAGTGTTGATTTATTTCTTGATGAAATTTGCTTTCTTTTCCTACAAGAAAAGCAGATTAAAGATCTATTAATAATAGAACAAAAGGATCCTTTGGACCGGAAAAAAAAACTTTTAATGGGAAGACCAGAATGAAGCATCTTTAAACATCCAAGTATTTCGAATGAAGGAAGGCAAGAAGGAGGAACAAGTTAACACTACAATAACCATAGATCCTTAAGAAAAGTGTCTGGTAGTGAGAAAGCCAGGGGATACCAACTTTTATACTACCCACGCCAAGGCTGTTGATCACAGCATTGGTGCAGAAAATGCTTTGGATCCATGAGTGAACACAGTGCAAAAGTAATATGGGCTAGAAAGCAGATAATTCACCTTTCTCACATTTGAATCCTTCCATCTCTTTGTGGTCAGTAGGAACTGATGTATCTCCCTTTATGGATGAAGATGCAGACAGCGATTCCTTCTAAGACATAATTTGGTGCAACCATTTCCAAAATTTCATCTCTGTTCTAGTCCTCTGAGTGATTTCCATTCTCGAACAGCCGCTCCCTTCCTACAACCAACCAGATGGTGTATTTACTGGTTCAATAGTGCAAGTTTGCAGAGGCTCCGGGCAAACCCTGAGGCTTAATGAGACCGGATTCCCAGGGGGTTGATAGTTTTTGAAGCAACCTTCCAAGTGGTTTCTTTGACTTGCAACCTACTTGCCTTTTCTCACACGGTCTTTTCGTCCCAAGGAAAAGTCACCGCCTGATTTCTACAGGCTGAACCAGTCCAAAGTTCACAGAAGATCATTCCCCTCCATTTTGCCCAGTTCTTGAGCCAAGAATATTTCAATGTATTTATATCCCAACTATCTGCGTGAAGATTAGTTCCCTGAACACCTTACAGTGATTTTATAAGGGGCAGAGGGATGAACACAAAAACATTTGGAAAAGGTTTGACTCGGGTGATAAATGGGAAAGATACGCTCTCTTCCAACGACAGAAGCTATTTTGCCATGTCTGCTAGCCTTAACTGTGTATGTATGGAGTATCTGTCACCAAAATTGTGCAGTTAATTCCAGGGCTGAAAAAGAAGGTCAAACAACCTGAAAGTTGACATTGCAATTTTGGTCTGCACCAGAGATGGGCAATATTTCTCCTCCAAGGGCATGCTTTTAAACATTATTTAAGATGTATTTTATCCCTTGATGGCAGATGTGGGATTTAGAGCCTGTTTTTCTTCTTTTCCCAGGTGAATGTGGGTCTGGGTGTGTGCAGGTGGGTGGCCTGGATAAAGGTCTTAAGATAAAGTCTCTTTCGAGGTGCCCTGTTGGTGACTTCATGAATACACAGTTTGCAGCAATCAGAAGTGATTTGCCATTGACTTTTTCTGGTTTTTTTCCCTTTGACTTCCCACTATAGCCTACAGTTCTAGATTTTTCTGGAAGTCTCCTAGTAGGCACAACCCTGTTTAGCTCCTGAGCCCAGACAGGTTCTGCCACCTGCTGAGATGTGGTCTAGATGTCTACTTTTAATGCAAAATTACTGTATTATTTCTCAATCGTGCCATTCCAAATCAGGGGGTTAATACTGAATTTTAGGCAAGCAAACCTGGAAAACTCTAGGGTTGCAGTAATAGGCTTGGAGAGCACAGACTGATGGATTCTCCATCTCTGGTCCAGCACACTTCAGATTTTATGCATGGAGGTTGAATTGATCCCAGAGAGACAAATGAATCAGTTCCACCCTTGGAGCTAATTCAGACCATTTGATTATAATCTCTGCTAGCCCACAGTCTTCTGGCTGTTGCATAGGTTGGGTAAGATGTGTTGCTCCAAAAGAGGGTGCAACATTTCCATGCAAAAAAATTATTGACTGTGGATATCAGTGCCGAAGAAGTAGAAGACACAGAACAGCAATCTAAGAATTACACCCATGGTTTTCTAGCTTTCAGTTACGTATGTCCCTTCCAGTTCCTGCCCATCTTAATTTTTATTCATCGCTAACTTCAGTGGTCTCGACAGCATTTGGTTGGTTGTAAAAGTTGGCACCAGGCAGCTGTTCACATCTCACTGGAATGAGAAATGACTTGCACGCCTTTTGCCATATCTGTGGAATGAGGGCATTGGAGAAAATGCTGCAGTGACCTTCTACCAAAATTGAGTGTGAACAGAAAAAGAATGAGGGATAAATCAGAGATGCCAAACCTGGAGCCTTGGGAAGAATTAGAGGGTAAAGGGGTCTTCTTCTGATGCAGTATGATAATATAACAATGCTTAGATTTGGGCCTAGAACACTAGGGACTCCCAAATTACAATTCTCCATCCCATAGAATAAAGGTCGACAATCTTTGCGGGTCTAAGGTGTTACAGTGGGTGGAGCCCAGATAATGCAAAATGTGGAGGGAGGTGGAGATTGAGGAGAAGTTCGGAGAAGTTTTTTTTTAGTTTCTTAAAACTGTGGTATGGATATTTTAGGTCTTACATTACTGTCCTTCCTTATTTCCTACCTGACAATGTGGGAAGAATGTGTGTCATCAGCCCACACCAGTCTGTTTTGTAGGGTCCCTGTCAAGGTCAAGCAAGCGTCTGTGCATATGTCTTCATGTGTGTGAGAGAGATCTAGTCTGCAGACGACGGGCGGGATAAAATAAATAAAAATAACCCAAATTTAAGCACTGAATGATGGGATTGCATTTTCAAAGTCTTGAGAAGCAACTTCCTGCAAGCTCCGTGTCTTCATGCACCATCATAAGTAGATTTGCTTATGAGGTTTTTTCTTCTTCTGGGTGAAAGGCCATGAGAAACCCACAAGTGGAGTAGAAACACATGTGAACTGATCAGTGGAGATGGAAGTGCAGGGTCTATTAGAGATGCTAAAAAAATGGCATCCCGTGGTGGCCACCACTCAGCCTTGTGAAAGCTGAAGACCAGATCAATGCACACCGGGGAAAGTTGCATAGGAAGAAATACATTTCAAACTGAGTTGCATTTCAGTGTGTGTTGGGGGAGCAGCAGAGAAAACCATCACTGCCAAGCATTAGGAGAATGGCATACGAAACAGCAAATACAATCAGTGTTTATATGAGTACAAAAGAGCCCATGAACATGGGTATGTTGAGGACTTCATAATCCAAAACCAGTTTGGGAACTGTGGAGGGGTGGAGAGGGCATTAAAAAAGAGAGAATGCTTTGGAATAAGGTGGCACATGAGCAGGGTGAGATGAGTCCCCGATCTGCCCATCTCTCCTTCCCTGGGCTGCTGAGAGATGTAAGAGGAGAAGGAAGCTCCTTCCAGACTCCTGTTGTAATCATTAAGCTCAACCACTCCAGTCCAAGTGAAAGAAATCCAAGGTCATTGCAATGATTGTCTTTCTGTTTCGGTGGCCCAATTGCCGTGAAAGCAGCCGTGGTCAGGGCTATCTAGGGAAAGAGGGCGGCTGGGGTCTCATGGAATCAGGATGCTAATGCAATAATGAGCTCTTGAAAAGAAAAGGAAGCTCGTGCTCATGATTTTTAATGGAGCGACTGAGGTCGGAATTAAAATGTAGCATTTGGAGCACTGTCTTGTCAAAAAGCATTACTATAGATGCACAGCCCGTCTTGGGTCGCTTTGACCTTGGGAAGGGTGAGCAAGTGGTGGCGTGAGGGGGCTGGTGAAAACGCTCCTGGTTGGTTTCAGGCAATTTTCCCTTGAGTGTAGAAAACATAGGGGTTTTTTTTTTTAAATTCCAGTTGCACATTAAAGTCAATACTTCCCCCGCCCCCCATTGGTGAAGTCACTGTGAGCACTACAGATTCTGGTCACTCACCTAACTCCTTAAGGGAAATTTCAATCTCAGTCAAATGGATATTTTCCTTGCCATCAGAATATGGGCTTCGCTGGCTGAGCAATCGAGTATTTCATGCTCAGTCATCCAGCTCTCTGCCAATCAGCATCGTTCCTTCACTGTCACAAGAGGAGCAAAATCAATATATTTATTGGGGTCTGGCTTTTAGTGGTTGCAATTAAGCAGGTGGGAGCGGAAAGCTATGGTTGCTTTGTGGTGTCCATTTTATGCGTAGATTCTGTCATCAGCTTAGAGACATCATTTCCTTTGGCCCTTGCATCTCAAATATGCACAGATTGGCTCTTCTCTGTCTCTCGTTGGAGAACAGCTGCATTCCAACTCAGTGTTACTTCAGTGCTGGTGTGCATGAATGGCTGATCTTTGATGTTTGTTTTTGGGTGTTCATCTGCAAAGTGGCAGACAAAAAGCAGGCCATCACAAGAGGAGAATCAGTGAGGTTATTACTTGCTATGATGGCTGGGGTAATAGGTTTCTTGTCCAGTTCAATGCCTTCAGGTGATCTGCTCTTGCAATCTGCGTCTGAGATCTACTCCAGCAGAAGTGAGATTCTGTTGGCTTGAAGAGCACCTAATTGTTGAAAAACCCTGGCCATGATGTCACCACACGATGAGTTTTGCATTTTCTTAGTGTTTCCAAGAGTAAACAGGTAGCACATAGCCAACCTGGTTTGTACTCAGAAGAACTAGGACTGGGTGTAGTTAGACTTGCATGAAGGACCATCAGGAATCCCTAGGCAAGGAAGTTGAAAAACATTCCAGAAAAAAGGAACGGGCAAACCATTTCTGTGAAAACTTCATGGATGTGTTTAGGAGTTGATTTGACTTGGAGGCATCATTATCTTAGTGTTTCCAATGAACCATCAAACTCTATTCTTGCTATACTGAATTAGAACTGGGTTAGAGATTAATCTCTTGCTCTTCATTTTCTCTACCCCATCCTTTCTCTAGCCTCTTGTTTGTATATAAGGAGAGAATAGTTCCTTCTATACCCAGAATGAATATATTAGAAGAGGGAATTCAGAAGAACGCATACTCTGGGGAAAGTTCTTGCACATAAAGTGCAAACTTCAAGAAAAAGTGTGTAGGAAAAGGAATGTAACTTTTTATAATGTTCTTCAAATATGAGGAGAGGAAGGCAAATGTATTGGTATGTGGGAATGATCTCGGGTGACAGGGCAGAGATGCAGAATGGTCAGATAAAAGGTAACTTAGCCCACAGCAGGAATGCATACGGGGCAAGAGGCTCAGAAGGGACCTTCCCTAGTTTCTTGGGCTGTAAAGGGGACAGGGGGAGAAATGTACTTTCAGACTTGCAAGATTCTGTTAATGTAACCTTACAATAAAGTAGAATTAGCTCATCTGGCCATGCTTCCTGTCTGCTACCACACTGACAGCAAAGGTGTATTGAAAATGGATGCAGATTTTGGTGATGATTCTAGACATATTGATAGACTAATGCAGAAGCTACTGTAGATATAGCAGACTTTAGGATGGAACCATGAGAATGAAGCTTCAAGACCAAACTGGTCCATCTAGCCCAGTGTTTCTCAACCTTGGCAACTTGAAGTTGTGTGCGCTTCAACACTGATCTAGCCCACTCAAGATAAGTTAGTTCAGAACTCAAGCATGATATAAAGAAGCTCTACCTCCTGCAATGTGCTGCTCCCTGTTCAAGAAGTGCAAACATCTTTCTTTTTCAGGCCTTCCAAAAGTCAAGTTGCCAGATAGCCCTAATGAATAAGAGGCAGGATTACAGATCTGTCCAAGCCTGGGGAGAAGTGAGTTGTTGTTCCTCCAAGCAGTTGATGACATGTGAGAAAACCAGTTGCTCCATGTATTGCAAGATCAGGGATAAAAATAAGTCAAGATGCTCTTTGGTGTCTTTGCAGTGAAGTTGCTCCTTTGATTTAGAGAGAGAGGAATAGAATTTCTGAGCAAGCCCTATTGATCATCGCCCGCAGCTCTTCCCAACTTTTGTTCTCGGTTCAGGAAGACTTCAGCCTGCTGTTTGCTGCCCAGCTTTCTGTTGCAATTGATTCAACTGTTTGTTTGCAAGGCTACAGATATCTGCCTTGTCCCCCCAGTGGAAAGAATGGTGGGTCAGGGGACTATCCATTATTAATGCACTGGTGGTGCAGAAAGCTCTTGGGGGATAGAGAGTAGGAGGGGAGGATGCAAGATGAAAGTGGGGGTCATGTGATCAGGTGATCTGTATTTACCTAGAGGGTGAATTGCTGGCTGAGGTAACACAGAGCCAATTATGAGTTGAAATGCCAGCAGCTACACTTAAGAGGCCAGAGCAGTTAAAAAAAAAAGGAGTGGGGAGAGAAAGAATGGAAGTGAGACCAAGGAGGGGGACTAGGAAGATACAGAGAGCTGTTCCCTCTGGCTCCTCAAGCAAGCACATCATTAACACATCACGGGAGGGCGAACCTGAGGTTCCATTAAAACAGTCTCTTCAGCGATGGGTGCGGCAGCAGAAAGGCGATATCAAATGGCTTGAAAGAAACTGTCATTAAATTTTCATGGGCTGATTGCTCAAAGAAGAGGCAATCTGGGCTGAGTGTATCACAGGGGAGGTGGCTGGCAGAGGGGTCTGTGTGTGTGTAGAGATGCAAGAAGCTTTGAAAGAGACAGCCGCCCAGGACAGCAGCTGGGGAGATGTGCAGGCCTGGTTCAAGGCAAGCTCTTGACCATGGGTGGTAGGAATCATCTCACCATCTGCTATCAACAGCTCCAGTCCAGAAGACAGCAGGGGCCCAAGTCAGCCAGCTACGTCCTGTTGTTTTACCTTGGAGCGGTTGGGGGAAGCCCAGCAGCCTTTTTTTAGCCAGTAATCAGCTGCCCCAAGAAACAGATTTCTCTCCTGGACTGGATACCGGTTCCCCAAAATGAGAATTGCTAGGCTGCAATTGTTTCACAAAGAACAAGTTTCACCTATGAGTCCAGTCACATACTTTTATTTTCTTAAATGCTTTTTATGAGAGCAGCTGGCAAGTGGCATCTTAAAAGAGGTATGGCCACCTACATGAAAGAGAAGTAAAATGTGATTTAGCATCTTCTAAGAAGCTTTTTGTTACAGGATGGAATATACAATTTAAAAACACAAGAAAATTGCCTTGTTTTTTTTTAGAAGAGCTGTTTTTTCCCCCTTTCGTATATAACTGGGGCAGCATATAATCCAGTGTTTCTCAACCTTGGCAACTTGAAGATGTGTGGACTCCAACTCCCAGAATTCCCCAGCCAGCATTGCTGGCTGGGGAATTCTGGGAGTTGAAGTCCACACATCTTCAAGTTGCCAAGGTTGAGAAACACTGATATAATCTAAACTTCCTTCCTTCCTTCCTTCCTTCCTTCCTTCCTTCCTTCCTTCCTTCCTTCCTTCCTTCCTTCCTTCCTTCCTTCCTCATATGCACTGCAAGGTAATCAACTGATTTGAAACACAAATAATTAAATGACTAAGATTTCTGTAACTGCCTGTCGAAAACAGCTTGTAGACCCAAAGTTCTACTTCTCATTCCTCCTACAGACCTCTGGCTTCGACATTGTTCTGTGTTGAGGTTCTTGCAGAATTCAAGAGGAGAGCCTTACTTATGAATAAATCTTTGCTCACAAGGACTCTCGCTCTGGATTCCTCAAACCAGGTCTTCTGTTCCTCACAGATCATGAATGAGCCTTCATCCCCTGATGCTGGCTTTCTCTAGGGTAGCATGGAGGTTTGGCTTCTTCCTTGGAACCAGAAGGGGTAATTCTTCATCTTGAGGAGGTGAGACCAATTGAGGAATTGCGATCTTCCTGATCCATCTCAATGTTTTTGGAGCAAACTGCTTCTTAGGAAAGTTTGAGGTGGCATGACCGGTATTCATCACCAGGTTAATAGATTAGAGTCAGCATCAGAGGCAGTTATGATTCCTATAGATGAGCATCTTGAGTAGACAATATGGAACCAAGAGGATGGAAAACTGCCATTCAGAATTGCCCCTAAGAGCTCTGAGATGCTGGTTGCCTTTTCATGCTTGCCATTGAAGGACATAATGACCTTACCTCTATCACCCTCTTCCAGCACATTGGTCTGAAGGAAGTTGTAAGTTCTGATCTACTCTGGAGATAATTGGTACCTTTTAAGAATCTGTAGAGGAGTGCAAGGGGAAAAAAAGCATAAGCAGAGATTTACGGAAAAATTATATTTCTGCAGATGTATGGCAGTTAACACGCTCCTGGTCATGATGGGATCTGTGAATGGTTCTTGATGACTTCCCCTCCACCTCCTCTTCCTCCCTGTCCAATCTACTTGCCTCTTTCTTGATTCCTTCAGGGGATTTGTTCTTCTGTACCTGGTAACAGGCATTCATGCAACTGCCTAGTAACATGCATAATAATCACCATCTCCAGGGAGTTGAAACACTGTGGTGAGAATGAAGTGTAAATGATGGAATTGATTAGCTGGAATCAATAGGAATCCAAAACTAAAAAGCAGTCATGGCAGACCAGTGAGACCTAGGTAAAATATGGATGTTTCCCAATAAAGCATATTTATAGATTTCCTATTGCCTGCATGCAGATAGACAGGGATAAGTATAGAAAACTCACAAAGACTCATGTCCAACATGCCACACGAGCTAGGTGGGTCCATCCACGTGCTTTGCTTCTGGCTAGTCACTAAATCCAAAACTGGTCATTAGGAAAGATGCTCACACTTCCCTGGAGGTAGACCAGGAGGCACAACTTTTTCCAGGCTGAGGGCCATGCTTGGTCCATGAATGGTGTGTCAGAGTCCACGCTCCCCCAAAGCAGTTGGTGGGAAGGATCAGGATAAAATCTTCATTTCATTTCGACTGAAATTCAGTTAAGTTAATCTAATTACCCAGCAGTCAGGCACTGAATGATGTTCTCTTTTGGGTAATTTGGCAATAGCTTTGGAGGGACCACACCTGGAGACTTGGGCTGTCCTGTCACATGTAGACTTTTTGTCTGCTTTGAGGCTGGGAAACACAGAAGGGCAGAAAGAGAGTGATTCTAAACATGTTGGTGGAAGGCGAGATGATCGCTGAGCGTGCGATCCTCAAACCCCATTGCCCTTAAGCCCTGTCTGTCTTGCAGCAAGGAATGGATTATAAGGCCCGGATCTCTCAAAAGAAGGAGGAAAATAGGAGGAGGAAGAGGAGGGAATCAAGCAATTGAAAAGTCCTTGCCTCTGATCCCATTAAGAAAACTTACAGGCGCCATGTCACTAAAGAGAGTCTATTTGTCATTCCAAGGTGACTTAGATGTTGTGGGCTGGTCCTTGTGACTGAGTTTTGCAGGGGAGTTATAATGGCCTACTTGTAGTCCAGCTTTGCGTTGCAATTAGCAGAGGATGTTTGAAAACAAACTGTTCAAGGTGTTGGGTGCCATGATCGTTCGGTTCCATTTTTTAGGGTTTATTAAATTTGTACTGCAGCCTCTCCTCAAAAGAATAGTGATGTTAAAAGCAACATACAGAAAAATAAGACACAACGCCTCCTGACCTTATTGTTCAAAGAAGTGTAGAATTGGGAGGACCCCAAGGAGCATCTAGTTCTTCAGGATTTTTTTTTAGCAGAAAGAAAATATTTCAGATGCTTTTTCTCTGGGAACCACTGCAAAATTCAACCACACAAAAACGTAGGGATGAGGATTCCTGATGTTTCAGTTTCATTTAAGAAGCAAACTCAGAACTCCCAGACTTCAGGATCATTTCTTAATAGTTACATGTAGTATCTGCTTTTGGGTGCAATAATATCTCGTGTGATACTATTGCTCCTGTCCTAGAGCAGAAAAACAGTCTCTGTCCTTTTCCTACTATTTTTTGCTCTCAAATGAAGTTTTGCAAAGCATCTCCTTTTTCGCTTCTTCCCCCTCATCATTGCCCACAGGAACCTGGATGAGACACCACCCCACATTATTTTAAAGCAGACCCAAGTGTGATTGGATTAAGTGTTCTGAGTGTGTATGTGTGTAGGATAATCAGCACATTAGTAACACACTACAACAGGAAGAATCATGATACAAATGCTTGATCATCCTGAATGCTTTTCTGTAATGTTTTCTCAAGGGCCCTACCTGACAATTATAAGGCAGGGATGGGGGAAAGAAAAAGTTAATAGAAGAAATAGAAAATGAGGGTGTAATTGAGTCTTCTCCCATTTTCAGACTCGGTCTTTAAAATCCTTCCTCAGTGAAATGAAATTTAAGTGGAATAGAATAAAAGCTTGGGACTCATAGTCATAGATAGCCGGTTTCTAGGGGCTGGCCTGGAAACCAGGAGATTGTGAGTTCCAGGCTTCCCTTAGGCATGGAAGTTGGCTGGGTGGCTTTGGGCCAGCCCCTCTCTCTCAGCTCAATCCACCTTGCAAGGTTGTTGTTGTGGGGAAAAGAGGAGGAGGAAGGAGTATTAGGTAAGTTCGTAGCCTTGAGTTGATCTATCTATCTACATGATATCATCTCATCATCTCATCTCATCTCTCTCTCTCTCTCTCTCTCCCTCTGGATTATTACTATTATTATTCACAAAATAATAGACAGCAATTCTCTCATCAAGAATTGGAGGGACAATTTCTTTTTGAACCATCCAGTTTTACAATGAGAGAAGACCTTGGAACTTATTTAATCCAGGGCAATAAAACCTTGGAATTTGGAAGGACTTCTCACTACAAATATGACCGGGAAACTCAAAGAGGTTGTCCACCTTCCCAAATACAGCTATTCCCAGTGCAGAGCTGAGATTCTGAAACGTCTGACTAAAGTGGGGAATAGCCATCACTCATTTTCAGAGCACAGCTTTGCGTGCGGGAAATCCTGCATCTTAGCCCAGCATTTCTAGGTGGAGTTGGGAAAGACTTTCATCTGAAACCCTGGTGAGCTCCTGCCAATCAATGCAAATTACATTAGGGCAGTAAAATAAATTATACTCGGTAAGTTATGGTAGGGGTGCAAACTAAATTATTCTATGGATGGAAATAAATTATGCTAGGGATATAAAATAAATCTGCAATAAATGTAGCACAGGCAGCATCAGGGAAAGTCTGTGGGCATCTTTCATACTTTGCAAAATGGAATGCTGATTTGACAAGACTTCGTTCAAAAGAGCATCCATGTGCAAAGTTGTGTGCAAAGTCTCTGTTTGGGAAATTGGTCTATAAAGAAATGTTGGAGGAGCTGCATACAAAAATTAGAAATGATACCATACATAGCTGCATTAGAATATGAATGTGAGGGTGTTTATTCAGGCAACTGTGTCTATCGAAGGAGTACACATTAAGAAACTGTTCAATGGTAACTGCTGATTGTAGAAATCAGCAAAAACTATTTACTGGAAAAAATGATGGAAAAAAAAATAGGATAGAAAGCTTGGCATTGACATTTTGCTCTGATCTGAAAATCCCTAGATGATATTAGTTGAGATGGCCAATAATAGAACAGCCTATGGCCAAATTTGAATTTAGGTGTTTCCTGATTTGAAGTTCAGCCTAAGTTGGTACATGATTTGGAAGGTGTCTTTTGGACATCATGGAAACCTGCTATTCCTTAAGTCATCCTGACTTTTTTCAGATTTTTGTGAGAGGAAGTCATTCATTGAAGTTAACACAACTCTTAAAGCAACTTCAACTTTTTTGTTTTCAGTTTTATGTGGAAATTGGGTGGTTTTGATGAATAGTGGAGTGCACGCACGCAAGATCTTCTGAATCCCTTTTGAAGCATCTCTAGCCACCCCACTCATTATTTCTCTCAAAGGCAAAAGTTGACTTTGTCTCGGTATGGAAGGGTTTCTGCTCTGCTGTCTACTAGGCTCCCAAAACATGTCATATCTTCCCTTCTTCTCCATTTGTAGCAAAACCACTTCAGATGAAGACAGCAAACAGCCAACTCAGGGAGTGACCCATGTCCCTGAACAACCAACTTACGCTCCAGCCTGGGAAGAAAGGGTGACAGTGGAAATTGACTCCATCAAGGCAGGCGAAGAAGGTGAGGCCACGTTGGAAGATCTGAGAAGCTTGGTGGGAATGAATGTCACTTAATGGAAAGAAAGAGAAAAAGGGGACAATCCCCAACAAGGAGGATAGATTTAATGACAGCAGCAACAGGGGCAGCATTGGAAGCTCTTAAGGATCAGCTTGGGAATAGAGTGTTCTGGAGAAAATCTGTGTTGACACCCGCTTGATGGCACAAAATCAATCAATGGAATACAAGATTTGAAACAGCTTGTGTGCCCAGCTGAACGGAATTCAGTGGCCTAAAGACGTGATGTGGTACACAATCTTTCTTCCTTTCTGCTCTCTCTGAACCAAGCATATGAGTCTATATTTAATCATTGTCTACCCAATAGTCCTGCTTATCTGCCAGATAGGAAACTGGATCTGTTGTCTGGTGCCTCTGGGCTCTTCCCTCCTAGCTCCGTTGCCTACCTTAATGGGGAAATGATTATTGATAATTGGGGTGTTTTCCCAAGACGGTGGCCATTTGCCCTGGTGACTTGATCTTTATTGTTCCAAGCTGAGCAATGTTATGTGGGTAATCATAATAATACTAATAGCATTAGAGTTAGCAATTAGATTAATGCTAGACTCTGGCGGAATGAAGCCAGCGGCAGCCAGTCGTAGTGCTCCAGGTAATTCCATTACAGCTCCTTCTTAAGTGAAATAAAACAGTGTTTGATGTACTTTTCTACCTATCTTAGTTCCAGAATGATCGAAAGAGACAGGGCCTGTAGAATTTAAAGGTTAGGCCCCTTTGGTCTAAATCCAATTTGGGGAAGTGATTTGTATATGCAGGCCAGGAGCTGGGGTAGGGGCATCTACAGGGGAGGTCACAAAAGTCAAGATGGTAGCCATGACTGTGTGGTCAAAGCCCTGCTCCTTTAAGGGCATCTGAAGAAGCTGATTGGATGAATACTTCTTTTGTCTTTCGACATGCTTTCGACATGCCCAAACGTGTGTGGTAATGGAAGTGTTAGTATCATTGGATTTGACCCAAATAACTAAATGAGATGACTTGGAATTCTGAGAAATGAAGTCATGATGTTAATAGCTTCTTACAGACAGGGAGCAATGCTAGGAAAGCATCATGGCCCATCCCCTTTTTTAAACAGTAAGTTTTAAGTTAGATCTAAGTGGGTGAAAAATGCAAAGTCTTCTATGGGGCAGGAAAGAAGACCCCTGCTCAGTGCTGGAACCCCTCCTTTTCGAGCCAAAGATTCCAGTTTCAAATCCTGCCCTTTCAGTGCCATAGGAGGTGATAAGAAAGACTTTCCTTGGCTTAGAGTCTTGACTGTGCCCCATAAATAGAAAGACAGGTTATAAATAAAAAATTATCAAGACACCAGAACAGGGCTGCTTCAGTTCGGCCTTCAATCCATGTGGCCTTTAAAATAAATGGGCACACCACACAAAAAGGATGCCCCAAAGAGATCTCTCAGCTGGAGATTGCTCCAAAAGAAAAGATTCTTCAGCAAAAGATGTGCCAGATGCTTCTGCCCTGGTAGCAAAGGATGGGTCCCTAGGTTTAGGAAAAGAGGAGTCGAGGTTCCATCATTTCCTCTGTGATCAGAGTATAAGACGTTGTGATGGGCGGTCACCATCGCTATGATATCTAGGTTGTGGCTGAAGTCCCTGAAGTTAGTGATTGCACTCGGGAAGAGAAATGAAAAGATGGGAGGGATGTCAAAAGAGAGATAGAGAAGGGAAAGACAAAGAAATTCATGCATCGGGCAGGTGTTTGGCAGACTGTTGCTCCGTGGATATCTATTCAGCAATAGTTGCTGCGGTGACTCTGCCCCCTCCCTTCTCCAATGGGGTCACACAGAAAGCAATTGGCAACTAATGATTGAGGAAATGAGGCCCTATTCTTCTGTTGTCAAGGCAGGCCTTCCCTTTTGGACAAGGGATCTGAGGGACAAAGAATAATGGCCAGGGCGAGAACAAGACTGCTGGGGGGAGTTAATGAGACAGGCTCGCAGGCTGGAGAGCATCTCCAGACACAAAGCAACAATGTCTCCCTGCTTGGGACTTGCTAATGAGGTCAGACCTGAGCTTCAGCTGGGTACTCAGGAAGCTCACAAGATGCGGAGGCGCCTGAGCAGAAGATAACAAGGCCGGTGATGTGGTTAAGGTAGAAGAGGGCATCGGCAAGGGGCTGGGGCCTATGTATCCCTGGTTAGTCCATCACCCACTATGCCTTCCTGGTGCTCTTCCTCCATCAGACGTTCTACCAATGCTTTCTCCTTCCCCTTTTATCTCGCAATGGTGCCAACGCCTTTTTTCTCTGCCCTTTAACTTTGGGAACACCTCAGAACCCAGCATCTTGACTTCTCTGCAGGGCCTCTCAAAGAAGGGTAGGAAGAGATAAAATAGAATTTCTGGTGTTGCATAAAATTTGGAGTCTTCTCTAGGTTCTGCATGTTTCTTCTTTCTGCTCCCCAGCCTCAGGGACTGGTTGGGTGGTTTAGATGCATTTTTCATGGTCTATACAAAGTAATTCTGGAAGAGAATGCTAGATTTCCAGCACAGGTTGGCTCAGCAGAGTGGTCAGGTCATCCCAGATCAACCAATCAGAAAAAATAAGGCCCTTTTGAACTTACTAAAAGAAGTGCTATCTTGGCAGGCCAAGGAGTGAGAAAGGAGTGAGCCAATGGTCCACCTACATTTGGAGGTCTTTCTTTTTTTGTTCCAGATGAAATGGCAGAAAAAGCCTATTTCAACTAATCAAACTCTGAAACTCCCATTTTGGGTCCGCTAAAAAGAATATCCCCCCCCCCCATCATAAAAGTTTGGTTCAGCCTTCATTGTCTGGTTTGGTTTTCATATCTTACATGATTATGTGCCTTATTCATTGCAAGAAAACTTAGCTATTATGGTGTTCTATATTTGATGGTTCATTAAAAAAAGATTTTAATTCTATAATGCCCCAATTCTCTACAAAGCCTTTTTTTTTTTGCTTTAATGTATGAAGTTCATTTTTTATTTTAACAGAGCACTATTCCACCACCTTCCCTTCCCTCTTCCTCTTCCTCTTCCTTTCCTCCCATCTCTAACAACATACACAAATGTGTCAGAAAAGAAGAAAGAAAGACTTTAGATGAGAGTACAGCTAAAGGCTGTTTTTTGCACACATAAACAGAAACATTTATCTCATTTGGAGGAACTTGAAGGATTTTTTTTAGTTCTTCTGCCACAGCCTAACATAGCTATTCCCCATGGATACTTACACACACAGGATGCAAATTCCAGACCAAAAATGTATACACCATTACAAGAGAAGGCACCAACAGTTTGTCACACCTTCCTTTTCCCTACAAATAGCGCCTGATTACAGTTCAGCACCAAGGACAGAAGCTTCCTGCTCAGGGGATGATGGGGGTGTCCCCAAGGACTGAAAGCAACTCCCGGCGCTTTTCACACGTGAAGCTAAGAATAATGAATGTTATCAAGTGAACAGGAGCTCATTTTCCTCACATGGGCCTTTTGTTCCACATCGCTTTTAAAACTTTGCTTAGCAAAGTCTATCTATCTATCTATCTATCTATCTATCTATCTATCTATCTATCTATCTATCTATCTATCTGTATATATGTATGCTGGTGGAGTTGCAAACTGTCAGAAACTAACAAGGATCTGAGGTGGGTTCATGGGAGGGAGATTAATGAAAACACCAACCAATTTTGCAGGAGCTAGGGAAAGGTACAGAGGCCTGTACTTTGTTCTCTTTTTAATCTGAAAACAGGCACTCTGCTCTAATTTTTATTAGAGGAGTGTCTTCTAGACAAGGGGTATTAATCCTCCCAGCTCCATTATTTTTTGGATCTCAATCAGCTGCCACCACCACCACTGAAACCTGCAATTTATCCCCAGAGCAGGGGAAACAATATAAAAATGACCAAAGAATCCACATTGTTTTTTTCCCCCTTTTATGCGGCTAATAGCTCCCCTGGGGGAGATATTTAAATTGGGAAAATGGCATGAAGGGATGGAAGATTAAATGTCACTGCTCTGATCAAAAGCAGAAGCCTCTCCCATTTGCTTTAAAGTAAAGAAAATAAAAACAGGGAGATCTGATCAAGACTCTCCCACGTCTAGCTCGGTTTGGCTCACGGGCATTTTTGTTATGTAAAAATGACTGTCTTTTCCCACCCTTCCTTTCTCTTTCCAGATGTGTCTCTCACTATAGCTGACAAGGACACCAAGGAAGTTCTTGCAAAATACAACATTCCTGTAAAATACCTACGTCCCTTTCATCATTATCACTGTGCCCTGGTGCTGGTGAGTCCCAGAATCTACCTGTTTAGACTTTGCTTTGCTTTGCTTGTAGACTTCATGGGGGTGGGGGAGAAATTGACTAGCTGGATGGAGTTTATGGCAGTCACAGACCAGAGTTCAAAATAAAACACGTTAAAAATAAAACAAGCATGAAAACACAAACCAGGATAAGAATTACAATTGGCAGTAGATTCCTTGGTGGGCAGTGAAGGGGTGTCTAATTTTACAGGCAGTATAAAGAAGCTGGCTCGATTCAAGGAAACTCAATCCTGCTGATCTGATCACGGTACATAAAAAAGAACAGAATTTCCTGGGTGTTTTACCAGATAAGGAATTATAAAGCAGGATCCTTACAGAGCAGTATTTCTTAACCCTGGCAACTTGAAGATGGGTGGACTTCAACTCCAGCATGACTGGCTGGGGAATTCTGGGAGCTGAAGTCCACACATCTTCAAGTTGCCAAGGTTGAGAAACACTGTTATAGAGGGTTACTGACTTGCTGGTTTGAAAAAGGGGGGTTGACTGTTCAGAAAAACATTGTTGAGTAAAGCAAACTGGCCCTGTTGGGCTTCTAGATCTTTCATACATTGTTTAAATGCACTAAATGCATTTAACACTGGTAACCCATCGCTAAGAATGCCTCCCTTTGAAATCGGCTAATTTCATCTCTTAATGCTGACTTAACTGCATTCACACTTACTGATCCAATCTATGAACTAAAAGCCAGCTCTCCTCCATAATTCACGCTTCTACCGATGGTTTCAATGGAATTCTCTGAACGATGCATATGCGCCCTAAGAGGATCTGTTGGGGGAAAGTCTGCATGAAATTGGTGCACAAAAAATGCATCGTAACAAAGGAGATGTCTCGGATGGGGAAATATGTATGGAAAATGTATTCGGAACCTCATATGGATTTTTTAAAAAAATTGTGAACAGATGCAAAAGCTGGATGAAACGACTCTTAAGTTTGGGAATTGAGAAGATTTCTCTTCCCCTAGACCTCATATTCCCTGCAAAGAGCATTTGAGAACAAGACATTTTCGGTGATGGCACCTAGGTTTGGTAGAATGTAGTGCTCTGCACTGTTTTTCCTGCTTTTCAATGACAGGTTAAAATCATCCAAGTTCTCATTTACTGAGATTTTCTCTCGCAGCCATCTAAACATCTGGTCTGCATCTGCTATTTTGTTCTTGTAATGGCTTCTCTTTGGTGTTTAGATTGCAAGCTGTTTTGTTTGCTTTCACCATGAACATTAGCCATCTGGAAGCACGCCCTCTCCCCCCATCCCTGGATGGTAGGAAAGCTTTGTAGTGAATAAATAATTGTGTTGCCCAAAAATTCCTATACAAGTAGAAGGGCTCAAATGTTAGGGCAGAAGCACTCTCATTTAGCTTTTTCTTGCTGAGCTAGCTTGGCATCTGCAAAGACTTTGGGGAACAGGTTCCCACTTGGATTGTATGTTTGCATTTACACAAGGCTACGGAACGTCTCCTGAGATAGGAGACGTTCCGTAGCCTTATTTGCTGTCTTGTTTAGACTTATGAAGAACACAAGAACCTTTTCCTCAAACTTGGCAGAAGTCAGGATAGGAAAACCTTTGCAAAACAGAAATAATCCATGATAGGAAAGGATTTCAGATTTTCAGAACCGCATTTCAGATTCTGAAAACCTCAAAGTCAAAGAAACATGCTGAAGGAATCATCAATAATTCCATGTTCCTGGGGTTTTTTTAAAAGAAGGGAATAATTTTTCCCCCGTCTCGCCATTATTGCTTGCAACTATTCATATCCAAATAAAATCTTATCCTATTTGGAAGGTCTCTTCTTTGATCAACCCATTCTGCTGCCATTAAAGTAGGATTTGGGGGTGAAGCCTACACCTTTGTTCAGCAAAGGGCTCCAAATGTAATTGGTCTGTTTTACCATATTTTGAATGAACTGAAAAATGATCTGAAGAAGCTGAAAAAATGTGTTTGCTGTCTAAACAGATTCCCCCCTCCAAAATATACATTGATTGATTGATTGATTGATTGATTGATTGATTGATTGAGCAATCAATTGATTATGTGCCATCGAGTCATTTCCAACTCCTAGTGACCACACTGATAGATTTCCTCCATGATGATCTATTCCTGACTTGGTCTTTCAGGTCTTCCCAATGGTGCACTCATCACCATTGCAGCTGAATCCATCCATCTTACAGCTGGTCAAGGTTCTGAAAATCAATCTGTTTAAGAGCTCTGCTTTTCCCTTACCCTTCCCACCCTTTGCCCAATATTTATTTATTTATTTATATGTCACATGCATACAGCCGCCCCTCTCATGCAAAGCGACTCTTGTTAAAGGATTTTTGTTACAGATGTCACATGCTTTGCTTACTTTAAGAAGCTTTTGTTGCTCAGCCAAGCAAACGGTAGAGACAAAGTCCTGCCTGGCCTTTGTTTCTAACCTTTGTGGAGCATCAAAAGCATGGAAAGGAACAATTTGACATTCAAAGGTAGCTAAAGAAGCAACCTGACATATTTGCTTTTCTGCATGAGCAGTGAAAGAGAAGGGGGGAGGGTGCTGCTGGTGGGGTGTGTGTGGAAAGAGAGTGAATGAAAGGCCCAAACTGGAAGAAGGCTAAAATAGCAGTGGGAAAACACGAATGATAGGAAAGGAATAATAAAGACTCAGATCTCTCTCTCTCTCACTCTCTCCATCCATCCATCCATCCATCCATCCATCCATCCATCCATCCATCATCTATCATCCATCTATCATCATCTATCTGCCATTGTATGTACAGTATTGTTTTATCATTCTATTATTCTATCTGTATTGTTCTACAGTTCTATCTAGCACTCTATTGTTCCATTGTTTTATCGTTCTATGGTTCTATCTAAACTCCATTTATGTAAAATACATACTCTGTTTTCCTATCTTCAAATACTGCTCACTGTTTCTACAACAGCAAACTCAAGTGGTGAATGAGAAATGAGGTGAACAATTTAGCGTGTTTCAGGACTGAAGAAGTAAAAAAAGAAAAGAAAAAGGGGAAAATCTAAAGGAGGTGGTGGTGGGGACCCCATAGAATATCCCAATGAGGACTGATTTGGTCTTCAGGAGTGCCTCATGAGTAATTTCCCCAAATTTGGCTGAATGCTGGAGAAAGCTTTTGTTCCACATTGCAACGATACAACCAACAGAGAAAACTCTTGTCCCAACCCTTTGATTGTATAGGAAAAATGATCTACAGGTTTCCATTCATCCTGAAAAACTAAAATGCCTTAAAGGCAAAAAATTCTGTTTCTTGACGGCATTGTGCTGTGCAGAATGTAACTAGCGACTTCTTCTTTCTGACATTTTAAAAAATCCGACCTTTACGCTTTACTCTGTCCCCTTCATTTGCAGAGAGACTGATTTTTTTAAAGGAAAGTGCTTGTATTGATGACATGATAATGATTAGCTGTCTCGTGACGGTTCAGGAATCCATTTGGGGGCTCTGTTGATCTCAGTGTTAGCCTCCAACTACTTCTATAGGGCTGAATTGCTGGTGATTCTAACATTTATGGAAGCTTTTAAAGGCGGGTGTTTTATTGATCATTAAAAACAGGGTGATTGAAAGGTTTCTGTCCTGCAGTGCCTTGCTGGAAATTCTAAGCCATGATAATCCAGTTCAATGTAGAAATATGTAAAGAATCACTTTTTCTGAATTTTTATATAGGAGACAAATTGATCTGCATATTTCAATACAACCGGCAATGCCTTCCATTCAGTTTCACACTTCTCTGTGCTGTGACACAGTTCTTGAAAAGTTATGATGATAAAGTGGTTCAGAACTTTGAGAGGGAGGAAAAAAATGGGAAATACAACTATAGAACTGGAGGGGGTTTAGAGGCTATGTAATCCATAATCCTCTGCTTAATCTAAGAAGTCCAGAGCTCGATCATTCCCCAAATATACCTGTCCAACCTTACCTTAGAAACCTCCAGTGAGAGAGAATGAGAGTTTCTCTAGACATCCACTGATCAAAAGGGATTAGCATCAATAAAGCATGAAAGGTTTTTTGGATGTATAGGTATCTGGTACCAACCACAGTGATGAGAAAACAACAAAAAGCGCATTGTGACATCATAACACAAACTCCCGCCTTTTGTATTGTCAAGTCTATTGGCCATAGCCCTTCCCAACAGCCACACGTTTGATGTTAGCATAGTTGAAGGCCACTTTTCATGCTACCTGGCTTCCTCTGGAAATGCAAGTGTTCCTGTATTTACTTTTATACCAGACAGAGCTGTTCATGGTATTGAACTTTCTAGATGATTCTCCAGGGTAGCATAAACTCTAATGAACAACTCCTGATTTACTACCAATTACAGTTCCTTGGAGCCATCTCAAGAACAACCCAGTTTACCTTCATCTTAACTTCATATGGCTTGGTTTATTGTCTTGTTTCCACCTTCTGTTCTCTTTTCATTCTGTGGTTTGGTTTTTCCTCAAACAGCCTCGGAAGAAGGACCCAACAGGAACCAAGTTATATGCTTCCATCATTCGTAAACGCAGCCTCATCCCACGCTATGCTGGAGTGACCTACACAGGGCTGGAGGTGAGGGCCAGG
Organism: Python bivittatus; assembly: GCF_059951505.1. Taxonomy (NCBI): domain Eukaryota; kingdom Metazoa; phylum Chordata; class Lepidosauria; order Squamata; family Pythonidae; genus Python; species Python bivittatus. Next base: position 4,424,609 of record NW_028277085.1, read on the forward strand.
TCAAGGGAGGGTTATTGGACTCATTGGGGAGATGAGTCAAAGAGAGCTTCATGAGTAAGTCAGTTGTAGCTAGACATGGGATTTTTTTAAGATGAGAAATTCCACCATTGCTTCTCTTGGAGTCAAAATGTGTGCCTTCTGGGGCATCTGTAACTGGTCAAGAAATAGTTGCTTGTCAAGCAATTTTTTATAGTGCCAGAACTTGGTGGTCATCCAAAGAAACTGAATTTCAAAGCATTATAAAGAAGAACTTTTTAAAACATCCATAATGGATAGGAATTAAGTGTACATCAATACATTATTTAATGTATGGAAATCAGATTCAGAAGACATTCCAATGATAGCCCAAGCCATCTTTAAAAGAGAGATGATGAAAAATGCTGCAGAATAAGTTCCTCATGCCTAAAAGTCATGAAAGCTACAGTAGATATTCTCTCCAGCAGCAGATGTAGCTGACCTCCACAGTCAGTCTGTTGTTATGCTAGATCCAGCCAGATCTTTTAACAAAATGTTTAAAAATGTTTGAAAGAGTAACACTGAAAGACTCTTGTGGTTCCCCTACCCCCACCCCCATGACACCAAGCCAGCAATACATTGTTCCAGATAAATGCAATTCTTTCCCCTTGTAGGGCAGCCTTCTCAACCTCCTCTCCTCCTGATGGATTGTGGGGAGCAATTCCCGGGTGGCATGGGCCAATCTGGCAGTGAATTCTGGGAGCTGGAATTCTAACTCAACAGCTGGGCACCAAGTGGAGAAGCCTGGGCTCTGGAATGAATTGATAAAAGCAAATTTGCTTCAGTTATTAATCAGCCTGGCTTTCTGTAAGGACACTGGGAAAAAACAATCTTTGCAAACTGCAGTCCAAAATGCCCACTCTGCATCTCCAGTGGAATTTAATTTGGGATCAGATTTCACACCTTCCTGGGTGTTCCAGTGCAGCCTTGGGTTCAAATATACTTATCAAAATCCATTTGTGTGTATATTTTGCAGGGAAACCTATACATGCACAGCCATCAAGTCATTTTTGACTGCTAGCGACCACATAGATTTTCTTCATGATGATCTGTCCTCAATCTGATCCTTTAGGTCTCCCAACAGCGCACCTATCCCCACTGTAACTGAGTCCATCCACTTTCCTGCTGGTTGTTCTCCTCTTCTCTTTTCTTCCACCTTTCCCAGCATCAGAGCCTTCTCCAGAGATCATAATATGTCTGAAGTAGGTTAATCTGATCCTGGTCATCTGTGCCTTGAGTGAGAACTCTGGGTTGATTTGTTTGATGATCCATTGGCTCATTTTCTTGGCTGTCCACAATATTCTCAGGAGTCTTCTCCAACACTAAGATTCAAAAGTGTCAACACTCTTCCTATCCTGCTTCTTCAGAGTCCAACTTTCACTTCTATAAGTGTCACAGGGAATAATACCATGGCTTGCATGAGTCTGATCTTTGTAGGTATAGAGACATCAGAGCATATGAATATCTTTTCCTTGGATCCAAGATTGACTCCTTGGATGATCAGAATCCAGTATTTAAGAAACCAAGTTCCCAAGATGCAGTTCTACAGGGAAGGGCTTCAGGGAATATTCCTCTCCAGAGTGCTTCAGGAATCTGTTGGTGACCTTTCTCTTTTTTGTCCCAATGTTAGGTTTTCCTCAAGGGAATCAATGAGCCTCTTTCACATCCTGATGGCAATATCAAAGCTGTTGCTAGAATAGTAAACAACATTGGAGCTTACACGTGAGTAATAGATCATGAGTAAGGAGTGTGTATGTATGCATATGTAATTAGGATTGTGTGCTAACTTCCTGAAAACCCAGAAAAGGAAATTTTAAGTTTTCTAAGAAAGGTGCCCTCTAAATGACTAGTGAATGGGGATTATTGCAATTCACTCTAAACCATTTGGTTTCTGGAGTCATATGATACAATGATCCCCTTCTAGTTTTTCTGCCCACAGATTGGTTCAAAAAGGTCAAAACTGTGTGCAGCCCTAAGTGTATCTTACAGCAGGACTTGTCTGTAATTTCTTTAATTTGGGTGAACTTGGTGGAAGTTACTTCTGAACAGCCTACATTGTGCTGCATGCATACTAGGGAGTAAGCCCTGTTGAATAGTATAGGACTTACTTTTGAGAACATGTCTACATGTCTGGGATCATGCTGCAATTAGAATCTTCTTGCCAGCAGTCAGACTGTATCAAGCGGTAGATACCAATGATTCCTCCGTGTTTTTCATTCTTTCTAAAGAAAGCAGATGGAAGCTCGGTTACCGGATGCTCCGGCAGTTCCCTTGACTGTGGTGAATTTCCCAGATCCTGTAATAGAGGATTTTGATGTCCCACGGGTCAACAACCATGGATACCCACAGGTATGAGGGAACAGGGAGAGAAAAGATCTGGTTAAGTAGTTGATGGAACCCAGGGGCTTAGAGCTGGAGAAGGAAGTGGAGAAGAACAGGAAATATTGTCCATCTCTTCCCAAGCCCTATCAGATTATGACATACAGTATGAGAGATGGAGAACAGCTTTATTGGACTTTTGGACCAGGAAGATTTTTTTTTGGAAAGAAAAAACTCTGCAATTGAACTACTAGCAAGGAAGCCTTTGTGCGGGGATAGTAAGTCAACGTTCCTTGGGCGTAACAGTCCTCATGGGATATTTTGTGGTTTCCCCACAAGTCCTCCCCACTCCAGTGAAGAACTCCCCTGCAATTGCTGGTACCTCTCTCTGATGAGGATGAACCCCATTATATTCAGAAAACTGAGCTGATCTGCTTAACACCAGCCTGGATTTTAACACTGAAATTCTAACAAACGCACAAGGGACATCCCTCAGGACTGGTGAGTCATAAGGGAAAGGGAAAAGCCAGACATGATTGTCCTTTTCATTCCAAATGGATGAAGGCAACAGTGGGCAAACCGATGCCATTGTGTTGATTTTCAAAGTTGGTGATGGACATGCTATTCCTGTGACCTTCGGAAAATGAGAAATGCCATGCAACGTTCATGTCCATCCCTAGTAAAATAATGTAATCCAGAGACTTTCTTGCTGCCCTTTGGAGCTTGAATGGATTGTAAAAGCTATGATAGGATATATATTTTTAAAGGCTGTCCACACAGGTCCACAGGAAGAAGAAAGAGCTGTAGACAATGAGTAGAACACAAGGACAGCAAGTAGCAGGTCCTAGGTTCATCTCCCAGAATCACATACAGAATGGAAAGGGTCTGATCTTCCCTTGCGGACACTGCCTACCTAAGAATATGGGAGCAATGGATTTTGAAATTCAGCTGATTTGCTCTTCCTGGTCTAATAGGATTCAAACACTGTCATGCTTTGCTTTGCCAATTTCTCCAATTTTTGCTCAACAGTTCTTGGCTCAAAAGTTGCCAAAGATGCACATAATAGGGGATGTTGCACTCGCGCTGGACTCTGCTATCCATTATTGCAGACCGTTAACATGCACTGGTGAGTTGAGGAAGCATCAGAAGGAAGCCTTGCACACTCTTCCTTCTCTCTTGCTGGGGGAAGAAGCAGAGGAAAAGTCAACAGTAACAGGCCAAGATGGAGGACGGCTTGTTCAGGGAAGAGGGATCATGGGAATACTTTCCCCCAGTACCTGTCTGTCTGTCTGTCTCTCCAATCTCTCTCCTCTCTCTCTCTCCTCTCTCTCTCTCTCTCTCCTTTCTCTCCTATTATCTATCTATCTATCTATCTATCTATCTATCTATCTATCTATCTATCTATCTATCTATCTATCATATATCACAGAATGGTATATCACATATCACTTCCCATCACCAAACCTCAAAGCAATGTTTTCTTTCAGCAGAGCAGACATATTTTATTATTTTCATCTCCCTCCTAACCACCGACACCAGAGTCTTCGCAAGCCCTCTCCCACCACAGCCTTCTGCTGAAAGGCCCCCAGTCTGATCTGTTTCCTGCCAGTCCTACCATTTCCGAAGGTGGAAATCTTCCTCACCCATTCTGAATTTCCCCATTTGCAATTCCTCCAGAGCTGTTGGAGGGTGCTGTGAATGGCACCTCCCTTCCCTCTTGGATCTTTCCTGCTGTGAAGCAAGCAGAACCCTCCAAAATGGACGTCCTTTAGTTCATGCAACTGAAGAAATGTTTCTGCTCTTCCTCAGGGAGCAGGCCTAGCCCAAGTCAAATATTAGCCCCTGGAGGGGAGGAAAAGGAAAGGAAGAAGTTTGAGAAGCTCCTGTTCCATCCTGATTTGGCTGACAGCCCTCTGGTGAGGCACGTTGCCAGCTGGAATTGGCAAAAAAGGATAGAGGATGTCGATAGGGTGTTATAAATGATTCAATGGAGCCATCTGGGCTGAGAAAATATATTCCCTTTCCTCTCTTTTTATCAATTTTGTTAAAGACCTGAAATGAAAGTTGGTTTTGCAACAGAGACAATGTGCTACCTACGGACGGGGGTAGAAAACCACCAGCCCAGGGCTTCCCTTTAGATTTCATTTAGATTTTCTATTTTGGTTGACTCAGTTGATTTTCCCCAAGCCCGATGCTTTTGATGAGGAGGAAGTCTATTGGTGAATACATTTAGCTATCCTGCTAAGAAGAGGCAAAATTGAATCACCAAGCTGGCCCCAGACCTTGAATTTCATTCAAACACGGCTTTGGTCAAGTCCTGTACATTTGTCCTTAGGAAGTCCAAGGGAAAGGACACTGATCTATGCTGATTTTGTCCCTTATAACTGTGAGGGGGGGGGGATTGATCTCTTCATTTTGGTTGGAAGAACCCCAAATGGGGGTGGAAAGGCCCTTCATAAGGGACAGTTTGTAAAGGCTCCTGTCTCTTACTCCACCTTAAAAGCAGCAAGAAGTCTTCGCTTTGGGGCTGGGGGCTGGAGGAAGAACAGACAGGAATGGGGAGAAGCCCACCCCACCCAAATGGTTTGCTTTACATACCATAAATTACACTTTCTGGGCATCAGGACTGCACTTAGCAATTGAATTACAAATTAATCCTCAGGAGGAATTGAACTACCATGGCACTCCCCCCATCCCACACACAATCTTTCTTCCCTCCCCACGTCCTTTTTGCTCAGCTGTTTAACCCTTGGGTGTCTGTGCTCAGCTGTATCCATTTGTTTATTGCAGTTCCTTTTCTTATTCTGCTAATCAAATTTCTCTGAGCAAGATCTACACTGAAATCCATTCAATTCCAGGTTTAAGGCATCAGTCAATGACTCAGTGAGGTACTATCAACCTGGATGTCCACAAGCAAGCAAAGGATTGCAAAAAGCAGAAGAAACCCTAACAACTATATACACATAACCTTGGACAGTTAAAAACCAAACAAAATGCTGATCATTACTATACTTATTCCTTAAGGCTGGAACAAATTATCTTTGCTTGTATCCACAAGTTAAAATCAGTGCCCTGGGAGTCTTGCTAGGCATTCTTCATGAAAAAGCCACTTTTGAAAAAGGACTTCCTTTTGCAATCCCCCATCTTTGCCTGCAGGAGACATTGAAGAAAGGCCTTGAGATGATATCAGGAAGGGGAAGTAGGAAATTAAAAATTTTCAGCATAGCCAATTGTGGGAATTGTCACCTAAAATATCTGGGAGACAGCAGGATGTCCACTCCTGTTATGGAGTTTGGATACAGACAAAAGTGAGGCTACATGCCTTGCCATAAGGAACTCTTTCCACATTGATTTTACTCTGATACCCTTTGAATTTTCCTGGGTTTGAGGGTGGAATAGAATCTCCACTGTTGAACTGCTCAAGAATAGGAGTTTCCGCAGCAAAGGTATAGGACAAATTATAGCAAGCCCCACCCCACCGTGATGTCACTGTGCTAGCCTGTCATTTACATGCCTGTGTTGCGACACCAACGCAGGGTGGGTCTTGCAAATTTTTCCTTTTTATTTATTTTATTTATTATTAAATTTGTATGCCACCCATCTCCCCCAATGGGTGACTCTGGGTGGCTCAATAATGATGTCATTGCACATGTTCAGAAGCCATGAAAGCCCATCTTGTTCCTTGCTTGCCAGCAAAAAAACCAGCCAATCAGCTGGCTGGTTTTCCACCAGTAATTCTCAAGAATTTGCCAAGAGATGCTGTTGCTGGTCTGTTTTTGGCTAGCAAGAAACAATTAAAATACTGTTAATTGAGTTGGGGATTTCCATCCCCTGCTTGGATTTTTTTTTTTTTTTTTAGTTTTCTGGGAATCCAATTATATCATTGGATTCACTGGCTATAGTGTGAATATCCCTGCTCCGGAGTTCATACATGTGTGAATCTGGGCTTCTGCATTAAGATGCTCTTCTTTGCTAGACAAGGTATGGATCATCAGAGACCTTGCAGTCATCAGATCTGAAGAAGTAATTCCCCAAGGTTTATTCTGCTGTTCTGCCCCTCATTTTGCTTGTGTATGACCTGGTTATCACGCTTCGTTGTTCTAGCATGTGGTTCCACTGCTTTGCATAGACTCAAAACCCCAGTGTCACTGATCTCCTAAGAGGCCATTTGTATGGTGCATCGGGAGATTAATGGCTTTATCTGGGTGAACATATCTGTTGGCTAATCACCTTCGATCATTCTGCTGTCCTGGCCTGCCTCTTTACCTGTCATTCCCCATTACATCCCCAGATAATGGCTCCCAATTCACTTTCAGTCAAGGCAGAGCTGACACAGGCTTGGGACACTGAGGAAAAAGGCAGTTGGTGCCAAGATGAACTCTTTCTCAAATTGCTACGGTCATTTTTCCACAGCCTGAAAGAGAGTCTTCCTCCTACCAGCAACCCTTGGAACACAAAGGTGGGACCTGGGCTCCCTCTTGAAGAAGAAGGAGTAATATAGGACCAACCATCCAGGAAATGCTTTAGGGCCTTTCATCCTACAGTGGTTTTCCAGGAACAGCATTTAGTGAGAAGGATAAATCTCTAGCTCTATCTCTATCCACACACACACAAATATGTGCAAATGTTCCCCCCACCCCCAACAATTACCAAGAGCCAGGGCAGACAAACTCAAAGCAAGACACATTTTATATTAAAATTAACCTCCAAGGAATAAAGGGTCATAGTAGTGATGTACAGGTAGTCCTCAATTTATGACCACAGTTGGAATTGGAACTTCCATCACTAAGCGATGCAGTCATTGAGTGAATCATGCCCGATTTTATGACCTTTTTTGCCATGGTTGTTAAGCAAATCACACACTTGTTATGCGAATCCGGCTTCCCTCATTGACTTTGCTTGTCGGAAGCCCCCTGAAAAGATCACAAATGGTGATCACATGACCCTGGGATGTGGCAACAGTTATAAATACATGCCAGTTGCCAAGCACTCGAATTTTGATGACGTGACTGTGAGGATGCTGCGATGGTCGTAAGCGCAAGGACTGGTTGTAAGTCACTTTTTTCAGTGCCGTCGTAACTTCAAACAGTTGTTAAACAAATGATCGTAAGTCGGAGACTACCTGTAATGAGGTTTTTAGAGGAGCTAGGGCCTAAAGCATAATCTCCTTTTTTGTTCAAATTTTTAAAAGCCAGAGAAATGCATTAAGCTCAACAGAGAATTGGAAAGCATGCAGAGCATAGCTTTGGGAATTCTTCGCCACCCCTGAAAATCACTCAATTCTGTGCCCCATGACTAGGAAGGGGGAGGAAGGGGGCATAGAATGGAAGAGTTGGCAACATTCTGATTCATTGCCCAACTGCCCCTCCCATAGGATTGCAAGCGAGGATCTTTTTTCCGGATTTTTTCCCTCTGTGATCCCTGGGGCCATTTCTGAACTCAATCTTTCTTTCACCGCCTTCTCCTGCCATACCGATACGGTCTCATTCTGTCTGGGTTTCAGAGAGTCATTGTGCTGATAAACAAAAGTCCTGACCATCATTTCTTTCCAACATTCCGTTGGGTCGGGAAAAAGAGCGAGGACCTATTGAGCTGAACATGGGAATGTTTGTCCTTACTAATGATCCTCCTGTGCTTCATTTTTGTGTCCCGCTACGTATATGCCGTAAACCCCAAACCTTTCATTTGTCAGCTGCTCCCTTTCATGGGCTATTATGATGGCGCTTGGTTGGAATATTGCCAAATGCCCCTTGGCCTCCATAATCTTTCCTGTAGTTGGAACAATAGAAGAAACTCATACAATAGGAGCAAGATTCCAGATTAGTTGGCCAGGGTGGCCATTACTCCAGTTTTGTAGCATTGACCTCAACAGTTCAATGGACCTCAACAATTCACTGGCATTAAAGTTGTCAGAAGACATTTGACCAGGATGTCTGTGTTCCATGCTGCCATGGGGGTTGGAGAGGGGGAGAGAGCAAGTGCAGCGGATAACCTTCAGGGTGTGCGTGGGACTAAATCACCGAGGGCTAAGATTTTATGGATTTTATGTCTCAGCCTTTTGTAAATCACTGGAACTCCTTGTGGGGCCAGAGGTATATAAATGCTATTATTAAATGAATAAATAATGATGTGGCTTTGATGCTTTGCCTAGGAAAGCTCTGGGTTGTGCATGCGTGTGTGTGTGTGTGTGTCTGTATGTGTGTGAGAGAGAGACTGTGTTCAATCAACATGCATAACCTGGTTATTTAATGAACCCATTATCTGGGTTTGTGCTACACAGGGAACCACCAACCAACCAACTGGTAGAGAAAGATTAACCAAAAAAATAAAAATAAAATCAGTACTAACCAGGAATAATAGCATGTCCTGTGGATGCAATCATAATGTTTCTATCTGCCTTTGTTAAGCATGTTGTGTGAATGCAGCCTCTGTGTTGGTATGTGTAGATACGAATGCAAGCAAGAATATCCGCAAGGACTCTCTTCCTTGGCTCATTCCCCTTCTTCCTAGTTTGGGGGAGAGGGAAGAGAATGTCTGCTTCATTTTCTAATTGTCTGTATGTTTGCCTTTCTAATATATTTAGCTTGATTACTGGGGAATGTATCGTTTAATCAATATTTGGCTCATTCCAGATTTGTGCATGCTCATTCTGAAGTCAGTTCAATCAGGTTTCAACATCTTGCTGCCAAAACAAAATAGAAAATGCACAACGATGCAATTTTTCCTGATCTACACATTTGTACTCTTAATCTTCTTCTGAGGCACATTTCTGTGTGCAGGAACTGCATTGCCCCAGTCCTGAAGCAGTGTCTGTTAAAGGACAGCAGCTTTCTGATCCGCAGAGAAGTCCAGAATGTGCCAGTTAAATCAGTTCCTATAAAATATACTGTATAGGAATGAAATGAGATCTCCTGGCAGTCTTTAAATCCTCAGGCTTCCTTGGTGCTACCTCCTAGGCTTATAAGAACATCTTGGATTCTGCTATTTATTTATTTACAGGACTTATATGGCCGCCAATCTCATACAATGACTATAGGTGGTTCACAACAATCCATAAAACATAGTTAAAAACAAAGGTGCCCTTCCCCCCAGGTGCCAGACCAAACATCCTCACAATCCAACCCCCATCCTAACCCAATGTTTGGGGGAAAAGCCAGGTCTTCACAGCCCTCCAAAAGGCTAAAAGAGTAGGGATCCCTCTGATCTCAGGTGGGAGGCTGTTCCAAAGGGCTGGGCAGCCACCGAGAAGGTGCGCCTCCAAGGTCCCATCAGATGTCAATATTTAAGGGAGGGGACCTGGGGCGCACCCACCCTATCTAACCTAGTAGGATGGGCAGAGAGCCTCAGGGAGAGGGGGTCCTGCAAGTTTGCCATATTCTACTGCGTCATGTAGAGACCTGTAGCTTTTGATCCATCTGCCTGCTGGCCTAAACTGTTAAATCATTACTTACTTGGGCACCAGTCAACAGGTTAGCTGTCTGCCTAACCAGTGGCCTCCTGAAGAGGAAAAAACAATAACAGGACCAATAGAAGAGAATATATGTAGCTCAGGGTTGAACTGTGGAGTCCTTGGGATTCTCTGAGCTTGGTTGTTTTCTTGCAAACGTCTCGTTACCTGGCTAGGTAACCTGGCTAGCACTGAAGATGTTACCTAGCCGGGTAATGAGATATTTGCAAGAAAACAACCAAGCTCAGAGAACCCCAAGGACTCCACAATAACAGGACTTTTTCACACTGTGTAGAATAAATGTGTGGAATTCATTGGGCCAAGTTTTGATAGTGGCTGATAGTCTAGCTGGTTTTAAAGAGACTATAGATAAAGCCACAGTGGTTGGGTCTGTCAATGGTTACTAGATTCAATGGCAAAGTGAAATCCTGAACTGAAGAAGTACAATGTCTCTCCTTGTTAAGGAGCAAAAACAGAAGATGGTTATTGATGTCACACCCTCTTCCTGTAGGGTTTGAGGGGGGACGGTTGGAGACATCTGGTTAACCAGGGTAAGAAAGAGAATGCTTGATTTGTTAGACTTTTGATCTGGTCCACCATGGTCCTTATGTTCTCTCTTTGAGCCATCTATGCGGAATCTGAAAAGTAGGATATTGTGCAAGTCTTTTATCTATGGCTCCCTGTGCAATTAAATTTTATGGCGAAGCTGTCTGTTATGCTGTGTAGGATGCGAAGCTTTCTTCGGTTTTATTGCCTGTTTATTTTTTATTGCCTTTTTCAGCAGGCTGTTAGAAAGACTGGCAGTCTTCACTGTGTGAACTCAACCAAGCACTCCATTAAGGTGTCTTGGTTCAACAACGATGTTCACAATCTGAGATACCGACTGAGCTGCCATCCTATCTTTTCCCAATCCTTAGGTTTCTTCACTTGGTGGGCCTCCTAAACAACCCATGTGGAATACATCCTACTTGTTTCAAGGAAGGGATGGTGCTACTGCTTTCTCAGACGATACTGCCTTGCTAATTGAATACTACAAATCAAGTACGTTCCAGTTTTGCTGTGTCACAAGGAGCTGGCATCTTCTTTTAGGAGATAGGAATTTGCTCAAGAAGTTTGCAAACTCTCCCCACACCACAGGTTATCATAAATACCAGATTGCAAGGCATGGTAGTTTCTAAGATGGGGTCCAGAGATAATAGAAGACCCCCCAGTGGCTAGATAATCAGTTCAGACTTGGTTAACAAGCTTCACTGAATGGTATCCCACCTAATGGTCCATTTGGTTAGGGATGCAAATGTTTCCAATGCAGAACATTTTAACCCCACAAGTATTTAAGATGAATTTTTGTACTTTCATCATCGGTCCACTCCTAATTCAGCCTCCCCAGGCATTGGTTCAAGGTCGAAACAATGCATCCAATAGCAACTTTAAGATCCAGAATGAAGTCTGCATGGGAAGAGTTTGAATTCTGAAAGCAACGGGTTCTGAGAAAGAGGAATAGCTATTTTTATTTGATCTTTCATCCTCCGCTGTGAAGTAAGGAGAAGCTAATAGACTTTTTATTCCTCTCCAACACTGCCAGCACCAGGAGAAGATCTGGAAGGCACATCAAAGTTTTTAGGTTTCTCCGTGCTGCCACTGACCAACCGGGTTTACCGAAAGCTTGTGGCAGATAGCAGCAGAAATGGAATTAGGGTAGAAAACCTACCCATCCAGGTAAGAATGGATAGATCAGATTATATCAGAATAGTATTGGTTTTCTATGGGTGAATTCCATCACATTTGTGCTCTCAGTCATTATCTTCCAATTGGGGTAATTTTGAGATGTATGGACTTCAACTCTCAGAATTCTTAGCAAACGTCATGTTGGTTGGGGGATTCTGGGAGTTGAAGTCCACATATCTTCAAGTTGCCAAGTTGAGAAACACTGCTGTAGACGGAAGCCATTAGAATTCTGGGAAGGAGAGGTAATCTAGTTGAGGATTTCAATACTCACTTGTTGCCAGGTGTACTACTTGTCAGTTTCTTCCTATTTTACTGATTGTGTATCAATAGCTCCTTGACTTTGTCTGGCTTGAACTGCTGACCTGTTGGATGGACTGGACAGTTCTGTCTGGCTTAGAAAGCTAAACCAGGACAGACCACTGAATTACTTTACTCAAAAGAAGGGTTTTATGTTAGCTTTCCCAGGGAACTCTCTAGTTTCAATAACTGATTGATTGATTGATTTGCTTTATTTTCCTCAGGCTTATCAGCCACTTCGGTCAAGATGTGACTCTAAGCAGCTTACATCTCCAGTCACCATAAAAAGATTAAAACAAGAAATGTACTACAAAATAACAAAAATGTACATATGTACCATGCTAAGCAGCAACACTCCAGAAAGAGAAAGAGAAAAACATACTGTAGAAGAGGTTGTCATATTTTTCTCCAAAGACCTCCTAGAACAGCCAAGTCATAATTGCATTCTTAAACCCAGTGGGGTTGGTGCCAATCTAACCTTGTGGGGTGGGGGTGGGGAGTTGTTTTCCAAAGATCAATGACCCAGCCCACCAGTGGATCTTGTCCCCCAATTTGAAATGTGGTATTTATTCTGGCTTATACCGTATTGGCAATTTAAATGACATTGATATGTCTTTGAAGAAGTCCAGCTTACAGTCTTTTGAATAAGTAGACAAATGAATGACACCCTTCATTACCAAATGAAGTTCTGCCAGACTTTTGAAGATCACTTTGTGGAGAAAAATAGAGATGGGTCCACGTTCCCCCATGCTTCTTGCAAACTTTTTGAATGTCTCCTTTTCAGGAAATGCATCTTAGATCAGCTGTCCCTTTAATCTACTCCAGCAAAGCAGTTCTTAATGTTAAGAAGGAAACTTAAACTCCTTGAATAATGAATTCTACATATGGATTGTATTAATTGACTTTGTCCTTTGCCTATTATTTCCCCAGGATACCAATATGAAAACCACGTCTGGTGGAATCCCAACTGTCCAACTTGGTCTTCACTTGATCAATTCAGAGGTAAGGTTAGGAAACAACAGTTATTAGTTCATGATGACTTGGTAGATTCCTACTAGAATGTCAAATTTCTTGGCTGCAGTCAACCCTTGGGCCTCAGGGGTCATAATCCCTATGGGACTGGAAAATTTGCAGTTCTAACTTCATATATCTCAGAAAAATGAGGGTGTAGAGAGAGAGGAGAGAGAGAGAGAGAAACTGGGCTCACACAACACATTAAACCCTAAGGCTAAGTTAAGAAAACACTTTAGCTGTGCTCCCATTACATTCCATGCCCAATGAAATAAACCATTTTATAGCTTAATGTGGTGGGTTCTTGTTAATGCCATGAGTGGATTCCCACAACAGGCCGAATCACAAACTACCCAATCTCATTTTAGCCTAGTCTCCTCAGTTTGGGAAACTCAACCAGGAAAGAGAGAGGGGATGGTGTTGAGAAAAAAAGGGAATAATGCAACAAGCATTCTGGCGTCCAAATCAAGCTGTGCTTGGAGTTCAATTCTTCTCGGGAGAAAAATAATTCATATTCAGCTGGTGCGCTGGAAACACGTCTGTTCCAAAAATCGATGCATTTCCAAGGTTGTGTGGTGCCTCTTGGCCTCAGAAAGCTATGCAAATGTGATATTTGTCTAAAAATGCATCCTTGCCATGGTAAATGCGTGGCATACTCAATGCATGTCCCTAATCCTACTGCTGTTTTGAACCTACCATCCCACTAGACCCCTGCCTGTCTCACACTCCATTGCTGGATTCAATTAAGCTTTCCTCCATCTCCTTCTTGCAATTCTGCCCAAGTGCTGTAAAAACATTAGAAACCCCAGGCGGCTGGACAGCTGACTCTACTAGAGATTGGTGCCTCCTAAATCCATTTCATGAATATAGATGATGCTTGACATGGCCTTGTAAAGCGCCTCCTCGCCCCCTTCCTCCTCCTCTCCGCACACTCACAGTCTTGAAACAAGAGAGGTTGAGAGCAATTCTTAGCTAGGAACCAGCTTCAGCTTGTCAGGCTAAATTACATTGCAAAGGATGGGGTGGAAATAAGAAAGGGAAGAGAAAAAGGTACAGGAACGACGTATAATAATTTTTCAGCCAACAACTGACCCACGAATAACAGGGCCCAACAGAACAGTCTGCAGGATGGGAGGTTGTCTTCAAGATGACCCAAGCAGCATTGTACCATTGCATCACAAATTTTACCTCTTTCCTATGTGCATGTGATATCATAATTCATATACAAAAGGGGCGGAGCTTGCCATGCAATGACACCCTTCATACCCACCCAAACACCTATGGATGCTCCTGGGAACCAAGGAAAAATCAAGTCATTGCTCCAAAGTCCCCAGTTATGTTTCTCAGCTGACTTCAGGAGCCAAGCTGTGTGGGTTGTTACTCGTGGGAGATCAGTTTATCATCAGTGGAACCAAGAGGGTTACTGAAGGTGGAGCCAACTAGATGTAAGGAGGAGACACAGATGGATATTGGTGGTGACTTATCTACCAATGGATGGAAACCAGGAGTGGGCATCCTGTTATGGATGATTTGTTAGAAGATGCCTGGGGACCTATGGCTGAGTCACTTAGGGGTGGGTCTAAAAGCAAAAGGGACACCCGTTCTCTCTCTGGCCACTCTTTTTTCTCTATGTATCAAGCCCCAGGGCGTAGGGGAGGGACAGGCCGCTCTGACTGGAGGTCTGAACTGATATGCTGCAGAGAAAATGTAGAAGGGAGATTGCTGCCAAGCTTGTAAGCCAAACAGATGCAGCTCAGACCTACAACTATTACACTGATTGCAGACCTCCAGTTTTATGAGCCTCTACAAGAGGAACAATTTGGGACCCTTCTTGATAGGGATGCTTTGAGATATTCTTTACTGAAGAATCTCCTCCAGTTCTGGATTTTTATGGCCTAAATCTGAATGGCTCGTTCTCTTTCACCAAATGGATGGCCATTTCATATTATGTTGGGATAAATGGAAGTCAGTAAAACATCCAGGAGATATAGCTTACTCCACTTTTTAATCTTTGTGTGTGTGCGTGCATGTGTGCATGCCTCCAGTACATCCTTTGTAGGTTCTGGAGCTTCCTGAGATCACCCCACTGAATAATGGTGGTGTGGTTTTCTGTAGTTCCCCCCCCCCCCACCGCCGCCAACTTAGAAGTGGAAGAGTGCATTAAGCTTTGAGGAGGCTTAATGCATGTATGTATTTTAAAGGTGCACCAAAGGAAGGCAGATTGTGATTGAGTGTTAAGAGAGAGAGAGAAAAACCTTGCTAACAAGAAGGGCAGTTGGATAGGAGAACCAGTGACTGGGACAGACGGCCATCTCCTCTCATTGGATACGTTCAAGCAGAGGCTAAGAGAGTCATCATTCTGGCATGCTTTAATCTGGATTTCTGCATTCAGCAGGCAGTGGAAGGAATGCCCCAATGACTCTCTTTCGTCTGTAGGATTCAGGGATTGCATGAAAAGAGGAGGAAAGGACACCAAGCTCTTGTGATATCATGTCCAGGGATATCAGTAAATGGCCTCCACCACTGTTGTCTGTTCCAAAGATGGGAAAGAAAGGGAGCTCCTGGACACAAATGCTTGTCTGTCCCAGATGTAATGGGTTACCTTTCTTCATAGGTAGCTCCTTCATTAATGGATCTTCTGTGAGCTTCTCCACCACTTGAGATTTATCAGGAAAAGGCTGGGAGGGGCGACCTTTCTATTTGCAGTGAGCACGTTTTTCTTTTTCCAGGCCTTTATTTTTCTTCATGTAATTTGAAGCGATTGTTTAACTATTGTTTGCTTTCCTGCTTTTTAGGGTTTGATGGTTGGAGCTTCTAATTGTGTGTGTGCATTTGTGTTTGTGTGGGTGTGTTGATTAGAGTAGTATCATCTTTTTCCTCTAGGACCTCGAGATGATGTTCATAGTGCTCCTACTCCAATTTTTCCCCATACCAACAACTCTTGAGGTAGACTGAGTTGAGAGAGAATGGGGTGGACAACCTTCTGAGTTTCTGCAGCTGAAGATAGATTTGAATTTGGTCTTTCCCAGCCCTAATCCAACAGCTTCACCAATACATCCCTGCGTCTACTTTAACCACTTCATTTAAACTCCCTAATATGATATTTGAAAGGGAAGAGAGAACAGCAGCATCTACAGGACCTTGCCACGTTCATCAGAATGCTAAAAGCAGCATTATGGAATCCCGGCATAACCTTCGCCCTTGGGGTCTTGTGTACGATGTCACAATGCATGAAAAAAGGTGTGGGGCTCATGTCCCATCTGCTTACCGTGTCTCCCCCTTGGAAGCTGCTGGATGGAAAACTCAGCTATAGGAATAGTAATGAATGCCATCCTTCCTAGGATTAAACCTAGCCTATCTTCTGACCTGAAAAATGCTGAGGATCAGGGCATTAGAAGACCAACATTGCACTTGTGGGAAACAGCGAGGGTTCTGCATTCTTTGTTTCCCCCTCTGCAAAGTTTAATTTGGGCCAGGCTTAAATCTGGCAGGTTAATTCCATTGCTGTTTTCACCCAGAGCACCCCCATGATTTGGGCAGGGCTGTCTGGTGAAGCACTTTGGAGACGGGGCTGCACGTGATGAATTATTCACAGGAGAGTCAGTAAGTGCAGAATTAATCCCCTTTCTTCCAGCTGGCTGCTGCACTAAATTATCACTCCTGGTCATGCGGGAAAATGCTGCGGAATTCATTTAGCTGATTATTGTTTTGATCTCGGAACGACTGTTGGTTCTTGCTTTCCACCCCCACTGCTATATATATATATCTGAGAAGGAGAGCACCAGAAATATCAGATGATTACCTTGGCTTCTCAGTTGTCTTCTTCAAGCTTGTTTCAGCAAATCGGCCCCAGGGACAGTGGAAAAGAAAGGACACCAACTTAGAAATGAGCAGGGGCTTTTCAGATGCAGCCTACATCTAAAGGACCAGCTACAGAGACACTTGGCACCTGGGTGCAAACCATTTTGACGGGTGCAGAAAGAAAACTCAGAAAATTCATACTGGTGGAACCGAGTCTTTGTTGATCCTGGAAAGCTCTTCGTTGGCCAACTCTGGACAACGAAGGCTGTTTGCTTCTAAGGGGCTCAGCCGTTCCTCACCAGCTCTACAGATTTCTGCACCATCACTGGAACTGGATAGTTTCGGCAGTTTGGTCTAGATGTGTACAACGGGAAACAACCATCTGTGGTGATGATACAGGATCATCTGCTCCGTGCTGTGGATCCCATTTACTTATTTATTGAGAAGGTTTATATGGCCGCCCATCCTGACACACACAACTCTGGGTGAAGAACAACAATGATAAAATCACAAACAAGAAAAACAATAGCATCAAACATCAAGAAAAACCAGGCACCTGATTCATCAGTTACATCCATCCACATCTATCTATCTATCTATCTATCTATCTATCTATCTATCTATCTATCTATCTATCTATCTAAATTTTATTAAAGGTTTTTTTTTAAAGGAAGATTAAAAACGAATACAAAGTCAGAATAAGAAAGAAATCAAAGAGAAAGCTAAAAGTGCAGGAAAGGAAAAAAAAGTAAAAGAAAAATAGAAAAGAAAGAAAAATGGTACAAAGGAGCTTCTGATCTTCTTTACCACAGTTATAAGTACAATTATAAATTTACCTCTTACTCTGTGGTTACAACATAGCTCTCTTCTTTCTATAAGCTATCCCAGCATTTCTCAATCTTGGCAACTTGAAGATGGGTGGGCTTCAACTCCCAGAATTCCCCAACCACTGCTGGCTGGGAATTCTGGGAGTTGAAGTCCACCCATCTTCAAGTTGCCAAGGTTGACAAACACTGATCTATCCTGTCTAATCAAGAAAACCATAAGTTTGGTTTTTTTTCTGTTTCGTGCAAAAACCCCATAAGGGGTTTCCAGTCAGCGATAAACATAGATATTGCCTTTTCTCTGATCAAAGAAGTCAGTTTAGCCATCTTGGCAAGTTCCATCACCTTCACCAACCATTCTTCCGTGGTGGATGGTGCCGATACATCCATCCACCTCTTCATGGCTTTTTGGGTGGGCGCCTGCCAGGTCTTGGGGGAAAGGTGTTCCACCGGCCAGGGTCTGCTATAGAAAACACACGCTTCCTAGGTCCCTCTAGATGGCAACATTTGAGGGAAAGGACCAGGTCCATTGATACAACAGATGATTTGCCCCTTCTGTTAAGCTTTGACCCAGATGTTTGTTTCTTTTAAACAAACCATATCTAAATTTCATCGTGTAAAGTTAAGAAAGAGATTGGGCTATGCTAAGGATGATTCAGGCTGAAGACCACAGGGATCTTTGGAAGCTCTCTTGTTGACCTTAGGTCTATCTTTATTATCTTACCCAGAGTTCCTGAAGGAACAATGAGATACACAAATTTACCAAATGGGAAATCTAATGACTATAAAGTCAAGTTCAAATGCATTCCTGTCTCTCTGTGTTTCTTCTTTTCCCTAGTACACATTTCCAGCCATCAATGTCCTCAGCCTTTACAACAACAACAACAACAACAACAACAACATCAATAATAATAATAATAATAATAATAATAATAATGATAATAATAATATACCTGCAATGATACCTTTAATATTATTAAACAACAACATCTGCCTATCCCAGGTCCTTGGGAAGGACTCGATAGATGGACAAAAATGCCAAATCCAGGGTAAACATCTGGCTGACACCGGACTCCCAGTGACTCTGGACAGGACATTAGGTCTTGCAAACTTCTGCCCATCTCCCATTGAAAGCAAAGACTCCATAATCTGTATTTTAATTTATTTCACCCCCACACAGAGTTGCTTGGCTCAGGAACATCCACAAAGCTTTTCAAAGCCATCCAGGGGGATTAATTAATTCTAAAAGGAACAGTGATCTTAAGCCATCATTTCTTTTTTCATGCTCGCTGTCACGTTAAACTGTTTTAACATGATTCCACCCACTCCCTTCCCCGCCCCATCTTTTCTTTTCATTTTCTTTTTAAATACACAAAAGGAGAAGGAGATCTTGGCTGATCACGATGAAATTCAATATGCTGCCATGTGTCGTGGAGCTCCTTCCCCCATGACAGGTGCTGATGGATTGCTAAGTGCACGGTGGGTGACGGAGGGAAAAGAGGGGGGAGTACATAAATTAAAGGATAATGTAGGATGATGTACAGCTAGGGTGGTCAGCCCACCAGCTGCATGCAGCCCCCCAAATGGTGGATTTTTGGGGGGGGGGCGTCCTTCTGAGCTCTCCCAATTGCAATAATGGATAGTATTCTATATGAGAATAACCCTCCAGGAGCAGACCTGGGCATTCTTGAGATGGCCACTAGGTGGCAATGAAGAGTTACCATTCTGTATTGCTTTGCTGCCCTCTAGTGGTCAGACAAAGTCTTGCAGCTCACGCCTAGTAGCTGTACTTTAATAAACTGACTGCTCTGCACACATCGTGAGCAGTCCCGCCCACTTCTCCATTGGCCCCTCCCCTGCCCCATCCAACAATAGGTTGGCCTCTTCTGGTATAAAGAAGTGCCTTAAAAAATTAAAAAAAAAAAAGAATGGGATCATGAAGCATCTTTGGCAAAGCACATTTCAGATTCTCCTCGAAGTAAACCTGTGCCTTCTTATGCCAACCCTGCTTTTTCAGCTGCGGTGCAAATTGGGGAGTTCATACCTGATCCAAGGAGTTTATTTTTATTGATTGATTTATCGGATATATAAAGCTGCCCATTGCACAAATGTGACTCTGGATGGCGTACAACGAGCAACCAGTCAAAACAAAGCCGCAGCTGGTGGCTACATTGACTTCCTTGATCAGAGAAAAGACAAAATCTATGTTTATTGCTGACTGGAAACCCCTTATGGGCTTTTTACATGAAACAGAAAAAAAATGAACTCGTGATTTAAGGTTTTGATGATTAGACAGGATAGATCAGTGTTGCCCAACCTTGGCACCTTGAAGATGGGTGGACTTCAACTCCCAGAATTCCCCAGCCAGCCATGCTGGCTGGGGAATTCTGGGAGTTCAACTCCACCCAGCTTCAAGGTGCCAAGGTTGAGCAACACTGGTCTAGTTTATGGGATGTTAAAACAGCAGAGCACCCGTTGCTGTGTCTTTGTTCATATGTAAGTGCTTGTAACTGAAAGAGATTGCATGTACACCTATATAGATACATATATACATGTGGGCTCTTACATCTATTACTAAAGGTTGTTTCCTCTGCAGAATTTCGTTATTCTGAGTTGCAACCCTTCTCCTGGAACCCCATCCCTACCCCCCACACACACACACACGCACACGCACACACACCCAGCATCGTTAGAAATCGTGATTGCTGTGGAAATTATAGAGGAGCGATAGAATTACTACTGAGCGGGATCGACGCACACTGGCCTCGCTTTGTTAGACAGCTAATGAGTGGGAGACAGCGAGGCCACAGCAAAGTGGAGCGGAGAGAGAAACGAATGTCTTTGTCGAAGAAAATTTGCTGGTTTCCGCTGGCTGTTCCCAGAGGAAGTTTTGGGGGGGGATTAATTGAATTAGGGGCAGACATGGCAAGTGTCGTTGGCCAAATCTTGCTCCTTTTCATCGGAGGGGAGAGCAATCATGATTTCAGTCGATTCTGGGACCCATCTGTGTGGTCGGCTTGGCGCAGTTTACAAACGGGTCTGCGTTTTGCATGAAGTCTTTTTGGGGAGCATCTGGACCTCGTGGCCACCTGCCAGCCCAGAGCCCGCTCTTGTTGATGCTGAGGAAGGTTGGCTGAGGTCATGCTTTGCTCCACAGCTGAATGAAGTATGCAGGTGAGGAACTGGGCATCTGATACCCTGAATTCTGTGCTAATCAGCAAGAGACACTGGAAAATCTCAGATGTCTGTCTTCCTGCTTGCCCATCTTCTCCAGGACCAGAGGGAATGGAGGAGTTAGGGAGAAGAATCCAAGAAGAGGCATTTAGGCCCAAAGTCTGCAGTCCCCATTAAGACTCAAATAAGCTGTTGCTGCCTGGAGTCACGGCTTGGGAGTGGATGGGGGCCACTTTGCTGCCAGCCACATGGGGTGGCCAATTTAGCCAGTTAGCCATGGGATTATGGGAAATGAAGAAATCGTATTGGTGGGCACGGAGATGAAGGTGGGGAAGGTGCAGAATAAGCCTGGCTTTGCCCTTGTTGGAATTCTCCTTAATTAGCGGTCCACCTTTGTTTGCTAAGGACCATCTGCTGGCCATCATTTCTGATGCTGATAAGGTGCCTCCCTGATGGCAGATTCATAATGGATCTGCACAGCTATGCTTGGGGAGGACAGGCAATACCTCTAGAACCAATGAGATGGTGTTGTGTGGCTGCCTTGTCAGTGAGAAGAGGGGAATTGTGACTGGGAGATTCAATGGCAGAGGGTCTCAGATTTGGAAGAACAACGAGCTTATACTTCAACTGCCCAGTCCTTGTTTTTCTGACCCAGCAGCTGGTTCTTTCATAGACATCTGAAAAACAGACCTTTTTCAAATAATGGTTTTGCTGAGCAAAAGGTTGAGGACACCCCAGCTTTTACTGGGAAATCTATGGGTGTTCTTCCTGGAAATTTTGCTAAATAGCCTTGGTTGAGGTTTATGCAGCGAAGGGTGGTGTGTAGAAGGGGGCGAAGCCACTTTTCTCCTCATCTGATATTAAAAGACCTTGGGGTCACCCATCAAAGCAGAAGATTGGGACAGAGTAGAAGTATTTCTTCATGTAGGTTCAACTGGGAATGATGGAATGTGTGCAATAAGATAAAGTCAGTAACTTTAGTGGTAAAAGCAGGAAATCCATGCAAAATACAATGATCAAAGCCTGCTGGTCACGATAGTGTTGCATTATCTTCAGGATAGGAGGTCATTTGTCTTTCAAAACTAATTGCAAATAAATGCTAGGGAAGACCATGAAACAGATTGCCTGAGGATGGACCCAGAAGGCTTTTTATATTCCCTGAATGTAGCAAATAAGCACATTCTACTGCAGAGCTGGTGATAGAAATCAAAGTCTATTTTGTCATTCTTATCCAGTTAAGGTGATACTTCGACCTGAGTATGAAGTGCTCAGTGAAGTCTCAGTTCTTTACCAAAAAATGCAATCTTTCTACAGTCGGTTGGACTTGGAATTTTCCAACCAACTTAATAGACTTTTGTTAAGATTTAAGAATTTGTCTGGGTATGTGGATAATTTCTCCAAATATTGGAAGTGCATTTTACATAGCCAGTTTAAAGGCTCCTCATAGATTAGAAACATGTCCAAGGTTTTTAAAGCATCTTCATGGCTGGCCATTGTAATGTCTTCTTGTTTTTTGTACACAGAGGCCAGATGTATTTTTGACTTCATCAACCACAAGTGGTCTTCCCGTCCTGGATCCAAAGTTGGTGGGACAGCTTGGGACTATCAAGGAACCATGGACAAGACCATCTTCCAAAACCGAACAGAAGACCTCTGTCGTTTCAGCCATAGATGATGTGAGTGGCTTCTTTTCCTAGTTTTTTATGCTTCCCATTTCCTAGAAGCCCCACCAACAACATCATATAGCAAAGCTCCCTTCGGTTGTGAAGACAGTAGAAATTATGTTATCCTTGTGATATCTGGTTGTTTCCAAGAATAAGCACCAGAATGGGTTGCATGGAGGTAGGCTCTTAAAGCAGACACTTTAAGGGCTAATCCAACATCAGAATCCTAAAATAGTAGCTTGGATGGTATGCAATGACTGCAAAACATACAAATGCAGGATCTATACCAGATATTTAAACACAATCTGTTTCTAGAAGCCGAAATGTCATAGGTACATCCATGCTGGAGCCAGTAATAACTTGGCATCATTGAGTATATGCCAAGCTCCTTCCCTTCCCTTCCCTCCCCTACCCCCACCCCCAAGTGTGTTGGAGTCTCTTGGTCCTTTTCTTCTGCTCTTCACCTGCTTTCTCCAATTATTCAGGAAGAGATAAGAGGGAATAGATGAATGGTTGTATGGATTGGTGAACTCAAGGGAAAGAAAAATTGGTGGGCATTGGCAACCGTGACCAAGTGCAGATGAGGCCTATTTGTAGAAGAAACCCACCAAAGAAATCATGCCCAACCCCTCCTGCCCCCCGAAAAGGCCTGAAACATGTAAACAGTAAGGGATGGGTCACCCCAAAACTAATTTTAACTGTTGATGCGATTGGGATCATCCCATCAATTTGATTCAGTAAAAAAAAAGGGGTCTATGTGTAAATGCTGTGCACGTTCAAAGTCCCACAAACTGATAAATCAGTCTAAACGCCTCCAGTCTGATCTGATGCATTGAACGGATTTGGGGATGTGATTCAAAAGTGGGAATGAGACCGCATCCCCATCTAATCCAATCTTCGAATTGAATTTTCTCACGGCCCGAGAAATTCTTCTCTGACCTCATTCAGAGAAGTAACTCGGCTGCCTAGGTTTCAAGGCTTTCAGCGAGATAACAAGTATTCAGTTCTGAACCCATTTAGCCCATTCTTAGCTATTACAGCTACATTACCTCTAGACCTCAGGCCCACTTCCAGCCCATAACTGTCAGCTCCATGACCATAAGGCTGACATCAGCAAAACCTGGAGGTGGATAAAATCATTTGTCTGGGCTCCCAGACCCACCACTGGCTAAGTGAAGGCCTACATTCCATCAATGTGAATGTAAAAAACAGACACGAAAACGTAACACGGTCTTATAGCCCAGCTATTACATATCTAGGTGGACTCAGAGAAGCAGGAAGGAGTTACAGAGAAAGCAAAGAGGAGGTGGCTGTTACGTAAAGCCCTTGGAAAGGGAGAGGTTTCTACACCGCACAGAACGTCTGTTCCTCATGTTGGTCAAGCTCCTCCATGTTGCCATAAAGCTGGGTTGGCTGCAATCACTGTCTGGGTCAGACTGTAGCAGTTGCAAAGCCTAACAGAACTGGCATGATGGGAAGGCAATAGAAAGGTTGGGTGAAGAAAACAGCACGGGGGAGACCCGGAGCCATGCTGGCTGAGCAAGCGTGTTGAGGCAACAGCCAATTTGCAGCCAAATTTGGGGAGATCTTCAACAGCCCTGCGTACGCAGCCTTCTGGTACAAACTGGGATGGTGAAAAAAATGACGAAACGTGAGCCATCCAAAGCCCAACATTTCCTAGTTGTGTCCCAGCATGTAAGTCACAGATTTGCAGCATGACATCACCGATGTCCCAGATGCTTACACAACTTAGCTAGCAAGCAAGCTGCTATTGGGTACAACCTGCCATTGTAATGTTCAGTATGGTTTCCCATAAATTGCCTATATCCACCATGCATTTTTGTGAAATATATTTGGCCTCCTTTCACTCTTCTGGGTCATCATCTGATATTAGTGATGGATCACTCAGACTGAAATCTGGGAGAACTGGAGAAGGAGAGAGGGGAGGAGTGATTTTCTTTCCCAAAATGGAGTGTTTGCATGAATTCCCTAAAACTGTGTGTGCAGGCATATGGGAGGGTAGTAAAAAAGGACAGGAATTTTCCAGACACACACATGCTACTCTTCTTTAAATTACAGTTTCTTGTGATGCTTTTAGGTAGATAATTTGTATTTCCAATTGATAATGTGGCCTTGAGAGCCACATTGGTGTAGTGGTGAAGGCATCAGGCTAGAAACCTGACCATGAATTCTAGTCCTGCATGAAGCCAACTGGGTGATCTTGGGCCGGTCACTCTCTCTCAGCCTTAGGAAGAAAACAAGAGCAAACCACTTCCGAAATCTTGCCAAGAAAACTGCAGGGACTTGTCCAGGCAGTCGCCAAGAGTCAAGACTGACTTGAAGGCACGAGAAGAGAAGAGAAGAGAAGAGAAGAGAAGAGAAGAGAAGAGAAGAGAAGAGAAGAGAAGAGAAGAGAAGAGAAGAGAAGAGAAGAGAAGAGAAGAGAGAGAAGAGAAGAGAAGAGAAGAGAAGAGAAGAGAAGAGAAGTCTTGGCTTAACAAACTCAACATGGACAATTCCAAATGGAGCTTTTTAAAGTCTTACCTATTTCAACCCCCCCTCCCCAACTGATGCTCAATATTTTCACTTCTGGGGTCAACCAAGTATCTCAAATGGGCCCAGAAAATCAGGGAAGCCTTTTCAGTTCCAGCTTTGTTTTTGCAGTGAGCACGTTCATCTTTCAGCTTCTACCCTTCCTGCTATTCAAGATTTAAGGACAAAGTTTTTGACTTGTCCTCTGTCCCAATCCCCAGAGGTTTACCTTCCCCAAGAGGGCTCCACCTGCTGCTTGTTTGGTGTGTTGGGTGTGTCTGGATGGTGAGAGGGCTTGACCAAAGCAGAATTTATCTGGTTCCTTGTGAGCACAAATAGCAATGTGACTCTGCAAAGTTTCACACTGTGGCTGCATGGCCTTTTGCATTCTGGGTAAAAACAAGGGGACCACATGTCCTGTGTATACCAAGACGAAATGAAAAGCAGCCAGTCGGTGGATCATGTTCCTGAAGAGAGAGAAATGCAATGATTCACATTTAATGCTTTTAGCTGTTTTTATGGTGCTATTTTTGTTTAGCTTTGTACACTGCCCAAAGTCCACTGGAGTTGGGCGGCCAATAAATATCACCCTATCAATCAATCTTTGATCCTCTTTTCCAACTTCATGGTCACAAAAGAAGGGTGTGTGTAAAGCAAGGCAGAGTCATTGGAATCATGGCGTAGGATGAACCCCATATAGACATATGCCACGCTTCTAATCCCACTCCCCCCAAATGCTTCTTGCCCCTTCTTTTTAAGACACGCTAAATTAACATTACATATCATTTTGATTGTGTCTGCCTAAAGCACAAACCCTGGCAGGAACACGTATCTGTTTCAGAAGTTAAGGTGCAAGAATCGTAATTGGATCATGTCCCGCTGGATTGTTGGATTCTCAAGCAGCATGGCACCATCCGGCAGGCCTTCTGTGTGCCTGGCACACCATGGCCAGCAGATCGCCTTCAAACTGTGCTGAAGTTGTGAATGGCCAGGTGGACGCCTTGAGAAAGCCGGGGACCATTTCAAGATTTTTCCAAGAGATTCTTCTGCATGTGGACTCGCTTTGCAGTCTTCCTACCACCATCTAGTGGAGGATACGTATATAAACAGGAGCCATCTGCATGTCTTAGATGTTCTACTAATACTGCTTTCATCCAACCTGCCTTCCTTTAAATCTATGGGCAAGTTGCAATCCCCTGATGTCTCAGCATGCTAATTGGGAATTCCTTTCAGCTGCAGTCCCCAAACATCTGGAGTGTGATGGGTTGGAAGGTTTAAGTGATGACCTTTACCTCTTGTACAGCAACATTTCTTTTGACTTCTGCTGACTTCACAGACCTGTCCATATAGTTCTCTCGACAACAATAGAGAAATGATGGCCATTGTCTTGGCAGGCTTTTATCGACTTCCCAGTCTAGCCTACAATCCTTGCATTTTGTAGCTGTAGAGTTATCTTCCTTCCTCTCTCTCTCTCTGTCTCCTCCATCTTCCTTCTCCTTTTGTGTTATGTCATAGGCCAATTTTCTTCCATTTTTAAGAAGCCCCTCCTATTTTTCTGTATTGCCAATATGACTTGGCATTTTTCCTACAGGGAAGCAGCCATTTTGTGCTTGATCACTGGAGGAGGGAAACTAAAGGATTATCTCTGAAAGTTTGTTTTGGAGAATGGTGGCTGCTTGTAGACTCAATGTGGAATTCTCCTTGGTTAACTGAATACATTCATGTTCATAGAAACCTGTGGCAGCTTTCTTGCACAAAGTGAGTGGGAAAATGTTCTACAAATGGCTGATAGTGTCTCTTCCGCACCCTGATTTCACTCGCTAGGAGGGAGATGCGATACAAGCTCCTTAAACAAATGAATACTCAACCAAGAATAATTGGGAATAAATGAGGGCCAACCATCTTTTCTGTTTCATGGACCAATTTTTTTGAAATTGGCTTAGTATTCAAATACAAAATGTAGGGTTTAGGGTGTAGAGTTTTACCTCCCAATATACTGGATTCTTTGTCTCTTATTTTCTAAAAGTCTCCCCCAGACCTGCAAACAAAGAAAAAAAGAAAAAATGAAGAAAGGACCTGGATCCCTTCCTAGACACATGATCAAGATATTGTCTGCAATAAAGATTTGAAAGCAGTCCCGCCCATTCAGCCTTGCTTCAAAAACCTTGTTGCATTTGTCACAAAACACTTGATTGCTGAATGATGTACGGCTAATTCCACGAGCCAAACAGAGCTTTTAAAGTGCTAATTAACAGCCCCAATGAAAGAAACTCATTAGTTGTTGTTGTAGCTAACTCATTAACGAGCCTAAATTGTTTGGAGCTAATTAGAATTCTGAGCCAAGCAGGATATGATGGCCAAACCAGACAGACAGAATTGGGCAGTGCTGAATAGCGAGAGACAGACATACAGACAGAGAGAGACAGACAGGGAGAGGGTTCAGTATTTTTATTCCTTTCCTTCTTCATGAACCAAATCCACCATCACGAGATCAGTCTGAATAAATCAAATCTTGAGCAAGTATTACTAACTTACCCATTTGTGTGTGTGTGTGCCCAAGTCAGTTTTTGATTCCTGGACACTGTCCAAGTCCTGTAGTTTTCTTGACAAGGTTTGCCATTGGCTCCTTCTTAGGGCTGAGAGAGAGTGACTGGACCAAGGTCCACCAGCTGGCTTTGTGCCTAAGGTGGGACTAAAACTCCTGGTCTCCTGGTTTCTAGCCTGATGCCTTCACCACTACACCAAACTGGCTCTCTCTAACTTAGCCATGTATTGAGGTTAAATGAATAACCTAGTAGTCTTAAGGTCAGTAAAAAGCACATTTTGCATTAGCTGGCTGAGGAATTCTGGGAGTTGGAGTCCACACTTTTTAAAGTTGATAAGGTTGAGAAACACTGGTCTAGACACTTAGGTGTCAGTAGTGGGGACTTGTAAGAGCTGGATAAATGTGCTCTTTGACCATCCAAGGATCAATTAGCAGGCAGCCCTTCAGCTAAAGAATGATATATTTATTTCCTGGTGCTTCACATTCCTCCTCAAACTCCCTTTTCTGGTCCTCTGTTTCTGAAAGTATCTTGAATGTAAGGGATCATATGGCCGATGTCATTTCAGTGCCAAGCAGGAGAGACTGTGGCCCTCAAAACCTCACCAGAGGGACATGATACATTAAGGGACATGAGAATAGATCTCTTTGTATCTGGTGGATCCCCTCAATTTTTCTTTGGCCAAGCACAATACACTAGCCAAGGTGCTGAGTTTGGAGTTTTGTGCAGTCTTTTGTTATAAACCTGGGCAGCCTTCGGACTTCTGAGATCTACTAGATTTCTGAAATCCACTGAACAGAGCCACCTGGAAAACTATGAGTTGGGCAGGCAATGATGATGATTACATACCATCAAGTTGTTCTTAGTCTTTGGCTCCTACAGGTAGGACATTTTCTCATTTATTGCTCCTCCCGTTAAGCATGGTGGGGTCTGAAGTCCGTATCATGCAGGTGGTTCAAGCGGTGTCCTTTCTCAACTGCTATCTGCCATATTGTAATGCTAGGGAACCCTTTACCGAGAGAGAAGGAAGAATGCAAAATCATCTGAAAAAGGTGTGTGTGTGTGTGTCCTTTCAGCTCTTTTCTGCATCTTAGATTTAAAAGGTGGTCTGCTGATTCACCTGCTTTTGTGATTCTGGGGTGGGGAGGAGATGGTACACTGTCTGAGCCTGTATTTGGTGCCTTTGAACATGCTCAGTTAGAAGTGGTGGGAAGTCATTGGGTGATCTGCAGGTCACCCCACGGGCAGGACCGTTTGAGAAATGCAGTGCTATGAAATGCTGGTGGTGGAACTGGGTGATTTCTATTTTCTAGCATGCTTCCTTCCTCTACCTTATCTCTGAAGAACAGGCTGAACCAAGCTGACCTGAACTGAGTATGCTTGTCTGTTCAGAGAGTTACGTGTGTAATCTGACAGCTTTTATTTTCTTGCTCAGTTTCCTATCAGCATTTGGCAGCTGGGACTGTGACATGATGGTGATGGCCATCTTCTTGGCCTGCTTAAAATCACCACTTTTGAATGGGAAAGAAAGACATGGAGGGGTGGTGCATCTCTATTAAACCAGCTTCCACAGAGATTAAATGCTTTTCGTTACAATCCAATTAACTCTCAAATTGAATAGCAATGTGACAGGAGGATATATGGCATCCTTTCTTCCCAAACACCGTATATATCTCCTCCCCTCCTTGCTCATCTGCAAGACCGTTTGTAAATAGCTGGTGAGTTCACCTCTAGTTTAATCAGATAAAGAACAATTAATTACAGCTGACTTCCACCTAGGTGCGTAGAAGCAAATGAGATGGGTAATTCTCAAAGAATGCATGTTCAGACATGGGAAGGGGAGCTGATTTAACATTCAGAAATGCACCCCTCCAGGAACCTGCAGCTGTTCAGAGTTAAATCCTCAGGGTTGTATTTCTCCCACTGATAGCAAGAGACCACTCACAAGATTGGAATCTGACCCATGAAATTTGCGTTTGATTTTGGATACTTGAATCATTAGCTGGAATTAAGGAGATTTCACCAAATTCCTGTGTGGGTCAAATTCCCAAAAATGCCATTTAGCCTCATCCTGTGAGTAAGTTGGAGCCATAGCAAAATGTTGGAGTGTGCTGGGGCAGTTGCTTTTAGTCTTCTAGTAACTTTATCCCCAATACTCAGCCAACATTCCTTGGTTACTGGTCATACTCTGACTATGAAGTGATTTTGAGTTTACCCCATTTAAATCCTTCTCCCAAATATTTTGTAATTTTTACAAATGTTGGATACCCGAAATGTTATGAGACCTTCCTGCTTGGGCATGAATAATGCAGCTTTGGCAACTCAAACTCTGAATGTTGGAAACGAAGAGAAGGTTACTTAGTTCTTAATAAGAATCATGATTTTGAACACTTAAACTCCTCTCCAAATCTCAGTCCTTCAGTCTTATACAAGATCCTGTAGGCAATATTCTGCAGAGATGAGAAGCTCCTGAAATGCCAGATATTTTAACAGGGGCGATCTGTGGCCCATGTTAAGGCATGGTGCCTTATGCATGAGGCTAATTCCTAAATCTACCCAAGCAATTCACAGCCCAAGTCCACCCCTTGCCTTAAGTTCAAAGATTTGTCCTGGAATAATGGCTAAAGAAAGGCCATTGGGTCAATTCTATGATCAACCCTCATTCCTAAGCAATTATGGTCCTGTCTCCAAGGAGAAGCGTGATGGGGTGTTTGTAATTAAAGGCCATGAAAGCATAAGATTTACAGAGGCAGTGCTACCACTGAAGGCCACTTGGAGAGATTGATTAATGTACCAGATGTGCTTCAGCATTGCTTACTATGCTCCTTGGTTTCAAGAGCAAAATTGCCACCTGCCATTCTTAGGTTGTAAGCATTTGAGAAGACACTAATCATGGCCAAGTTGTCACAGGTCATCCCCTCTAGCCTGTCCTTTCCTCTTACATTTTTGTGCACATATTTTTTTTCTACTTGTGTACACACACACACACACACACACACACAGCATTTTAGGTGCGCACTGAGTTGCAAATATTGGGGGAAGGTGCAGGGTTGGGCATATAGCCATCTACCTGTTGGGAAATGCATGGCTAGAAAGTCCATATTAAAATGTGATTTAAATGTGAATTGAACAATTCTATGTGTCCCTCTCTTCCCACCAATAATATTTCATTCATTTTGGCACATTTTCTATTTATCCTCCAGTTATTTTCCAATCCTACTCCTGCATCATTTTTGATCAGCAAACACAACAGAGCTACCAATAACCTAGGAACCACGATTTCCTTCTTTGATCCACCTTCTACTGTGCTCCATAAGTTGCATTTTCTGTCTCCAAATAACTTCATCATATTCAGAAGCATCAACGTTTGGATATTTTTAGTTTCCTCTGAGATTCTTCCTTCCCCAGTCTCTGAACCTTTGTCAAATCCCTTCTTCCATTTCTTGAAATGTCCCCTAATGCAGACAGTCCTGACATACATGCTCTGTGTATTGTTGGTTTATTTCTTTAAACAAGATAAGTTACCCTTTGGAGCCATCATGTCTTGGGTGCTCTCACAAAAATGGCTATCACAGTGGGAGCTTGACCAGACATAGAATGGCACCATTGTGGAGCTTAGCAGTCACAAAACATCTGTTGTTTGGAAAAAAAGGAGGTTCAGAAGACAAAGGAGGTTGGTCCTTGCCAGCTCCTCTTCCCTCTCCCCAAAAGATGCATTTTAGTCTCTCTAGCGTCCCATCGGGTAGCTAGGTATTGATTGATTGAGTCGATGCCATAAAGTCAGTGTTGATTATTAGAGACCTCATAGATAGATTTTCTCCAGGACACTCTACCCCTAACCTGTTCCTTCAAGTCTCCCCATGGTGCCCCCATCACCACTGTAACTGAGTCCATCCACCTTGCTACTGGTCATCCTCTTCTCTCTCCTTTCAAGCTAGGTATAGATTCATTTGTAAGCTAGGGGTTGCAGCTCCCCACTATTTTTATTTTCTAAGAATGTTTGTGAGGTCAGCATGGGACCCAGATCTGTTCTCTGCTGCCCTAGATGGCAAGAGTAGAAGTGATAAGCTTAGGTTATAAGGGGAGAATCTGGCTGAACACTGAAAGCTTCCTTAACAGGATACCGGAGAAGCTGAAAATGGGAAGAAACTTATTTAGAAGAACCTTAGGGGAAGCTGAACTTAGGAGAAGTTTCTTTAGGGGAGTATTAGAAGCAGCTAAACTCTACAGGCAGAACATTAGGATAATTTTTTTTGCAGATTAACTTGGGACATGCAGAGTAACTTTTGCTTGAGGCCTTCTTGGGAGTAAGTGAAGGACCTCTAGAGTTTTGACACTGAACAAAGCAAAGAGTTGGATTTGAATCTTGAATTTGCACCTTTCACTTACTCATGGCTTACTGAATCATGGTTGATTGGATTTAGCCAATTTCTGGATCTACATGACTCACCAAGACTTCCTCTAACCACACAAGCTATGTGAGCACAACACTGACTAACATAGTTGGCTGGTTTTATGTTTCAGGGTGTTTGGGAACGTGCCCATCACATTATAGGAAGGGTGAGTGGAGGGATAGAATAACATGCTTGCAAATTCCATTATCTCTGTTTCCACATTTATTTGCACCCTGTGGTTTCCTTATCAGGGGAGAGAAAGCAAATGAGACCATGTAAAACAGTTTTCAAATTCTCACATGTTCCTTTCAAGCCACTGGGAGATAAATAAGTTCCACTGGTTGAAAACTCATCATGCTGACAGCAAAGAGTCTCAAAGCAATTTGTAAAACCAACCAACAAACAAACCAGCATAGGCAAAGACGGGGTGGAGTGTGGTGGGAGTGGGCTGAGGTGGAAAAGAATCTCCTTCCACTTCCCTATATGAAAGGTTTGTGCGAAGGCAAAAAGGGAACTTTGAAAAGCTTGCAATTACACACAGAGCGAAAATAAACCTCCAGGCTGGCTGGCAGGAAAATAAAGCTTTTTCATCCTTGGCAATAACCATCAAGGAGCAGATGTGGTCTGGTTTTTGACTGTCTTGCCTGTTTTCATGAAATGGAGTTTGGTTTTATTTCCTTATCGCTTTAGATATGGGAAGTATCAGCTCTTCCACTTTGTCTGGGGACTAATGGGGTTTAATCTTTGATGTCACTCCATAATTTTATTTGAATCCCAGTTCCAAAGGTTAGGGCACGATCTGGTTTTTGCACCTGTTCGCCTTGCTTTCATGGCTAGCATACAGAACGCCCGGGTTACAGACGACCCATAGTTAAGAACGGAGCCTATTGTAGCCAAATTTGACTTAAATACACAATGATTCAAGTTAAATAAACAATGATTTGAGTTAAATACCCAATGGTTTGAGTTCATTACACAATACAGTGGTACCTCTAGTTACGAACGCCCCTCCTTACAAATTTTTCGAGATACGACCAGCGCCGGCCCCAAAAATTTATCTCGACGTGCAAACTCCGCCTCGAGATACAAACCAGATCCGCGGCCAATTGCCCTGCTGCCACGCGGTCGCGGCTTCCTGTGGGTGAGATCGCGGTAGCAAGGAGACGTTCGGTGAGACTTTTGGGGTGTTTTGTGGCGTTTGGAAGGTTTTTGTGGCGTTTGGAAGGTTTTTGAGGTTTAAAAATAAAATGCATATGTTTCAGAACTGTTTAGCCATATTTACATTGAACCTTATGGGGGAAATTTACCTCGGAGTGCGACCAAATTCGGAGGGCGGATTAGCCGTATTTACATTGAACCTTATGGGGAAATTTGCCTCGTGGTGCGACCACATTCGGAGGGCGGAACGGATTAACCGTATTTACATTGAACCTTATGGGAAACTTTACCTCAACTTGACACCAACTCGAGTTGCAACCAGAGTCACGGAACAGATTAAGTTTGTAACTAGAGGTACCACTGTACTACTTATACAGTATTATACAATGATACTGTTCCAGATTACATACAAATTTGACTTAAGGACACACCTTGGGAACAGAATTGGTTCTTAAATTGGGGACTGGATATGTGTGTGTTCCCCATCAATCAAAACAGCCCTGTTCTTCATCTAAACATGGCCTTTCTACCTAGGCAGAGATGCACAAAGCATGTGCTTTTGGATTCTGTCTTAGCAGGATATAGTTAGCTAGTGACTAGGCTTTGCCCATCCATATAATATTTGACCTGTAAATAAATTTTCTTTTGGTTATAAAACTTTACTAATCCTTGCTCCGCTTGTATTTCTGGTCTCAGGAATGCTAATATGCACACACAGAAGGCCTCAACCTCCAACACTTCTGAGTTCATTGGAGTTACTATAGGCCAGTAAAAATGTCTGGCTTTGGTCCCCAAATCCAGTCAAGACTCAAGATTCTATCTATGCATATATGAGGGAGAACCTTTTCACCACAGTCATTGATGGGGTATAAAAAGTGCTGAACTAGATGATCAGATTGTGTAATGGTATGTGGGAAAGATCTTAGGAGATGAGGCCAAGAGATGCTGCCTAGGGAATGGTCAGATAAGAGACAGCATAGCCCACAGCTGCATAGTGGGCAGAGCAAGAGGCTCAGAAGAGACCCTCCCTAGTTTCTTGGGCTGTAAAGGAGTTATGGAGGGGCGGGGGAGAATTATACTTTCAGACTTGCAAGATTCTGTTAATGCAGAGTTACAGTAAAGTAGAATTAGTTCATCTGGTCATGTTTCCTGTCTGGTCCACTTGGTAAGGCTGACATCAATCTTGCAATTATGACTTTAAGAATCAAGATTGCTAATTGTTCATCTGATGTAGCCGAGAGAGCATAGCAGAGAAGGGAGTCAAGTAATCAAACAAAGAAGGGCTTTGGAAAAGCTTGAGACCAGAAAGGCACAAAGCTTTCTTTACCCCTCTCTTGTAATGCTGAGCTGCACTACAATGTCTCCAGGTCCTTCTGACCAAGTTGAAGGGACAGCCAGACTGAGTCAAGATATAGGAGGCTACCGAGACTGGCTGTTGAGATCCAGGTGATACAGAAAATACTTGGGAAATCAGGACCAGTTTCTGATCATCCTTTGCTACATACTTGCCCCAGATTGTTGATATCCATGCATTATGTGCTTTTCCTTCACTCCTTCTCTTGGATGTTGAGATACCCCAAGCTTTGGAATGAACACTGTCCTTGGAAGAGAATGACAGGAAATCTATTCTCTATTTTTAAGGGCTCTTACATTGAACCTGATCGTAAGTCTTCCTACTCTGACCTGGTAGAGGTGAGTACAATATATATCATTACACTTTCTGTCTTCAGCAAGGAAAGGACTGGAATTCATCCCACAGTTTTCCTCAATGGATGTATCTCCTGTCTTCTCCAGTGCTCTGTGATCAGGTCATATCCCTTGAGGGCAAACTACTTGCTTCAGCTCCAGAGGCAATTTCTTCTGTATGGGTCCCATCATGGTGAAGTTCACTCTATTGTTTTCAATTCTGAAAATGGGACATTTGAAGAAGTTTGGTAGCTTAAGAAATCCAGAGCAGCTTGTGGGTCACACTGCTCTTCCCTAACCTTGTGGCAACCTCCCACTGCCTATTGCTCTGGCCACCACGATATGATCATCTGCATCTTTCTGTATTTATAGTCCGCCCTCGAACCCACAATAATCTCCACTGAGTCAGTTTGGAGGAAAGCAAACAAAGGTAGTGGAAGGAAACTGTTCAGTACTGAGTGGGGAAGGTAATGTTTTAATTCTGAAGAAGAGTTAGAGCAAATGTTAGAGCAGTAAGGAAGTTCACTAGAGAGAGGGTTAGGGTCCCCTTCCAAGACAGACACAGTAAACATGACTGAATGGATGCCCAAATAGGGTCAATATGTCACAGAATAAAACATTTGGAAAAGTCTGGGAAGCTTCAGAACCAAACAGGGTGTTGTATCCCAGCTTCTAAGATTCAGGTGGCCCCTCCCTCATTGCCTTCTGGGCAATGAAAACCTGAGGTTCTAGTCCAGAATATTAGTGGAGCCCACTATGCGTGGCTTGTTCTATGTTTTGAGGCAGTTTTTGAGACTGAACTTTAGTTGTTATAGTTGATGTTGTTTTAATTCTGTGTTTTTTATGACTTTAATATTGTGTTCTTTTCCCCGTGTGCCTTGTTAAACATCTAGAGTTATTCCGTTAAGATGGGCGGCCATAAATATATCAAGGAAATAAATAAATCTGTGGCCCCAATGTAGGCAATCATGAGCTAAGTGGCTCCAGGCTGATGAGCAGAAATTGACTTCTTGGGTCCTGCTAACATTCAAAGGCACACTGCAGGTGGTCTAGGCCAGGGTTCCTCAACCTTGGCAACTTTAAGACGGGTGGAGCAAGGCTGACTGGGGAATTCTGGGAGTTGAAGTCCACCCATCTTAAAGTTGCCAAGGTTGAGGAACCCTGGTCTAGGGGATTGCTGTGGGGTGAAAGGAGGTCTCATCACTGGGATCTAACTCCTGTCTGCGTTGTTCTCAGACCATCCATGGCCAAGGGAAAGGTGTTTCCTCTCTCTAGCAGGCCGTCTGTGCTGTTGCCACCACCTGGTAGGCAACATTCACCCGATGTTGCTTTCCCATCACTCTACAACATCTCTGTGGTCTTTAGCTTGCAGCCTAGTTGCTAAGAGAAGCTCAGTCTGTTATAGCAACAGCTGCTACCGGAATATGCTGTCAATGCATAGTCGAGGAGGAGGAGAAGGAAGCAGATACTTACAAACAGATCCAAACTTCTGGACTGCTCTGCTCCCTATAAGAGCCTTTCTCCCTCCTTCCTCACTGCCTGCTGTAGATCCCCTCTTTTAAGTTGAAGCTCTGACAGATCTTCCTTGCTCGGAATGGGTCCATGCCAAAGTCCCCGCAGGGCATTTCAGCTGGAGGAAATGCAGACACACCTGTTTGCTTTGCTCTTCTGGAGTGTGCATGGTTCCTTGGATGTTGCCATTTGGAAATGACAGGCACCTGGCAACCAAGACAGAAGCTTGGTAATCCACTCTCGGGGAAGCAGGAGGAGCCTGGAGGAAATGTTCCACCTGCTTCTGAATGTTGGAGGAGTCTTTCATCTGGGTAGAAATTGGCTGGAGGCAGATCTGGGCTGCTTAGATTCTGCAAATGGCACTGTATTACCGGCCGTTCTCCTCAACAGTGAGTAACCAAGGACTCCCTGGCTCTTTAATTGGCACCCAGATTTCCCCCCCCCCCCCATGCAATAGAGGGATAGACCTATTCACACAAAGGAATCCCATTGAATAATGTGGGATTATGCAATTGAAGGGCCAAAACTTTCTTGCCTTAGCAGTCCATTGCCTTCCACTGTCCACTTCCATGAGCAGGTTGATGCATCTCCAAAGATCAGAAGGGTCTTCTGGAATATGGCAGCGATACAATGAGCAGAGCAATGCTTTAATAGATTCCCCAGTTTCCTGAAATGGGAATAGCACTCACATTTGACAGCTATTTGCAGAACAGAGTTAAGGTGGCATGGCCAGGTTATTGCAGCGAGGAGTGTAATTTGCTCATGCTGAGATTCTATGTTCATAAGAACCTTTTGTCAGGGGTCAGTCTGTTTGGGGAACAATAGGAGCAAACAGATGTTAGTGCAGGTCTTAATTGGAAATAGACAGTGCTTCTGGAAAGAGCAGGGATATATGTAGGAAAACCTTAGACCTAGTTGCAATTAATAAATCACTTTCTGCTTAGTGAAATCCACTGAGGTATAATGGTTATGGTAAGGTCAGACTATTATTATTCAGGTTTAAATCAACTCTCAGATTTGAAGTTTCCTGGCTTAAACCCAGTAGAAGCCACAGTGAAGCGATGTGTGTCATGGGACATCAAGCGCACATCTTCCTGGACCTGAGGCTCTGAGAACCAAACCTGCACGTGAGCATAGCCTTTCTTGGTCTCTACATTTTGCAAGTGACCACTTGCTTCCTGTTTCACAGATGCAAAAGAAGGGGTTGCCATCACATGATGCTGTAGCCAAGATCCTGCCTGAGAAACATATCATCAGGTATGTCCTTTCTCAGCCTGTGGGCTCTGCAGAACAGCAGTAAACATTGGACTCATGCAGTGATTCCACGTCCGTAGAAAGTAGAGGCTACAGACAAGCCAGGATAGTCAGCCAAGTCAGATAATCAGAACTGTAGTCCAGAAACCAAAAGAAAAGGACAAGTCAAAGAATTAGATGGATCAGAGTCCAGAAAACTGATCTGAAGATCAAGAGCAAGCTTTGAGATTGTTGGATACAGTTGATACACATTCCAATGGAAGCTGTTTCCAGCACTGGGTTATCTCCAAATTGAGAAGACTTCAAGCTTCCATCCCCAACAAAAAGCCATTTGTTGTGCATTTCACCCCCTGGCTGTATTCACACAAATGATTAGTCATTGAATTAATCCATTTGCAGGGTTCACAGAATACAGTCACTCATCAACAAGCCACATTGGTTGCATTACTCCCAGGTAGACGATTATTTCCAAGCAGCTTGTTCTTGCAAGATTGCATTTCTATGCATCTCAGTCCTTTGACCCTCTTCCTAGAGAGGCCATTGCTTCTGAGGGCTTGAACTTTGTCCCAAGGCATCTGGATCACTTCCAAGGGCCAACACTTGTGGATTCATTGCTTGTGAGTTCTATACTGGTTCTTCTTCCATCTTCTGAGAACAATCGTCTGCAAGGAGTA
The DNA here is from genome assembly GCF_059951505.1 of Python bivittatus. Taxonomy (NCBI): domain Eukaryota; kingdom Metazoa; phylum Chordata; class Lepidosauria; order Squamata; family Pythonidae; genus Python; species Python bivittatus. Next base: position 4,462,639 of record NW_028277085.1, read on the forward strand.
CAAAGGATACATGTTTAGGATTGTACAGTTCTTTCTTATGAATTTTCTGTCACGTGGTCCATCCTAAAGACTAGTTCAGAAGCAACTGTGGGCCAAACTACATGTTACAACCAATACAGTTTTCTTAGAACTACAAGATCTGAGCTGCAAAACTCCAAATGAGTGCTAGATGGGCAGCCAAGATGTAAAGTTTCTTGTATCTCTTTACTGCCATCTAATGGACATTTGGACTTTTGCAGCCTGGATCTGGAATCTGCAAGTCTAAATAGGAGCTTTTTTTATTTCTGAAGAGCAAAACTAGTGCATTTATAGTTTCACATTGCACAGAACTACTGGGTGCACAATATACCGTGTATACATGGGGAAAACTGCTTGCAAAAAACTTATGCTAGGGAACACATCTTAATAAACAACAATTAATTAACTGATAAATTGATGTGTGCGTATTAGCAGAAATGGCATAGAAATACGAATCTTTATGCAGCTTTTTTTCCCTTCTGTTTTGCAAGCTGCTGAAGAAACAGATCAAAAGAAACACATGATCAGGAAAAGAAAGAACTAAGCTAAACTGAAACTGAAGGATTTGTCCATCTCTTGTTCTCATATATTCTTTGCTAATTTTGCAGGCCAGTCATTGAAGAGGTCCAAGAACTGGTAAGGCAATTATTATTAATAATAATACATTAATAATTACTATTTAAAATATTACAATATTTTCTTCCTTCCATCCTTTCTTTTATCTTTTTTTTTTTTTTTGCTTTTGAGATGTTGATCAGCATAACATATGGGCATCCATTTATTTTGCAATGAATCAGAAATGTCGACCCCTTTTTCACGGCTGCCGTGAACAACCTACAGAACGTTTTTCAAAAAGAGGGAAGAGAAAAGCAAAGTGTTTGACAAAACTAATCCTTTTCCTCTGACTTGAAAGAACTGCAGAGCTGATTAATAGCATGGCACTAATCCTGCTGTGTGTCTCGCCCTTCGAATTTGTAAAACTATAAGAGAACGTGGAGTCACTTGAAAGGTTACTTTAAAAAAAAAATGGAATAAGATGTGAAATGTTGCCCTCTGCAGCAAAGAATTAAATTAGCAGAAGGGATCTAGCAGGTTGGTAAAAAGAGATTTGAACACATGAAAATCAAGTTTGACTCAGATCAGTAGAAATGCTTGTGAAGGAAGGTGAGAAAGAAAGGGTGGGAAAGCCAAACTGAGGAGAAGAATTTGACTGAAACACTGTTGGCCAGAGTAGATATGATCAGGTTTGTTCATTGTCAGGATTGTCCACAAGGTGTGGTCAAAGAATCAAGATGGTGGCTGCAACGGTGCAATCAAAGCTGTTCGTTCTATATTCAAAGGGTTGTCCAGACCAAAAGGAAGGGTATGAAAGAACAGAGGCCTTCAAACAATTGACTCATAAGGAATTATTTGGATAGCAGATTGCACAGAAAACCATATGATCATTTGGCCCTAGTTTTCTCCTTTGGGGCGAAATGAATTTTGTCTCTTGATATCAATCGCTTCTATATTTTCACCACTTCAAAATCCACTTGTTAAGGCACTCATCAAGCTGCTTAATCTTCCCCAACCCCCCCCAACCAAGAAAAAAATACGAATGAAATGTAGGGTTTTGGAGACCCTAAATGAGGTGCTACATGTGGTCTCTGGATTACTAGTGCCTGACTTAGAAGGATGGGAAAGCATAGTTCTTCAGATGTTGGTGAGCTGAAGTTCTGAAGTTCTCTCACTATTGATCATATTAGCTGGACAGTTGGGCATTATTTATTTGTGATGTACTGCCACAATCAGCTGCAGACTCCATAAAAGCATTAAAATATAATAACGTAAACATATGAAACTTCTAAATCATTGAGTGAAACAGTCAATCAGTAATCACCATATATGGTCCCAAACCCCATCATCTTCCAGCATGAAGACTGAACTCTTCCTCTTAAATAATGATGCTGTGTCCTGATTTCTCTCCAAGAAAAAAGTAGGGAGGACATTCTGGGTTACCAACAGCCTACAAAGCAGTTTTCCCCAGTCTGGGTTGCCTTTAATTCCAGAATTCTCAGCAATGGTCATGTTGGCTGGAGAATTTGGAGAGTTGACCCTACTTCTGGAGAGTTATCCAGTTCAGAGTAGGCAATCTCAAAGCTAGAGTGGAAAACTTAAATAATCCGCTTTTCTTCTCTTGAAAGCAGCCCAGCCTTCATAAAGATTATAGACACAATGAGGTGCATTGGTCTTGACGTTGCACACAACCTCTTGCCTCTTTCTCTATTACCTTCAAGTTTTGAAGGTGTAACACCATGTGGTTGGTTGAAACCTTGGAAAAGGTGAATGGGGAAAAAGTGGATTCGGTTTAAGAAAGAAGCTACTTGGAAACTTGTTTCGACCTTATCTGCTTTCTCATCTTCCCAGCCTGTGGCACTTTTCAGCAGAGGCACAGGGCCACAGGCCAAAAAGGTAGATCCATGAAGCAGCCTGTCTGGAGGAAGGCTGTGCCAATGTCAGAGTTCTGTACCTGTATCAGTTTCTCTCTGGAAGAAACCAAGGATTTTCGCTGGGATGCTCAAGCAATGGGTCAGTATGGCCAGGGTGATCCTGCAGCCAGCAATCTTCAGCAGGCTGCTGCCTTGTCCTAAAGAACAGAAAAGGAGACATCATCCCCATAAATTCCAGGAGACCAGTCTCCTTGGTCTGTAAACAAATAAACCAGCCTTATCTCTTGTTGTCCTGTGGAAGATTTGGCCGAGGCCGAGAAAGCAGAAGGTCACCAGTTTGGCACAGGGAGAGGTCTCCTATGGTCTCACAGCCGTCTTTCCCTAAGGCTGCAGCATCAGCCAGACACCAAGTTTCCTTTTGCTGCCTTCTGCTCCTAGTAAGGGGTTACCTGCTCATTTTGCAATTTTACCTGGGCAGGTACGCTGAATTTCCCTGCTTGCCCAGAAGGATTTTGCTGATCTGAGATGGTGCTAAGCATGCAGGCTTTAAAGGAGTGCAAACCTACAGTTTAGAGCAGTGTTGTCCAAACTTGGCCACTTTAAGATGAGTGGAGTTCAACTCCCAGAATTCCCCAGCCAGCATGGCTGGCTGGGGAATTCTGGGAGTTGAACTCCACTCATCTTAAAGTGGCCAAGTTTGGACAACACTGGTTTAGAGGAAGAACAGAATTTGATCCCAAATTGGAAGAATTGGAAGAGGGTGAGAAATGCCTTTTCTGCAGCCTCAAAGAGCATGTCTCTTAATATGGATCTCTTTTTCTTTTTAGCAATCCAAATAGCAGACATATAACCCCCCAGCCCCAAATCAGGGTTAAATGTAGTGCAAAGGGTTAACCCTAGTAATTGGTGAAAAACCATCCTGCATTTACAGAGTCGAAGGACTAAAGTCAGGGGTAAATTGGCTGTTTGACTCTCTCAGAATCCATTCTAATGTTCTCATGGAGGTTTAGACAAATTTGAGATCCATCTGCAATTCTTAAGCAGGATATCTGAGGATGGAACCTCCAGAGTTGGAGGCAGTATATCTCTGAGTGCCTGTTGAAGGGAAGCAACACCAATGAAGGATACTGACTTGAAGTTCAGCCCAAGGCAGTTCTTAGAGGCCTTTGTTCAGCCACTAAGGTCCCCTGGACTTTCTCTCTGCTTTTTTCATGAGCTCTTCCTTTTTCCCATCAACCCATGTCACAAGAAATCCATGAGAGAGAGAATAATTTCTGGAAAGAGCGACAGCAGTGAAAAAAGGGGTCTCTACTCGAAAGCTCAGTTTGCATTTTCACACTCTGAGTTCTGTTTCTTTCTCTGTTTCGTGTTCTGCTTTCCAGCAACCTTGATTGTACTTACAACGCAGTTCTTTGTTCTGAGAAACAACCGATGAAGCAATATGTTTCTCTGTAGTCTGGATTTAACCATAAACTTAAGGATTAAATTAATTTTATATTGCTATCAATAGTTATTAGATGGTTCTTTTTTCCTCTTTTTATGCTGTTAATTAGCTTTCTCTCTCTCTCTTTTTGGTCATGTTTAATTTATTTTAATTTATTCGGTACTGAAGCACCACTATTTACTTTTTCCCCTGGTTGGCAACATAGTTATTTTATTTCAATAAGAACAGCAATAATGCTGTAACAACCAGCAGCCAGAGATGAGGATTGGGAAGGCTACAGGGAGGGAGAATAAGAACCAGCCCTCTAAACAGGGGGCTGGCAGACCTGTTTGAAGACAAAATTCTTGCCATTTGCTCGGCAATAACATGGGAGGAGGGATGGTGGGGGTCTAACGTAATTTACAGCTAAAGGCCAAGGCCACTTGTGCATCTGCTGGAACCAGAGCTGAACAGCTGCTTTAGGATCCAGAATGCAGCCAAGGTTAGAGGTGGAACCTGCAGGTTCTTGCTGATGTTAAGAGAATGAGGCACAGAGGTGAGAGCCAAATCAAAGCGGGGATCCCAGCAAGGCATCAGGAGTAACAGTCTCTTGCTATATTTTTAAAATTTATTTATTTAGCAAATTTATATAGTCACCCCCCTCCCAAAAAGTGACTCTGGGCAGCTTACAACCAGAACAACAATTAAAACCAAATTACAATATAAAAAACATCAGACTTAAATAACAACAAAAATAAAAAACATATATGACAACTGCAGCGAGATTATTATACAGGTAGTCCTCGACTTATGACCACCATTCAAAGTTATGACAGCACTGAAAAAATGACTTGCAGCCAGGCCTCTCACTTATAACTGTTACAGCGCCCCTGCAGTGAGATTATTATACAGGTAGTCCTTGAGTTACGACCATTCGTTTAATGACTGTTTGAAGTTATGACGGCAGTGAAAAAAATTACTTATGGCCGGTTCTTGCACTTATGACTGACACAGTATCTCCATGGTCACATGATCAAAATTCGGGCACTTGGCAACTGGCGTGCATTTATGACAGATTTTTTTTTTAATCCATTTAATCATGTCTGATTCTCGGAGACTGCCTGGACAAGTCCCTGCAGTTTTCTTGGTAAGGTTTTTCAGAAGTGGTTTGCCCTTGCCTCCTTCCTAGGGCTGAGAGAGAATGACTGGCCCAGGATCACTCAGCTGGCTTTGTGCCTAGGCAGGACTAGAACTCCCAGTCTCCCAGTTTCTAGCCTGGTGCCTTCACCACTACATCAAACTGGCCGTCTTAGGATAGGCTATCTTAGGAAAGGTTTAGGCAAATCTGTAGAGCAGTGTTTCTCAACCTTGGCAATGTTAAGATATGCGGACTTCAACTCCCAGATTCCCCAGCCAGCCTGGCTGGGGAATTCTGGGAGTTGAAGTTCACATATCTTAACATTGCCAAGGTTGAGAAACACTGCTGTAGAGGATAAAGCTGTCAGGGGCTAAGTTCCTGGGATGGCTAGATGTCTTCTCCTCAGCCAGAGCTGTTGAACATCATTGACTATGGAACAGCAGTTGAAGTGGCAATGGCTGCGTTCAAATCTTGCCAGCCAGATCCCCACTGTAATCTGCTTTGTTGCTCTAGAAAACACAGTCCTGGGCTGGATAAAGGTCTGGCCAAAAAGCGTTTGTTGGGTATTGGTGTCTCTGAGGACCCTTGGAATTTCTGGTATCCAAGAAATGTGCCGGTTGGTTTGAAGGCTTGTTTTGGCAGCGGAGCGTGAAAAGCTGGATCTAGGGTTTTGACTGCTTAATCTTCGGCTGATGGGGAAGGGTGCATTGGCCAGAGGCTGAGCGTTTTCTATCACTGTTTCATTTCTGACCCGTATGTAATGTAATGTGTGCTAGAGTCTGATGATAGAATTGAGCTTCCTTTTTGATGCTGTGTAAGTATAGAAGTTCTGTTCCAAAAGCAAGTATGTTCCACACAAGATGAAAAGATCAAATTTGTAGAAGTTTGTTTAGTGTCTCCCTGATGTTTCCCTCCCTCCCTCCCTCCCTCCCTTCCTTCCTTCCTTCCTTCCTTCCTTCCTTCCTTCCTTCCTTCCTTCCTTCCTTCCTTCCTTCCTTCCTTCCTAGGAAACAGACAATTACCGCACAGCCCTGCAAAAGATGGCGGATGACATCATGTCTTTGCGCCGTCATGTTTCCACACTGGAGGCGGAAAACAGTGCATTGAGGCGTAACCTCTCCTTGCATGAGGATGTCGGCCGGGCCCTCTTTCAAGACATTGACCTGGATGTTATGACCAAGGCAGAAATAGTCGACAGAATACGTAAGGGAATTGTCTCCTCCTGTTTTGCCCATTCAGTTGGGGGAAGGGCTCATGAAAGGTCTACTTGAAGGAAAGGAATGAAGGCACCCTAGAAGTCTTAATTTTCTTTGAAAACTTGCGTAACACCTGTCCATACAAAGAACCTCTCCCTGCAAAAGTTCACCTTGGATGCATAAACGGCAAGACTGCCAGTGTCATCCCATCATTTCTGCTTAAACAGGAACATTAATTGAATTCAGAGTGTCCTCATAGGTCTAGATTAAACCAGGATGGAAATTTCTATGGCCTACACTTCCCCCAAGGAAACAGGCCAGGTTATGAAAATAGCAAAGTTTCTGGCCTTTTCCTGTTATATTGACTGCAAGGAGACAGTATGGGACCAGTTTAATTCTTATTGAGACTTGCCAGACTGTAATGGAAAGAAGGAATGACCTTGAAGGACAGGAAGAAGAGCTGCTCTCAAGGCAATGGTTAGATAAATGAAATACGAGTCCAGGGCAGAACTGTAACCTGAGAAAATGTCTCAGACAAGACACCCCCACCCCCCAGTTATACCCCTCTAAAGGTGGGGCAGGAGAGAAGCAGATTCAAACTTGCAAGATAACTTTAAATTTTGCTTACTGGGAGTTTTGAGAGCACATTTGGAGGGTATGAAGTGGTGGAAGGATGATATACTAGGCTGGATGAACCGATGGTCTCATTTAATATAAGCCGATTGCTTAAATTCTATGACTAATATGTCAGAGAACTTAAGAAAGGGTATCCACCATTGGGTTGAAAGAAGAACTCTACCTTCAATGGAATTTTCACATTTTTTTTCTTAGTGCTTCTCAAGCACAAATTATCTTCTGGGGCTCGGGAGATGGCCCGGATGAAGGATCGGGTACAAAGACTGCAAAACGAACTGATTCGGGTAAGCATTCTTGGGGTTCTCTCTTGCTGCATCTTACATCAGTCTTGCCTTCTCCAACTTGACAGAACAACTAATTTAGTCATCGGTACTTGAGAAGGAGAAGATAGCAGTCTTTTCCTCCCATCTACTTTTTTAAAAATATGTAATACATAGGAAAGTCTTGCAGCTATAAGTAAGAGGACTCTTAATGCCTACTGTTGTGTTGGGAACTTAGTGCATATGGAAGGCTGAGTAAAAATTCTCAAAAGTCAGCTGTCACAAAAATGCTGTATGCTGGTGGGTGTGATCATAATTTCCCAGAATGCCCCAATACAGTACTCTATGGCATCTTGGGGAAATGGATGGTAACTATCAGGAAGCAGGCAGCCAGAAATCTTAGGCTACTTGCAGATGTAGAAGAAACTCCCATCACCTTTCACTGACATGTTAGAAACTAGGTAATGGGAAATACTTTTTGCCTGAAATGCTGGAGATGGACAAATGTCCATGGCGACTGGTTCCTATGAATTTTTAAGGAGAAATCCTGGCTCATGTAAGTCATCTTGAGTTCCTGAGTCTATGTCTGGTAGCCCAGAGGGAAGTGTCCTCTGAATTTATGTGGATTTTAACAAGCAAGATTCACAAATGTTGCCAATTTACTGCTTGAAGATCCTCCCATTAGGGAACGTTTGGGTGAAATCACATGGATTTTCCATTCCAGGGCAACTTGGACATTCTGGTATGGGGATCTTTCTTTGACTACCCCAGAACAATCTCAGATCCACATTTGTTCCAACTGGGACAAGTGGTCCTGACCTCAGACTGATGGATTCCTCTCCTCTCACTTTTTTTCCTCCATCAGAAAAATGACAGAGAAAAAGACTTGGTGATGTTGCAAAGAGCTCATCAACAGCAGCAGATGGTGCTTCGGAAATACCAAGCCAAGATAGCCAAGATGCAAGCCCTTGAGGATGCAGTCAGACAGCAGGAAAAGGTGCAGGGCTGCTATCTGATGCATTCAGGGAGGTCCTTAGGAAAGAGTGAGAGGGCCTCTTCTGCACAGTCACACTCATCCATTTCCACAAAAGGTAATCGAGAGGATGGAGAAGATGCTGGAAGAAAAGATGAAGGAACAGTTCAAAGAAATCCATTTTGGAGATTTATCCAGAAAGACTGGTAAGTAAGCCACAAGTAAAGCAGATCTTCTCTTATTCATTTCCAAGAGATTTGTTGCCATTCTGAACAAAATGCCAGGCAACCCATTTCTTTTCCAAGTAAAGGAGGGATTCCAGAGGTCCAATTCTTTGATAACTGAGCTGCAGTTTCTTCCCTCTTCCTTCCAGAATGGGAACAGTGATTATGACATAAAGACAACCCCAGATCTTGGAGGGGCAAAATGTCCTCTGGCATGCTTCTTCCTAGGCCCAGTGGAGCAATGCCAGTCCTCTGAAGAACCACCAGATGTCACTATTTTAATTTCACACAATGCACCAAATGTAACTTTGGACTATTATGGCATGTAATACAGCCAAGAGAGGTGTCTGAGTTACATGGGGGTCAGCCTTTCAAGACTAGAAAATCAGAGTTATGAATGCTAATACTACTTTTATTCTAAGGTTACAGTAACAGAATCTTGCAAGACTGAATGTGCTTCCCCACTTCCTCCCTTTATCTTCATGAGAATTAGGGAGGATCATGTCTGAGACACTTTCTCAAATTCCATTTCTGTCCCAGATTCAGATTTCATTTATCTGACTGTTGTCTTGGTTGCAGCTCTTCCTCCTGTTCTTCAAGGTTATTCCTACTTCCCATTACAATGGGTGCCTGTGAGCATTACTTGAAGATCTTGAACATTTACAACCGTCCAATCACCTGCAATTTGCAATCCTCAAATCCTAGTGAGGATCTTGCTTTGTTTCTTTTTTTAATGGTCAGTGGTGCTTGCAAAGGTCCTTCCTTCTTCTTTCGTTGAACATCACACATCTTACCTGTTCTCAGTCTCAGGTGACAACTGGCCCAAAGATCTCTACTCCACCCTGTTGATGGAGAACATGAGGCTACGGGATGAACTGGGGAAATCTTCTTTTCGTTCACCCATCATATTGCAGCAGCAGGCATTACCAGTAAGACTCTTTGACTCAATAACCATTTCCCTCCCTCCCTCCCTCCCTCCCTCCCTCCCTCCCTCCCTCCCTCTATCTACCCCTCTACAGTATCTTCTATTTCTTCCCTCTCCCACTTCTATCTATCATCTTTCTCTCTCTCTTCCAACTATCTATCTATCATCTATCTATCTATCTATCTATCTATCTATCTATCTATCTATCTATCTATCTATCATCTACTTATCTATCTTTCCCACCTCTCAACTGCATGTACTTATGTGACGGTGCCTCTCACTTGAAAAGATGACTTCCTATGGGTCTGCTCCAAAACACAGTCATACTCTGGTCTCCCGTGGAGACTTTTCCCATCATCTGATTCTTTTAACTGAATAGATGGGCACTTTATAACCAGGAGCCACATGGGTCTCTCATTCTATTTCTTGGCTTTCTCCTCCATCCTTGAGCCATAAATCCTGATTTATGTTCCCCCAGGAGGCGTTTTCCAGCTCAGAAAAGCTCTCGTTGATCTCAAAACTGGAGAAGGCTGAGGCACGCATCCTTGCCATGGAATGCCAGGTATGGTGACCTCCCTACCTGAAATCTTCCCTGGCATGAAGTTTTGATATGATCCATCCCCAGATGTTCTCCTGAGGCCAGAGTGAAATCCAGCCACTGTGTTCAAGTAGAGCAGTGTTTCTCAGTCTCAGCAACTTTAAGATGTGTGGCTGGGGAGTTCTGGGAGTTGAAGTCCACACATCTTAGAGTTGCTGAGGTTGAGAAACACTGATATAGAGCAGTGATTTATAACTGGTACTAACTATTAGGGTCTTCAGTTTACGGGTTTGTTGGCCTTTATCTTCTAACTTAGGTCTCCTCGTCACCCATAGTCAGCCATTGCTTTCATATTTGATGTGATCTTTGGAAATTGTGTGGGCTTTCAGACCCTAGTTTTAATTTCCAGGGCCTGGCTGACCTACTGGTTTTTGATGTCACCATGACCTGGATGGTTTTCTTCATTCTAGAACTGATTCTTCTGAATTTGCACTTCTCCAAGTTATGTCTTTAATCAACAATGCATGTATTATAAATGCTTTGTTTTAGGGGTGGCATTGGCCAATTTCAGTGTATTTTCTAATCCCCCCCCCCTTGGAATTTTTGCGGGTCTCTTGCTGATTTTAATTACTATTAGCTACCCTGTTCATTGCATCAACATTAGAAGAGTAGGGTATATATTTTAATATAAATGAAGTAACATAAATACAAAAATGCATCAGTGCCAGGAAGGGCTTGGGAAAAAAAAAGCATATAACAGTGCAGATTAATCCATGAATGTGCATTCTATTTAGGTTTGTTTCTTCGGGTTACTTCATTTTCTCTTAGACAAAAAAATGGATTTTTAGAAATGTATGTGTGTGTCTGTGTGTGTGTATGTATGTGTGTGTGTTTCTATATATATAAAATATTTATATCTGTTTGCTTTTTAGAGGATGAAGGGAATAAATCTGATAGCTAAATCAAATTGCCTGGCAATGCTCAGAAAAAAAAGTCTAAAATCATGGTTTTTTAAAGCAAAAGCAAGTTTTACTAGGATTGGTACCGCCAAATGCCCTGTGCTGGTGATAGTTTATTTTATTTTATTTATTTATTTATTTGATTTATATCCCACCTTTTTTATCCTATCCCCACCCCCACCCCATTACAATCTGTGAGGTGGGTTGTGTTGAGAAGAACGGCTGGCCCAAAGTCAACCTGCTTTAGGGAGAGCTAGAACTCACCATCTCTCAGTTTCTTGTCCAGCTCCTTAACCATATCCCTCGCTCTGATTGCCAGCCATCAAATGCTAAAGCAGGTACTGTGTGTAATAATTTGCTCTAAGTGTGTAAGCATTTCTCTTCTCTGGTACAGCTGGAGGACTCTGCCAGGAAGTGGGGGCGAGAGAAGCAGAATTACAGCACTCGTCTGCTTGAAAACGACCTTAGGTTTGACCAGTCGCCATCCTCGATCATGATTCATGATCTTTTTCTGGTGAGCAATGGACCTAAACAACAGGAGCAGTCTACCAGGGAAAGCTAGATAAGCCTTCTGGGTGCCACCCATGTGGGCAGGACCAGTCCAAGATGATTCCCTTCTTTGGGTGAAGGACAGCTTCACATTGAAGTCAACCAGACAGGAAGCTGAACCTTCCTTCAGTATTAGTGATGGGACAATGTCCATCATGGCAACATATGCCACAAAATCTGAAAACATCTATGCTACAGCAAGGGGACCATCTGCAGTTCTACCCCCACCCCCCTTTTTTACTACTGTCTCAGGTGGACATCTCAATCTGTGTTGTTGTGAGGCTGGCCCTGCCTGAGTGGCCACATCTCCTGTGGCAAAGCACATTTTCTTCCTTTCTAAAGGTGATGAGGTTGGGACTTGCCTTGATTGACACTCAAAGTGTGAAAGGACTTGGATCCTGGCAATTCTGTGGCTCAAGAATCAATCCTATTTTATTTTTTTTCCCATCAGTAAAAATGACCCTCCCTTTTGCTTCCAGTTAAATCCAGCATACCAGAGAAGATGTAAGATTACTACTCAGCCACCACAGAGAGGATTCAACAATGGGGCATGATCCTCCAAAGGGGAAAGTAGAGAATCAGAAGGGAAACAAATCAGAATTTGTAAGAATTTGGGAATGGAGACCAGCTTTTGATTTGAAGGAGAATGTTTGTTCTTAGCCCATTTACATGCCTCTCCTCCATCCACAGGATGAGAAGGAAGGGAGAGGGGATGAAGAACAGAAGAATGCAAAGTCAGGGAAGGACACACAGAAGTAGTCAATTATGGGGCCGAATCTGCTTATAGGTCAGTGTTACTTCTTAGCCACATTCGTAAGCCAAGGTTGCACAACTTTGGGTGGTGGGACTCTGAGCCACATCTGTCCTTTCAGGGGTGCCTTGTAGACCAAATTTCCAAAGGTGAAGGAATCAGGACAAAACGTGAGCAAGGAACGTTGTCCTGAATGCTTATTTTTTTTAACCAATGTGGAGATAGATGGCAAGGTGATTAATCTCTGTGTTGATAAAGGTAATTTCTGGAGGTGAACACTCCAAACCAACCTTGTTTTGTATCTGAGGTTTTTCTAAACCACTTTGCTCTTTTTTTGGATGTTTGAAAAAATGAATCCCATTGAAACCAACCACCTTTTTAATGAAGGTGTTCATTAAAGTGGAAGTATTTTTCAACAGTCCCTACCTCTCCACTCTCTCAAAACCAAAACCATTTATAGTTTCAAACAAGAGGCCCCCAATTTTCCCATTGTACATGTTTTCTCTTTTTTCCTTCCATTGGTTACAGAAAATGGCAGTTCTTGCCCAACACAGTCCATCTGGGGGTGGTCTCCATGCAGAGAGGTGGACTCTCAAGAGCCCTTTGGTGTAAAGATTTGTAGGCAATGCTGGAATATCTGTAATATTGCTATTCCTGAGAGAGGAGAAAGAGGCTGGCATTTTCCTCCCATCAGAATTGATTTGTTGCAGTATACCCAACCCTAGCTATGTCTTGGACCTTAGCCAATGAGTGGGAGCAATCGCAGGGGAAAGAAATTCCTCATAAGTCCTCTTTCTGCCCACAGTTGTGGTGGTGTAATACTATCAGCATGTCCTCAGCTCAGCCTGGTTTCAATGCATTGCTATGAAGTTGGACTTGGGTCAAAGGCTGTCCACACCCATTGGCACAGGATGTTTGGGCTGGGCCAACTGGTCCTCAGAGGGGAAGGAAGAGGAAACAGTGAATGGAGGTCTGACATCTGTTCTTCCATCCTTCCCAGAAACCACATTCACCAATACAACTCATCGGAGTGCACACCCTTTGACTTAGTTCTGGGAAACCCTGGAATTCTACCTACTACAGCAGGACAAAATATCTATTGCAAAATATATACTTCAAGTTATATACCTCTTTCCTGGGGAGATGAGCTGAATACAGGCTTCTCTGTAAAACTACCTTACAGTGTTGGTGCCTGTTTTGTAAATGTTGATGCTTGCAAAGTTAATAAAAGTTTATTTAAGAGGAAAGAGATGATCAGAATGGGGAGGAGCATCAAGGAAGGCAAGTATTGCAGAAGGGAAACCAGGGTCTGTGTTTCCTGTATTCTGAGTAATATTAAAATCATACATCAGCATTATACCTTATTGACTCATGGATAAGCCGAGAATTTTAGGTGCCAAAATACACACCAAAAATTGGGTTCGGCTTATCTGCAGATGGGCTTATCCACGAGTATATTTGGGAACACTTTTTAAAAGTACCCGTATGTCCTATATATACTCATAGATAAGCCCATCTGTGGATAGGTGGACCCTTGAACGTTTAATCCAAATACCATAAAAAAATTGATTAGGCATATCCGTGGATGGGCTTATCTACGAGTATATAACGTATCTCAGCCTTTTGAGCTTGTAACAGTAGGTGGGAATGACTTCGGGAGACAGGAGGAAGAGCTGCAGACTGGGCAATGGTCAGATAAGAGGCAGCTGAGCCCGCAGAAGGAATGGAGGCATGGCAAACATCTCAGAAGGGACCTTCCCTAGTTTCTTGGATTGTAAAGGCGATGAAGGGGAGGGGGAGAGATGTATTTTCAGACTTGCAAGATTCTGTTAATGTAACCTTATAACAAAGCTAGAACTTCTGGGTGTACTTCTTTACTGAACTACCTCGCAAGCCAGACAAAGCTTCCTCTCCTCTTCTAGCAAAAGCATCTGCTCCCACTTTTAGTTAAAACGTGGCTTGTTATTACATGTCAACTCAGGCAGTCATTCGTTTTAACCAGCAATAAGAGAACCAAGCCAGTTCCAGGCAAGTTTTCATATCCTAATTTGTTCCCTTATACATAGATAAGACTAAACACAGTACTGAGTTCACATATACCAGCAAATCATAGTTAGATGAAATCATAGAAAACAGAAGTGAAAGAGCAGGTGAACACAAGCTTGGGTCTTGTGTTGAACTATGGTTTAGCGTTATGAGATTATTTTCTCCCAGTTCTGTTCTCACTGATCTGCATTCTTAGCCCACAGTGAAGCCAATGGCCCTATTCTGAAAAGTGAGTCAGTAGCAGTCATGTTTCACTGACTTTATTATTACTTTAGTTTTCTGACTTGGCTGCAGGACACTACATTTCAAACTTTATCCAAGCATAAAGAAAAACCCTGGTTGGATACAAATTGTGGAGACATAAGCTGTAAGCAAGGGAGGTGCTGGCATCTATCCATGGTTACTTTAGCACTTGGGCTTACCATCCATTATTTCCTATGTTGGCCTAGGGTTTTAGGACGGACTGACTTTTAGGAAGTGGATAGAAGTTTTACTCGTCTGATAGAGGCACTCAATTCAGTGGTTTGGCAGGAGACTCAAAACCAGGAAAAGAACTTTTTATTTCATCCAGCCACACATAACTGACATATAATCACTCAGGAGGTTGTGATGGCCATGGCTGAGATGTCTTTAATAAAGGACTAGAGAAACTGACAGAGAAGAGGTCCACCAAAAGTTGTCCTTGGAAGCTCATTGCAGCCTCTATCTTCAGAAGTAGCCTTCTGCCATTGCTCAAGAGGAGAAATCAAGAGTTGAGAGACCCTATCAATGTCATACCTTTTTTGCAAGCTTCCCAAAGGGAGCTGGTTGGATATTATGGAAAATATAAAGATGGATGAGATGGGACATCTGTCTAGCTAGAAGCTACTTCCATCCAATGAGAAGGGATCTTCTTATGTTCTTAAATCTAATAATATCAAATCTAATAGAGTGCTACATGTACAGGAAGATATGGACAGGGAGAACCTTCTTTCTTCTTAGCTAAATTGTACTGCATGAGTAAAGAACAAGGCAGAGAGCCAAAATACCCGCTGCAAATGAGTTGTCCCAACTTTGGTTTGATTTCTATATTTAGTAAACATTTGCCATTGGGACACCATTGGACTGTGATCCATATCAGCTGGGCAGGCAACTGCCATCCTTTCTCCAAGTGTTTTAAAAAAGGGACCAGGTACTTATGGAAAGTTGTACCCAGCTCATTGATGGGAATAATGAGGCCGTAGCGTCAAATAGATTGGCTTGTCTGGAATCAGGATAAGGCCGAAAGTGGTACCGACCTCCACTCCCCTCTTCATTTCAATCTTGAATTTTTCCAGCATCTGAAGGAGAAGGAGGGAAAAGACAACAAGAAGTCACATGGGGCTGCCAAATCATGGGCCTCAAACTTCAAAACCTGTCTCTACATAGCAGGGGTTGGCCAGAGCAGTGTTCCTCAACCTTGGCAGCTTGAAGATGTGTGGACTTCAACTCCCAGAATTCCCCAGCCAGCATGGCTGGCTGGGGAATTCTGGGAGTTGAAGGACACACATCTTCAAGCTGCCAAGGTTGAGAAACACTGGGCCACAGTATATGACGTCCCTGATCTATCAAATCATGACTCTTATACGATCTTCTAAAATGGTAGCTGAGGACTTTCTCACACATATATGTGTAACACAAAGGACCAGCCCACCCTCTCAGTATTTCTACATTCTGCATCTTCCATTATGAGATGGTGGCAGAACTGGACTCACGTGGATCAAAAACAGTTGCATCTCCATCTCAGCAATCCTACGGCCAAGACACTGACGTGGCCCAAAGCCGAAACTCAGCCCTCTGAAATATTTGGAGTCCTCGGTATTAAGCCACCTTTCTGGGTTGAACTGCAGAGGTTTGGAGAAAAATCTGGAATCCCGAAACATTGCATAAAGTCCTACCTGGACTAATGTCTGTGAAGAAAAGATGGGGTGGAAAAAGGGATCAGTCAGGCTTTATGAGTTGAAGAGTTGTATCCAGACAGGGCTGAAAGTAGTATCACCAAGAATGATTCTAGCATTTGCTAGATATATCCACCCATCCTTGTCTTGACATGCTAATAAGGAGGACAAGCTTTATCTCACCTCCACAATAAGTTAGGTGATGCTAGAAGACAATACAAGTCACTGGTGGGAACATGGTCACAGGCTAATATGCACTGATTTATTTAAGCTGGATTCAGCGATACTCATAAATGAATAGTTACTCGTTCTTTATTCATAATCCTATGTTCTTCCTTGAGATGGCGGTGTCAGGAAAAAAAATAAATCCTAGCTAAGCATTGAGGCTTAGCACAAGAATTTTCCACTCCCCCTTCTCAGCTTTTGAAAAAACACTACACACAAAGGACTGAAAATTGTGATTCCACCAAGCCAGCAAAAATTGCCTGTTTAGGATAGGGAAGCAAATTGGTGATCACTGATGATCACTCTGAGAACTCTGAATTAACTGAAGCCGTTGTGTTTTTAAAAGGTAGTACAGTTCAATCAATCAATCAATCAGTCAACCCAAATCAATCTACTGCAGAATGGAGGCCTATTCATCTGCTTTCCAACTGCTTCAACATACCACAAATTATTTCCAGTTCTTTGAACTGAGTTACATCATCTGCCCGGTGTGTCTCTGGGCATTTTCTGGGTCTATATCATGAATATCAGAATGTATTCCAATAGTATTATAATATTAATAATATAATAGAAGGTGTATGTGTGCGCATGTGTGTGTGTGCATATGGAATATTAGAATGTATTCTTTCATGCAAGTATGGAATGATGTGCTGCATTGGTTCAGAATGTGGGATGCTCCTTGTGTGATCTCAGGTGAATGACTATCTTCACCAGCTTCAGAACTTTGAGGAAAGGCAGGGTTTGAAAATTGTTAAAAACCGTTGTCGTCATCATCATCATCATCATCATCATCATCATCATCATCACTGATTACTCACATTGGCAGGGATGCAGTAATTTTGAAGGGCAATCTCTTGGGTCGTATATCTCTGTAACGTCACTGCAACTGGATGGAGCCTTGGGTGAAATCAGAGGAAGAAGAGAGAGATTCATGATCTAAAAAGTATTTCTCCAGCCCAAGGAGCTCAAATCCCAGGATCGTGGGTTGCCTTTTCCACATCACTGCAATTCCCCTGGTTACTCAAAATGTACAAAATCAATACACAACTTCTCTAGATGCTCCATGCTATCCTTAATACCCCATCATCATGAATGGGAGCCAAAACTTTGCAGTTTCCATTTGTGGAATGGTCACTGTGGTTTGAGGAGAGAGGGTTATCAAAGTAGTTCTTCCCTCTCCAAGTTCTCTCCCCCCACTCCTTAATTCTTTAATATATTTATTTGGAACTCCCATTGTATTCAATGGACCTCTGCTTCCATGAAATATTTCCCTGGGTCAATGGAGTTGGCCTGCTACAGAATTCCAAAAAGGGGTTAACTGACCCTATCAGCCATCCCTAGGGAGTTAGATTCAGCCCTGAACGGATATAGTCCTACATAGGATTAAACAATAATTATAACCTATATATATTTGATTAGTGCTTTATTTTGAGTAACTCAGTGTTGGCAACTTTAAGACATATGCACTTCAACTCCCAGAATTCCCCATGCAAGCGAAGTACCATGTTACCTTAGTGTTTCTTTGATAACCGCTTTGAGGAGTGGAATGGATTTCATCATTTTCACAACATCTCCCTGAGAAGATGCTCTGGCTGCAGAGATTTCAGACCGTAGTTGTTCCTGAAGGTGTGGCACGCGAGCAAGTTCATACAGAGCCCACTGGAGTGTCATGGAAGTCTGGATGAAAATATGCAATATTGAGCAATGGGTACAATGTACCTTCTCAGCCATTCCTGCAAGAATATGTGTGTTTCCTTTAACACACAATGTTCAGGGTTCCTAACTGGACTGAAGCATCTCTGGGCCTTCTTAGTGTTTATGGTTGACCCATTTAGCAAGGAAGAGGGGCCATCTCCCTTGTTTAGCTCAGAAAGAGGGAGAAAATGTTTGGAGTTGCTGGAGGGAGAGAGAGGGCATTGAAGAACCCATAAGTGACCAGAGGAATGCATGGAGTCCCATTTAATGGCCAGCAGAATGCAAAGGTCACCCATTCCTCAAAGAGTTCTTCAAAAAACTGAATAGAACCAAAGCCACAATTTGAAGGGGACATCATGCTTCCTATCAAGAAGGAACTAATTGGTTGTAACACGGTACCAAAATCTGTCCTAGAGTTGTCCAACTTTTCTTCCACTAAGAGACTTCTGTTCTTCTTCCTCATTCTCAGAGTTTTTTAGAATGTCTAAACCTGCAGTGTTTCTCAACCTTGGCAACTTGAAGACGTGTGGACTTCAACTCCCAGAATTCCCCAGCCAGCCATGCTGGCTGGGGAATTCTGGGAGTTGAAGTCTACACGTCTTCAAGTTGCCATGGTTGAGAAACACTGATCTACAACTTAATTGGCTTTGCAGCTTCTTCTCACAGGCACCACTCCAGATTTCTTTCCACATGACCACAGGAGAAGTAAGGACTGGCAGGGCTGGTTTTTTGTTTATTATTATTATTTGATTTTATTATAGCTACCCACTTCAAAGGACTCTGGGAAACTTAAAGGCTAGGCAGCTGGGTGGATTGCAAGCAATGTGAATGGGATGAGAATGAAAGGATTTTAGTGATTTCAGAGTAAACAACATTCTTAGCTCCTTGTTCTCAGTGTTTTGAGTTCAATAGATGTTGAGATAATTGTGGGTTGCAGGGAAGATGACCAATGATAGTGTAGAAATTCCCAAAGTCCTTGGACATCATGGATCTTTAATAAAGGAACAATTTCATAGATGTCATATATATGGATAGATTGTATGTGGCAGGTACATTTTAAGAGTCTTAATGACAAGAAGCTTTCGCCTTACCGTGTCCACCCCTCCTGCCATCATCTCGGTGATGTTGGCTTTGATGTCTTCAATTGGCATCTTGTTCTGCAGTAAAAGGCTGCACAGAATGCCTCGGTATTCTTTGGCATTCTTCTGGTTTAAACAGAGATCTTGGTAGATGTTCTGTATACATTTGTCCGCTGGTGAGATGGAGAGGAAGCCATGCGCATACAAATAAATACAGATAGCTTGAAACAATAAAATCACTCTGGAAACTTGCTCACTAAGTTCTCACCAGACTAGCAACTTTCTATTCTGTCACTGGGTAAGGCCTGGAAGTATGCAGGATCACACAGCCACCAAGGGTACACTCACCATGCATGAAGATGACATCCCAAGCATTCACATGGTCCTGCCAAAACTTGGAATTGATCCTGCGCAAAAATTCTGGAGGTATGTACAACATTGGTGCGGTGGAATTAAACATCAAGGTGATGGCATCAATGAACCTCTGTGCCTCAGGGTCAATGAAATCCTGAAGAAGTCCCAAGCGGGTACCATATAGGACATTGCATACAGCTGTGGGAAGATAGAGATGGAGAAGATGGATAAAATTATCAAGACCATTTCTCCTCCAGAGGTAGAGATCTCCATCTAATTAATTTGCTGCACATCACTTCCATTTCTCAAGAGCTGGATAGGTCTGTTCATTCTTAACCAGGTTACTGTAATTGTGTATTTTCTGGGTTTGTACACTATTTTATGGCCTTGCACACTCCACTGAACCGTAAACTAAGCCAATGGGCTGTCTCTGCAGATCCAGCAAAGCATCTTCCCCCATGCACACCAACAAAACAGAAGTTAAAATTACCCAAGTATAGTATGGTGAGTAGATGAAAATGGGAGGAGGGGACAGGAGGAGAAAAAAAATACGTGGTTGCCTAATACTTGAGCCAAGCCCCCATCACAAACAGCCCCTCTCCTCCCACTCACATTCCAACGCAAAACGGAACAGCTCATGGGTGAGGTCGGCTGTCAATTTATCTTGCGGGCTGGTGCCAACCTTCATCTGCATTCTCTTGACAAAATCTTCCCCCACTTCGTTCAGGAGGGGAGCAAAGTTATCCACAATTTTGAGGGACATTGCTTCCCTGTTCAGGGCCAGGCGGTCCTGACGCCAACTGTCTCCTTTCCTGGAAAGTAAAAAAAGAAGTAAATTCAGCATGGAAGCCAGGGCCGTTTCAGTCATAATTTCTCCATCGTGTCAGCTGTTCTCCTTCAGGCTGGTGGAGAAGGAATTGTTCTCAAAAGGGGTGAAAATGTCAATGAAATGTACAGGGATTGGGGGAAGGCCTGGTATTTGTAATTTAGCAGATTCCTTTCCTTATACAACCTTCTCCTACAAAGGGCGAGGCTTCGATCCTGTAGTTGCACCGACCATCTTGACTTTTTTGACCCACTGGCAATGTGTCTATGGTTTTTTGGGCTCCTCACATTTCCATTAAACCCCAAGGGGAAACTGTCATAAAGGAAATCCTTCTATGGCATATTTTTCAGAGAGAGACAGGTGAGTAGCCAAGAGAAGTATAGAAAGAGAACTGGTGAAAACCCCAATCCCTTTGCCACTACAATAAAGTGAGCTCATAAATTGCAAAAGAAGTTCTAGAGAAATTCTAAAGTGACCTGAAGAAGACATGGAAAAATAAGATAATCTGGGGAATTAACCATTGTGAACAACTGAGTTCTGATTTCCCTCTTTCTGAATGATCTCCAGCCCCACCCTATGGGTATGGTGTGGGGTTCAGTTGCTTGATGGCAATCATCAGCAAACCTGTGGGCCAATCCTACCACGTCTTGCAGGTTCTTACTTGAGGAGCACCCCACAAGGCTTGTTACGGAAGTCCCGATAGGCGATCCAAGGGGGTACAGTAAATCTCTCCGGGTACAACCCTTCAGATTTGAATAGGATAGCAGCATCTTTTGGATCAATAATGTTGACACTCTCATAACTGCCCAGTTTCTCCCTGTGAAGAACATATTGATAAGCTGTTAAATACTGAATGGTGTCACAGGTTTAAGTTACTTAAAGTGAAATCTTGATGCAGTCCTGGGTGCCCAATTTTTCCCTGCAATATCAGCAGTATTGGGTTAAAGAATGAGAAAGAAATTCCCCGATACTTTCACAGAAGATCTCTCCAGCTTGTGGTCCACTTTGTTTTAGAAGACAGGCCTCTACCAGGATCCTTTCCTGTGTAAGCTTGGTTGCAGAGGTAGAAGAGGTAGTGTGACTAGGTTGGCAACTTGCCGGCAGCTGAAAAAATGGATAACAACATGGACAAAAACTGGTGTAAAATTGGTACCTGCTACTTATGGGCCATGATGCAAATTTAGAAAGAATTAGTATAATTTGCCTAGGAAATGCAATCCATCTTGCACAATTGAAGAAAATTGTGGTCAGATAGCAGCCTATGTACCAGCTTAGTTGTTATCAAGGAGTGTTGAAGGACAACCCAGGGTTGCCAGACTTCATCTTAGGTATTTTTTCATCTTTAAACAAGACTTGGACCTGACAGTCCTTCAAATGGAGTACATCTTCAACCAGAGGACAACTCAACCAAAGGAGGACAACATTTTGTGAAGCAGCATGGCCATCCTAGATATCTCTGACAAGGTTTGGACACAACTCAGTGGGTAGTTCTCAGATCATGAGGATCCTCTAGCAATGGTTTGGAGCAAACAACTTTTTCTCCCTTTTTAAAGAATCGTTAACTGCCAGTAGAGTCATAGCACAGGAGTAAAATGAAATCTTACCATTGTTGTCATTTTAAAAATATTCATCTTCCTCCCCTGAATCTAATGCTCTTCAGCTTACAGCTTTTAGATATTTGAAAACTGATTGCAAGGAGATACCAGGTGTGTAGGAGAGAAGGAGGAGAAGGGGAAGGGGAAGGGGAAGGGGAAGGGGAAGGGGAAGGGGAAGGAGGAGGAGGAGGAGGAGAAGGAGAAGGAGAAGGAGAAGGAGAAGGAGAAGGAGAAGGAGAAGGAGAAGGAGAAGGAGAAGGAGAAGGAGAAGGAGAAGGAGAAGGAGAAGGAGAAGGAAACAAGCAGACAAGGAATGTACAACTACTATAGGCAAGCAAGAAAGCTATCAGTCAACTGCCAGGACCACAAGCTACAGTAAGCAGCCCATTGTGGTGTGTTTCCTGCCTGGAACTTGGCCTGGATCTCAGTAGCAACCAGAAGAGGAGCAACCACGGTGAGGCAGCCCCTCGTCCCAACAAGTGCAAGAACTTTTGGAGAGAGGCGAAGGTTATATGCCACTTTACACCCTTTAAGACTTTTATTTGTTATAAGGACTCACCATCAAAGACTTATTTGCATGGCTCCATCAACCTGCAAAGCCTAGTTAACCCAGGGCCACAGGAAAGAGGAGTGCTACAATAAAGCATTTTGTACAGTTATCTGCTGCGTAGTGGTGGTATGTCCAGTCCTTGGAAAATAAAGAACCCTCACAATCATTAACCTGCAGTCCAATCTACTTCACAAGCTCATTTTTGTGGGGCAATGCTGGGGCCAGGGAGTGGTGCGTACTTAGCTTGAGCCCCTGGAAGAATGGGGCAATAGGAATCCGGCAAATAAATCATAAGTCTGTTGCCATCCGCAATCATCCGTTCTTTGTGCTCAGAGATTAAGGACTTATCATAAAGGGAGCAAACAGATGAGAAATGGGGGGGGGGGTCTTATGGTAAAACGAAACTAGGCCCCCACCGTAGATAATGAAGTTCTATTCTTTATGTCTCAACGGGTAACACAGGGGTTATAAATCCCATCATAAAACATAGATTAAAAAAAACTCTCCTAGCAAATGACATGTGGGTAGATGAAATATGGATCTATGCAATATTTGTCTTTCAGATATATAGAAAATGATAGCAGTCCTAACCTTTTATTCCCTGAGAATTGGTAGTCATAGCAATCTAACTGCACTGAGAAATTCAACTCCAAAATACAATGGCTGGGTTCACATAACAGACTAAACCAGAGACCCTGGTGGACCCCAAACCCCAACAGTGGCTGTGTTCACATAACTTCTCCCCAGCCCCAAATCAACCCAGATATGGCTTCCTATATTATCCTGGTTTGTACCAGATGCTCAGACAACGGTTGGGTTCCAACAGCACAGTGAACTACACATTACCCAGCCTTATTCCAGCCTAATCTAACATGTTTGGTTCTGGGTGCTAACCTAACCTAGCCACAAGAAATAGACCGCCTGTCCATGTTTCCTTAGACCAGTGTTGTCCAAACCTGGCCACTTTAAGATGAGTGGACTTCAACTCCCAGGATTCCCCAGCCAGCATGGGGATTCTGGGAGTTGAAGTCCACTCATCTTAAAGTGGCCAAGTTTGGACAACACTGCCTTAGACTGTAATGATTAGAGATAACAATTTCGAACAATAATTAGCAATTTAGTAGTCCGTAAATTAGTAATTCACTTTAACAATCATGTATTATTAGAAACAATAAGACTTCCAGATGCTAGTTAGTAAACACCCCAGTGGGCAATTCCCCTTGACTCTAGTACATTGCAATACAGGGATACCTGCACAGAGATAAAAAATGCTTTTCCATCTGGGTGTATTGCAAGGGCACTGAGTTCTCTGCCCTGATGTACTCCGTCAACCTACAAATAGATTTTGGAGCATCAAAATGGTCACTCTGCGCTAAGACCTTTCACCCAGAGGCTCATTAAAGGTTGTCCCCTTTGCATCCTTTTGAAGTGAAAATGCAGGGACCGAATTGGGAATGTTTGCACTCACAACAGATGCTTGCTGTATTTTAAGCCTGCCTGCTTTCTCTCTGTAGTATATTTAAGAGCCTTTGGCTATTTGATCATGGTTGCAACAGAGTTTTGGGACAGATAAACCTTCGGGAGTTTGCAGGTCTATTCTATTTCTTAGCGATAATCTGTATCTTCAGGAGATAACATCAAAGAAGAGAGATGAAAAGGAGGTAAATAAAGGGGATGCTACAACCGGTCAGGTGCACAGCCCAAGCACAAAACATTTGGTGTTGCAAGCCCCCCCCCTCCACCTTCAAAAAAAAACTTCAATCAGATTTTTAAAGAATGGTTGGAACTGATTGCTCTTAAAGGATCCTAAATGTTCATCTGGGAGAATGACTCCCTGATTTTCTGAATCAGAATGTTATTTTTAAATATTGTATGTCCCTGCAGACTAATAGAGGAATATTTAAAGCAAACGAGCAAAACGCAGTGTAGGGCTCAGAGGTGAGAAAGAGAAATGAATTATTGCAACCGTCCAGAGGAAAACCAGCTATTAATTTAGAGCAAGCAAGAAAAAACCCCCTGTTTATTAACACCTGCAAACCATCCTGATCAAAGTGATACAATTGGAACAAAGTTTTGTAGTTTGAGGAAGAAGAGTGGAAAAAGTTTGGGAAAGGAAGCAGAATTCCACCAGATCTAAGAGACCCCCTTACCTATAAATAGGACCAAAAGTTTGGAACTTGTCCACCATAATGTTATGAAGGTTGTGGAAACCATCATCCTTCCAGAATTGATATAGATTAAACCAGCTGGTTTTCCAATTTCCTGGCAAATCGCTGAACGGCTTCAGTCCTCTCCCCTGGACAGGAGGTGAACGTATCTCCCTGGCAGCTGTGTGAACTTGGAGAATGCCGGGGCTGGGTGCGTCTTCAGGGCAGAATAGGATCCGCAAATGATTGGAGATGCGCAAAGCAGGAATGAATGGACGGTGCCTGGGCAACATAGCCACACAAAGGAGGAAAAAAATGGGGAAAAAATTAAGGAGGGAGGGAGGTGAGAACTCAGAAATCTGCACTGAAGGCAAAAGTCCTTGAAAATGATATGAGACCTCCAAACTGTGATTCTTATTGTCATGGCATGGTTTGCTCAAGGATGCAGACTGTCCAATACGGTTAGTTCTGAAATCCTAGCCTATCTTCCCATCACATTTTTTAAAACATATAAATATGAGTTCACGCACACACACTCACACACAGATCACAAAGAGACTTGTTACATTTAAAGCTGTATCTCCATGTATGGCATGACTGTATTTGTGAACGCACAGTTTTATTGGCAATATTTTTTTCTCCAATGCAAAAATATATATATATATTTTCAATAGTCCAAATAAATATAGGTTTATTGTGACTCTGCTCTAAGGCAGGCTTCAGCTAGCAAAGCATTGACAAATGCTTGTTCCTTGCTAAATGAGCTCTGTGCTAAAAGATGAAAGCTGTTAGGTTACATTTAAAGCTGGCCTTTATTATAGAATATGAGCTCCATGGAGTTGGGTGCCCAACTAGTCCAACATTCTCCTTGGTGTAAAATCAGCAGTGTTGATTGTCTCTGTCCAATCTCCACTTTAATGACTCCATTGGAGCAAGACCACCATGGGGAATCATCACAGTTGTTCTGGGTCAAACACCAATGCCCCTTTCCCACAATTTCCACCCATCTCTACTAGCCTTGCACTTTTGGTCAAGAGAGGTCAACTCTGTTCAGCATAGCAACCTTTCAGCTATTTAAGACTACAGTCACGTTTCCCCTTTGGGGTCACTGGGGCGTTCACATGGGCATATTTTGCCAAGTCTTTTGTTCTGGTTTGGGTTTTTTGCAGCTTAGAGGGTTGTGTGAACCAGTTCAATGGGTTTGTTTATGATTCAGGGTCTCATGCAAACCCCCCAGATGGGTTCACTCAACGCCATTCCACACGGGACGGCTGTATCATTCTGAGACTGGCCTATCCTTGCATATTTCTCCATAGGGTTTCAGGCCACCTTAACATATCGATCCGATTCGCTTCAGAAGTAACTCCACTGTTTCCTTCTTCTCTGCCTCCAAGGGTTTGACTGATGGAGGAACTGGGACACAGCACCTTTTGTTGACCAAAAGACCTAAGTGTCCAGTAGCATTTGGGGACATATAAGAGACCTTCTTGAGCATGAAACTGAGCAAACTCAGGGAGGCAGTGAAGGACAGGAAGGCCTGGCGCAATATGGTTCATGGGGTCACGAAGAGTCGGACACAACTTAACGACTAAACAACAACAACAACAAAGAGACCTTCTTAGTCCTTCAGATGTGGACCAACCCAGCCAATGCAAAGGATCCATCCTCAGAGTGAACAGTTGTGATTATGTCCACAGCCAATCAGCCTGCAAAATTTTCTTGGACACACATAAACAAACAAAAGAGGTGTGGGGGGGGGGTTGTTTTTTTTAAATTTCTTAGCGGCAGAGCAGAACAGAGAATGAGAGATTCCAGCAGGGACAGGCTTTGGAAAACATGCCAGAAACTGAGATTTGTGTGCATGTATGAGAGTGTGCAAGATAATGGATTCTATTAATGTTGGGTTTAGATGCAGGCTTGCATGTGGACACTCAGCAAATCTATGGCAGATCTCTAACTGGATTCTGAATCCACCAGGTAGGCACTACTGACTTTTTTCCCTATGCTTATAAATCTCAACAGAGGAATATTCACCTATTCATGTAGCTGGAACCCCTGGCATTGTATAGGGTTTGGTAGTTAAAAATAAAATTCATAAGTTCAAGGCACTGGGTTTTTTGTGTTTTAAGAGCATTCTTGGTGTAACTATTGTTTTGCATGCTGAAAACAATATACTAATATGAAAATAGGCTTCTCAGCATAGTGACCAGAACAGGATCTTTCTTGTTGTGAGAATATATTTTCCACTAGAATTGTTCTGCTTTTTCTCTGTGTTTAGATGAGATTTAATATATATTTTATCTAGTCAAGGGCTTATCCTTGCTATTCAATTGCCCTATTGCCCAAGCAGACAAGCAATCATTTCTGGAGGGCAGGAACAGATAATGTTTTTTTGTACACACCCCTTCCTTTATCAAATTTGACCTCTGGATATGTTTTCAGCCGCAGTTTTAAAATATTCATTTCCCCCTTTATGTTACCTTGAGCACTTCTGCATATGCTGGCTTGTGCATTTTATTTATTACAGTCTAACCCCACCATTTTATTGGTTACTTTTCAGAAGAAGAAATGTCCCCTTAAATAAGTTCATGGTTACCCTGATCTCTAATAGCTTTGAGAATTTCCTTTACCAGGAATTGTTTTAATTACTATTTTTCTTTCCCTGAGCTAGCTATCTTTCCCTGTGCTTTTTTGTAAAGTCCCGCAGTATACTATTTCATCCTTCTTCCACACTTGAGATAGAAAGATTTCAACCCAACTCCCAAATAGCCCACCAAGGGAAAAGCAGATAACTCGGAGAAAGAAAAAGAATAATTAAAAACAAAACACAACCACAATGACACATTTTTGCCAAGGTTTGAATCACCAATCTTCTGTTCACAAGACAAGTGTTATAATCGTTATGGAGTGTGAATGTGCCCTGAGAATGCCCTGGAACTCCTACACAGCTTGTT
The DNA here is from genome assembly GCF_059951505.1 of Python bivittatus. Lineage (NCBI taxonomy): Eukaryota > Metazoa > Chordata > Lepidosauria > Squamata > Pythonidae > Python > Python bivittatus. The sequence continues at coordinate 4,490,045 of NW_028277085.1, forward strand.
ACAGGTCCTTTAAGTGCTATTTAAGAGCTGTAACATGTTTTAAGGCTATCATGCTGTTTTTCTCAAAGGAGGTAGATCTTTTCTCTTGTTAAAAGTTGGAGTTTTGAACAGATATATTATTATCCCCCCATTTTGCCTGCTTTTCTGCCACAACCTTGCCTCTTTTTATGACTTTATCCCCTTTTTGAAATAGTCCTCTGCTGTCTCCCCCTCAAAATTGCCATTTTCAGCCACTGAAATATTAACCAGGCCCATACATTGATTGACCTCTGCATCCCAACATATTTAAAGAAACTAGTTTCCAATGAATATATTCAAACTTTTATTTCTGATAATCTTATACTTTATTACACAGACATTCAAGAAACAACTTGATCCTGCTCCTCCTCCTCCTCCAACTTTTCAACGTCAAGCACTTATTAAAATAGCAATTTTATATGTACCTAGCACATTACATACCTTGCCAGTTTTATTTACTAATTTAGAGGAATAAATAAGTTTTTATTGTACAAGACAATGGCATGGGTAGAAATTCGAAAGCTGCCTTCTGAGATGTATGCTTTCCACAAATGTTGGAGAGAAAAGCCATGGTCAAGGTATGTTTAATATCCAATTATTTTGCACTAAACTGAGATCTTTCCCTACGTGTTTAGCACAGATTCAGGATTCAGAACTGCATTAACTGAAGAAAGGAGACAATTTCCTTCCCTCTTGATGCAAGAGCACAGGGACCTCCAATGAAATAGTAGGAAGGGGATTCAAGGCAACAAAAATGCTCTGATTTCATTACACAACGGGTCCATAATTCTTGTGGTAGTGGCTACTGGTTGTTGATGTCCTGAATGGGAGATCAGACAAATTAATGGAGAAGGGGTGAATCAGGAACTGTTATCCTTGGCTCTTCAATAAGGTCTATATGCAAGAGTTGTCTCAGATGGGAGGAGCCTTCTTTGTGACCTTCCCAAGGTCACACTTGATGATGGGAATCAAGAGGCCATAGAATAAAGTAAATTGTCCTGTGTGGCATCCGGACAAGATTAAAAATGGATTCGACTTCTTCTGTGTTCTTCATTTCAATCCTGAATTTTTCCAATGTCTGGGGGCCGAGGGGTGGGAAGCAAGAAATACACAGAGTTTTCATGGCCTCACAGTTCAGATTGTAGAGACCATTGTTTATGCTAGCTGGAAATTCTAGAAGTTCTTACACTAAAGTATCTAGAAGGCAACCAGTTAGTTGAAGAAGGCTCCTGTAAATATTTTATTTAAATTAATATAATATGTCAACCCTCTCTGTACTTCACATGTAAATACTGTCGTCTTTCACTGAGATAAAACTTGGGAAGAAACTATTTCTACATGTAAGAAGAGAGAAGGTGTATCTTCACAGCAACAATTAGCCATAATATGTGGTGCAACTGAAATGACAAATCATGGTTCTCACCAACTTCTAAACTGGTAGCTAAGGACTCTCCTACTCCCTCTCTCCCACATACACACAAGACGAAAGGCCAGGACCTCCCCCTGTAATTCAATTTTGGGTCTTCCATAATGGGGCAGTGGTAGGACGGGACTCACATTGACCATGAACAGTTCCAACTCCATCTCAGCAATCCTACAGCCAAGACACAGATGTGGCCCAAATCCAAAGTTCAGTCCTCTGAAACAGCTGGAATCTCCAGTATTCAACCACCTTTCTGGGTTAAATTGCTGAGGTTTCTTTAAAAATCTGGGATCCTGGTACATTGAATGAATACCTACGTGGACTAAGGTCTGTGAAGAAAAGGTGGAGAAAAAGGGTCAATCAGGTTTGAATCATGCCTCCTTCATTTCTGATCTTTGGGGCTACAACAATAATATAACTATTTTATTTATGTTGTTTCAGATCCATTACATATCTTAATGGAATCATATTTTGCAAAGACTCTTAAAAATCAGTAGGAGTTAAATTAGTCAAGACAGGCTTACATTCCATTTAGTTCAATGTTTTGATTCGGTTGGCAGAACAATCTGGGTGTTCTCCTTGGAAAGCTCTAATATCAGTACCTCCAAGAAGTACAACTTCTTGTCAACATCCTGCTAGCTGATTAAAATAAAGGAGGCATACTGTAGATCCCATGACTGTTAGAATGCAGATCAAACGACAGGGGGATTGTAGATCCATTAGTCTTGGCTATGGACATTAGATCCTAATGCATCTAAAAGGCACTCATCTGGGGCAAAGCAGGATTAGTAATTAGACCATCTGATGAAATTCAGAAAGGAGTGGTTGTGGAGGTCACATTGCATTCCAATTCCTTGACAAACATCTCCAAAAGAAGGACACCCGTGGACTTAAAGCTGATTAACATTTAGAGCTAACGAAGCAATCCTGGTTGCCAAACATTTTTTCACTTTTTCTAGCATGCCATCTAACCCAGACTCCACATTTGTTCAATCAGTCAGGGGAGCACATCTGTTCATTATAGATTCTCAGATCTTCTGATTCTCTTTTCTGTCTTCCTCAGAGCCCTCCTGACTCCATCAGTTTAGGATTTTTTTCAGAGGGATAGGGATTAGTTGTCACATTAATACACAGCGATATGGCTGTGAATGCACAAGCAGACATGGTGGGCCCTTGGCACATGCGGAACTTGTTCCTATGTCCCAAATGCATCTTCTGGGCCCAACAAGCTACCTGCTACTGATCAAACCCACATCTTGGTTATGCCTTCTTACTGCAGTAAAAATTGCCACAATGAAAAAAAAGGGTCACTGTGTTCTCTTAGCACTCAATAAATGCAGAGCAGAAAAACAACCACAGCACAGAAATGAGAGGGAGTATAGAAAAAGAAGACTTAAAAAAGAGCTAAAGGGGGTTGGGTAATTGCCAAAAAGCATATAAGGAGTCTAGGAAGAGGTGAAGGACGTTAGGCGCTTTGCAATTAGAATTTCAAACAGCCCAACATCTGCTCATTAAAGACCAAGAAATACTAAAAGCTTTCTATTTGGATTCCAGAACCAAGCTTATTCCCTTTGCTGTCTTCAAACCCTGCTCCAGACTCACTGATACAAAACCATCTCTATTCCAGGAGGTCCATATTTTTTTCAGATCCAGTTCCTCTTTACGTCTGGTCAATATTTTCCACTTTTTGCAAATAGAAAATGGAAGTGTTTTCTTCCTTTGATGTTCTGGGGTTGGGCTAGTGGTGCACATTAAAAGAATGTTCAGCTGAAAAATGTCGTAGATGATCTTGGCCCAGCTACGATCTCACTGCCCTACCTTGCAAGACAAGAGTTGCATACTCCCACCCCTACCACCCCATGAGCTTTTGGGGAACTGTGAGTTTAAAAAGAAGGTAGTAACTTCCTTAAAAACTCATAATCACCTTATGCATCATGCTGGTTACTCACATTGGCAGGGATAAAATAATTCTGAAGGACAATGTCTTGTACTGTGTATCTTGGTAATGTCATTATAACTGGGTGGAGCCTTGGGGGAAATGGGAAGAGAAGAAAGTTATTTATCCAAAGTTTCTTAAATTTCCAAGTGAGAACATTGTCACTGAAGAAAGATTTATTATGACTTGACTGTTAAGTAGCCCTAATAGCTCAGCTGTAGAACTAGAGCTGGCGAGAAATGGCATTTTTTAAAAAAAAATAGACTGACACTGTTTTTCAGAGGAATGGATTCAGAAAATAATTTCCCTTCCCTTCGTCTTTGCTGAGCTCATCTGCTTCACTGATTCTTCAGCATATTTAGTCAGACGGTTCCCAGTGAAGTCAGCATAAGAAAATGGTGAGGGGAGTCCGAAGATTCATTCACAAATCCATCATTGCAGACATGAAAAGGTTGCTGTGCAAATAAATGCAATTGAGTTAGAGGGCAATAGGACGGTAGCTTCTAAGATAAGAAATTAGCAAGGGAAGCAGAGACTTTTAACTCTTGGTTTAAATTATATATATATGCTCCTTGGGAGGAAAGCTATGGCAAACCTAGATAGCATATTAAAAAGCAGAGACGTCACCTTGCCGACAAAGATCTGCACAGGCAAAGCTATGGTTTTTCCAGTAGTAATGTGTGGCTGTGAGAGCTGGACCATAAAGAAGGCTGAGCACCGAAGAATTGTTGCCTTTGAACTGTGGTGCTGGAGAAGACTCTTAAGAGTCCCCTGGACTGCTAGGAGGTCAAACCAGTCAATCTTAAAGGAAATCAACCCTGATTGCTCATTGGAAGGACTGATAATGAAGCTCAAGCTCAGATACTTTGGTCACCTAATGCAAAGAGAGGAGTCTTTGGAAAAGACCCTGATGCTGGGAAAGATTGAAGGCAAAAGGAGAAGAGGACGGCAGAGGATGAGATGGTTAGAGAGCATCACTGAAACAATGAGCATGAAACTGAGCAAACTCAGGGAGGCAGTGAAGGACAGGAAGGCCTGGCGCAATATGGTTCATGGGGTCACGAAGAGTCAGACATGACTTAACGACTGAACAACAACAAATATATATATATGATATATATATATATATATATATATATATCATACACATATATGTATATGTATATGTATATGTATATGTATATGTATATGTATATGTATATGTATATATATAACAAGATAATTTAAATCAAGAGGTAAGGGCCCCTGCAGATATATCATTCAGTGAAAATTCTTATTTATTTATTTATGCAATTTTTATAGCCGCCCATCTCAATCCAAATGACTCTGGGCAGCAAACAATTTCAATAATTAAAACCATTAAAAACAATTATAAATATACATGTATGTATGTATGTATGTATTAAAAACTTAATTGAAAAATCAAAAAATTAAAATTAAAAAACGTAATTAAAACCATTAAAAACAAATATATATAAATCCTATCAGTGGCTGGAAAGGGCTGGACTAAAAGACAGCACTGAGGCACTGATCATAGCAGCACAAGAACAGGCACTAAGCACCAGATCCATAGAAGCAGGGATCTACCACACTAGACATGACCCAAGGGGCAGATTGTGCAAAGAGGCTTCAGAGACAGTCCGACACATAGTGCCAGGGTGTAAGATGCAGGCAGGAACAGCATACACTGAACAGCACAACCAAGTAGCTGGCATTGTGTACAGGAACATCTGCACAGTGTATGAGCTAGACCCCCCCCCCCCAAGTCCAGATGGGAGATTCCACAGAAGGGGGTGGAGAATAACAGGGCTAAAATCCGGTGGGACTTCCAGATCCAGGCGGACAGGCAGGTACTGGCCAATCAACCAGACTTCGTGGTAGTAGACAAAGACCAGAAGACAGCGGTAGTGATAGATGTAGCGGTGCCAAGTGACAGCAACATCAGGAAGAAGGAGCATGAGAAGCTAGAGAAGGGCCTGAAGGAGGAACTAGAGAGGATGTGGAAAGTAAAAGCCAAAGTGGTCCCAGTGGTGGTAGGAGCACTCGGGGCCGTGACTCCTAAGCTGGGAGAGTGGCTCCAACAGATCCCGGGAACAACATCAGAGCTCTCTGTGCAGAAGAGCGCAGGGCTAGGAACAGCTAAGATACTGCGCAGAACCCTCAAACTCCCAGGCCTCTGGTAGAGGACCCGAGATTGAGGAAGACACGTACCACCCATAGGGGTGAGAGGGGGATTTTTTATATTTCAGGGGAATATATATATATATTTCAGGGGAAAGAACAAGAAAGGGGGGAATTCCCCTTGTTTTTCACCCATATACCCAGGAAGAACTACTTTCATCGGAACATGTGATTTTCTAATTGGGGAAGAAAACAAAATCCCATTCAGTTGCTGGCTGTTGGCAATGAACCATAAATGTGTATTTTCAAGTCAAATGTAGCTTGGACAGTAGAGACCCTCACCTGATAACCTTCATGTGAATCAGGCCCCAAACCCCATAAGCTCAGATAGTTTTTGGGCAGAATCCTGGGGATTTCCCCCAAGCATTTGGAGGACAACAATTTGGAGAGGCATTTTTTTTTTCTTCAGAAAAGTAATACACTCACAAAATAAACTCATTTGCAAGAAAATATCTGCCTTATCAAGTTGTCAGTCCTTGGGCCATCTTTATTTTGAGTTCATGGAACCTGGAATGTATAGTCTGTTGCTGTGATTTTCTAATTAAGGAAAACAATGAGAAAACCTTGTTGTAGCTTACACATCCTGGCATCTCAAGGAAATCAAGATTAGTACCAAAAATCAGGCTTACCAACAGACAGACTTGCTTGAAGAATTATGCAGGAGATAAAGATGTCAGAATGTGCACCTTCACTAACTGAATATTTTGTCATACTATCTCATTCCAAAGTAGCCTATTTTGGGTCCAAATGCCATCAGTCTGAGAAATGGGAGTGTCTTCCTCAAGTAAGGTCCAGGTATTTTTGGACTGCAGACCACAGCTGCAATCAGATTGTAGACTTTTTAGTCCAGAATGTCTGGTCACAGCTTCTTGAACAACTTAATTCATACTCTTCATTCACTTAGTCCATTCTGAAACTCCTAGTACGAACAATGCCCTCTCCCTTATGCACACTTATATTTCCTGTGGATTCAGGAATATGCCATACTGAATTAAGTCTAATGAAAACCCTCAGAAGTCTTAAGCTACTTTCTCTGGAAAGATAATTCACCAGCTCCCAAAGCAAAATAGAAAAACAGATGGAAACCAACTAAAAGAGAATCTATTTTCATTCAGAAGAAACTGGTGCCACAAAAACCATACACTGAAAGCCTTTATGACTAAATGTTGTCATTGGGGAATCCTTGATAAACTTTCAGGGACTCTAAAGTTTTTAAGAAACGCAGAGTTCCAAAATACAGTCAGAAGATCATGGTCCTTAAACTTACCCAATAGCTGGATAGTGACAAGAACAATCTGACCTGCAATAGCCATGTTTGAAGAGAATTTGTTCTATCAAAATCAGTAGTTATCATGTTTTTGTGTCATGCAGATATCACTATTGGCTCATATTTGCTCTTGACATACAATAACCCTTGCTGATCTATTGGAAAAATTCTAAATTCCAAATTCTAATGTCAGAGCTCAACATCCCAAGGAAATTATACAACCTGGGCATTCTCCCTGCAAAATCCCCTGTATTTTTATCTCTGCAGAAACTTCTCCTACAAAATCTGACCCCAGATTGAATGGCCATCCATGAAGGACCTTGGTTAAGCAAGCTTGTTGGGCTTCACATGAAGCCACCAAATAAGATGGTGTGCATGATAAGTGGTGCTGGAATCAAATGTTGGCCTTAAAAGGTTCTTTAAGGCCCACATTTGATTCTAGCACCACTTTGTGGAGCAAATGTAGCAACATCTCATCATCATCTGCCATCTGGCCTGGGGTGGGGAGGGAGGTTGTCAGAAATGGGGTTGGCTAGCCTCCTAGAGGCCTAGTGTGGCTTCCATCAGCCTCTTGGATTGATTGATTGATTGATTTTCTCCTCTTTCCATCTGTGTAGATGTGTTCGTCTTTTTATAAATTTTAATTATGTATTTATTGTTTTAACTTGATGTAAACCACCCAGAGTCCCCCATTGTGGGGAGATGGGCGGGGATAAGTCTATGTATATAAATAAATAAATAAATAAAATCATCATCATGGCAAATCCCAGACACGCAGGAGCGTAATGCCAATATCAGGGGCTGGGAATGGAAAGTGAGGAGAGAGAAGCATTAACATAGACAGCAAAAATCACACTCACCTTCAGTTCACTGATGACATTGTGACTGTCAGTCATAATGCTGAGAAACTCAGAAGGTCTTAAATGAGCTCAGTGAGGTGAGTAAAGCCATTGGTCTGAAGATCAACAGAATCAAAACTCAAGATACGTGCAACCCGTGTGGCCAGTGCTGTGAAATGAAACTTGGAGATGAGCTGGTATAGTCTTACATCTCTCTTGGCCAGAAAATCAATAACATACACAAAGAAGATCAAGAAACATCATGCAGAAGAATAGCAGTAGGGCGCAGCTTTAATCACATAAAAAATTCTCCGACAGATGAGCAACACCAAGACAAAACCCACATCTTCCACAGAATGCAGAAAAGCTTCAGGGCACTCCGTGTGCAATGGAAAGACAAAGGCTAAAGACCTCGCTCCTAAAATGAATCAGAAATTAGGAAATTTCACAACATCCTAACTTCAAAGAAATTTAACGATGTGCTAACTTCAGAGAGGTCATAAAAATAGCATTAAAATGGGAATATAAGCAGGCAGGGCATTTGTACTTTTATCTGACACTAGGTGGACCCAAAAAGTGAGATGGTGGTGGCCCTACAATTCCTCACACCCCCTTGGATAGCCACCTACAGAACAGACTACAAAAAGATCTTGGTCCCAACTGAACACTACAACAAAAGACAGAGTGAAATATAAGTACAGGAAGTCCTCAACTTACGGCCACTCATTTAGCAGTCATTCAAAGTTACGATGGTGCTGAAAAAAGGGACTTATGAGTGGTCCTCACACTTATAACCGTCACAGCATCCCCATGGTCATGTGATCACAATTTGGGCACTTGGCAACTGTCATGGATTTATGACAGTTGCAGTGTCCTACGGTCATGTGATCGCCATTTGTGACATTCCCAGCCTGCTTCTGACAGGCAATGTCAATGGGGAAGCTGGCAGGGAAGGTCACAAGTTGTGGTCATGTGGTGTCTCATTTAACAACTGTGGTGATTCACTTAACAACCGTGGCAAGAAAGGTTGTAAAATTGGGTGCGTGTCACTTAATGGCCGTATTGCTTAGCGATGGAAGTTCCTGTCTCAATTGTGGTTGTAAGTTGAGGACTACCTGTATCTGTTTGAAATCACCACTTCTGATATCAACACTATCTGACTGAATAAGACAATAAAGTAATAAAGTGAAAGTTAAGTGGGGATGGGAAAAAATATGAATGGAAATAAATGCGGAGAGGGAAGACTGCAGCTTCTCTAGCAAAGCAAAGCTATTGGTGTAAAGAACAAATGCATCTAAGAATGTATTTTTGGTTTGAGGGCTGGTTAGCTTGAAATCATCCACATGCAACCTCTCTCACACTCTCTGTTTTTACAGGAGCTGGACACATGCCACATGTTTCAAACCTATGGAGCTTTCCTGGCATCCCCAGGAATGGGGGAGGGGGAAGAACCCAAGCAATTCTTTGGTAATTATTGGGGTTGAGGGGCAGACGTCCAGCCCGTGTGGAAGGCACCAGCTGGAGACCTTTGCTCAAGAAGATCTGCCCCCTCCATCGACCCAAAGCTGGAAACTTTGCCTTAGCTAGAAAGGTGCATTTCTGGTTGCAACTACCTTCCAAAGGTAAGAATTCCATGAACACCATTGCATGCTTTGGGGTCTGGCTGCTTGGGCCACTTGCAGCTGCCTCTCCTGCCTTCTTTGCGCCAGGAGAATGCCAGATGAGAGATAAACACAACCCAAGTGGGCTCATAAAAATACTGCAACAACAGCCAGCCTCTGCAGATTTTATTTCCGCTGTTTTTCCCGCCTACTCACCAGCCAAGCCATCAGAGAGTTTGCTTGGTTTGGATCCGAGTGTGTTTTGAACCTAGCCATTGTGGTTGGTAAACCATGATTGATGGCTCAGCATGCTGGGTGAATCTAGCAAACTGGGTCATATGCAATAACTAGCATTCAGTGAACCGTAGCTTAGTCTGACGCAGGATCAGAGCGGTCTCTTTCTCCTTTACCACTAGGTGGCAGAACACTTCTGCAGAATCTTTGCTAATAAAATGTCTTGAAAATATCCAGAATCTTTACTAATAAATTTGCAAGGCTGTACGTATCTGCTACTCAGGCAAGAATAGGTGTTTTCGGCTAATTTATTGAATCCTTTTATACACGGCCGCAAACTCTAGGCAACGCAGAACCACACAGTAAATGCATTTTCAAAACAAGATCAGAAAAATACAGTTCATACCAACGTGCCTTGCATGCGTGCTATCATTATCAGATTCTCCAACGTTGCACAAATCGCTTTTGATTTGTGCAAATGTGGCACAAATCATGGAACTTTTTCTGATCCTCTCCCCAGAAAATTAGGTTGCAAGGTTTTTTGGGACAGAACTTTGTTGACTGAAAGAGAGGTAAGTAAGCCATTGAGAATTCACAAATAATATTCAGTTTCATTGCTTTACTTCCCCATCCTCCCCAAGGCACACACCCTCTTTAATTTTTTTCCTTTCTTCATAATTTTAGTCCAGCCTTCTGAACAATGCTGCTAATCATTAGAGGATCTTTTTGTTGGACTTTCAATCTCGTTGTTGCTCCTTGGAGGCATTAGGAACTGGGTGGCCCAGAAGCAGAACAATTATCGCTTTCCAGAGATAATGGGAAGTGACCTTTGTCATTCCAAGATAAGCAGGAAGAAATGGAAAAATTGCATTGAACTTTGGAGGGGTGTTGATTTATCTTGTTTTTAGATACAGTCTAAAAACAAGATAACTAGCAGATGAAACCAAAGTGTGGGTTGCTTGTTTGGGCTTAAATTGTTGTGTGAACCAAGCCAATATGGCTTGTCAGCTATGGTTTATGGCTCTTTCTTTTTAAACCCAGATAGTGAAAGTTTCTTTAGTCAACCATGGGTTAGTGTGAGCCATGAACCCACCAGTAGAATTGAGACTCGTTATAGCATTGATGCTTATATATTTGGAGGGCACCGGGCAAAGGCTGGCCTAGGATTTGATCAACATTCAAGGACCAGGAGAAACAGGGGGGCTAACCAAGCAGTGTAAAGCAATCAGGGGCAGGGGTCCCATGCTGCAAATTCCTGAAAGCAACATTTACCAGGTTAGGAAGAAAATCAGATAAGAAGAGAAGGACAGAGATCCAGCAGAAAAGCATAGCCATCTCCGTGCAAAGTTGGTCAAGAAGTCAAGGAGAAATTAAGATTGAGTACATTCCTATAAGAGAGATCTATAGGTAGTCATTGTTTAGCGACTGTCTCATTTCGCGACCATTCACAGTTACAATGGTGATGAAAAAGTAACTTTAAGATGAATCCTTGCATTCACAATCTTCACAGGTCTGTAAAGCAAAGGAAAGTTGAAGTAAGAGCATAAACACAGTTGCAGTTTCATTTCACTTAATGACCAACTTGCCAGTCCCAGTTGTGGTTGCCAAACAAGGACTGTATAAAAGAGGCAGTTTGGTGAGATGGTTAAAAGCCCTGGGCTAGAAAACAAAAGACTGTAAGCTCTAGTCCTGATTTAGGCATGAAACCAGTTTGGTTGATTTCTCTTCTTTCCCATATGCTCAACTAGACCCCTCCAGAAAATTCAACAGATCAGGGCAGAAAAGCAATGGGGTCTTCAGGAGCTGGCATTCAGAAGAAGATGGTATATTCTTGGTACTCTACAGAGAACCCATTTGGTGTAGTGGTTAGAGGCACTGGACTAGAAATCAGGAGACGTGAATTCTAGTCCTGCCTTAGGCATGAAGCCAGCTGGGTGACCTTGGGCCAGTCACTCTCTCTCAGCCTTAGGAAGAAGACAAGGGCAAACTACTTCCAAAAAACCTTGCCAAGAAAACTACAGAGACTTCTCCAGGCAGTCACCAGGAGTCAACACTGACTTGAAGGCAGCAAAAAAACACCCCCCACCCCAACCTATAAACTCAGCTGCTATAGCAATGGGAGCATTTTCAGTAGACTGCAGAGAGCCTCCTTCCAGTTGGAAGAATCAGTAGCAGCAGGAATGTCTGCAGGATTTGGTCAAAAAAGTCAAGGTGGGGGCTATCCTGGCCATTCTGGTTTATTATGGCAGAAATGGAAAAAAGTGGTCGGAGCTCAGAGGGGAGAATACAACCCACCCAGGCTGCCAAGGCTTTTGGTGAGCTTTCCCTGCAAGCCGTAAACCCCTCGGCTCCCTGAGCTACCGCGAGCGTCAGATCAGGTTCAGAAAGTACAGTTCAGACATGTGCAGGGTAATCGTTTCAGCAAATTATCTAGATTTCGTTTCAGTGACAGTGGCAGTCCTTGCAGGAAGATTAGCTGTCACTCACCGTATTTCTTTTGTAGTCGAAACTCGGAAACTTTATTTTAGGGAAACTTTATGATGGAACTTAAGCAAGTGAAGCAATGCAATAAAACATGCTTGCTTATGAAAGACAAAAATACCTAACCGTTCTTGAGATCCTTAAACATTGACATTCCTACTTCCACCCACGTAATAAATGGACTTTATAAAACTATTTTCATTTATCCAACTTCAAGGGTGTGTTCCTATTTTTAGACATCTCCACGTGGCTTCCTTAAATATTTTCAAGTGTATTATTATAATTACGGTTCTTCTTTTTGCACAGTTCCTTTAATGCAACATTGAACTTAGAGCCCTTCCCAAGAAGAACAGGCATCAAAATAAAATCACCTGATTGAAACAGCATCAACTTCACTTCCCTACATTTAAAAAAAAAGAGGTAAAATTAAATTAAAATTAAAACTCAGCTCCTGATGATTACGTGGATACAACCATGCAGTTTTATTTATGGATTGATTGATCAATGGCAATACAAAATGAATTTATTTATTTATTACAGGTACTTAGGGTTAGGGTTAGGGTTAGCAATAATAATAATAATAGCAATAAATAAAATGAATGAATGAATGAATGAATGTATTCATTTATTACAGGTACTTCTATGTTACTCTAAAGCAGTGTTTCTCAACCTTGGGAACTTTAAGACGTGTGGACTCCAACTCCCAGAATTCCCCAGCTAGCCATGCTGGCTGGAGAATTCTGGGAATTGAAGTCCACACGTCTTAAAGTTCCCAAGGTTGAGAAACACTGCTCTAAAGACAGAAGTGACATTTGGGGTGATGTTTTTCAACTCCCCAGCCTAGCCTCTTGCTCTGGGACTTCTTTGTGAACTTCCACCTAAAGATCAACAAACCCAAACCCAAGTGAGCTTCCTAGTGTAGACACGATTGGCCATGTGCTGTACACTATCACTTAGGACTGACCCTTCCTGGTATCCCACAAGACAGAACTGTAAACAGAGGGAATCCCATTCCACCAAAACTATTTGTTCTGGGTGATCACAGCTGGACTCGCCCAGATTCCAAAGGGCTGACTTCAATGATTCTTCAGAGAGATCACCACTATTTTTCATGGACTCAGTTTATTTGTGCAAGACACATTCTACCTGCTGTCGGTTGGCAGATTTGCATCACCAGGCAACTAACCAGCCCTGTGACTGTTGTGGTGCCCCTTCCAACCCATTGATTCTGTCAATCTCTCAATCTTCCTCTTTGCTGTTATGGACATTGACTCAACATTTGACTCAAGGCATGCATTCTTCTATATTTCAGCCATTCTAATCTAAAGTATTGGAATAGTTTATGAGTGTTTCAGTTTAGAAAGTGTGTATTATTATTGTTGGTGGTGATTGTACAGTCAGCCAGATGTTTACATTGGATTTGGCATTTTTGTCCACCTATCGAGTCCTTCCCAAGGACCTGGGATAGGCAGTTGTTATTAGATGGTGTTAAAGGTATCATTGCAGGATGGAAGCTGTTCCAAGTAAATCTGCCTTTTGCAATTGACTGGTGATTTTGTCAATGCCAATGGTCTTCAAGTGGTGCTCCAGATGTTTTGGGATTGCACCCAAGACACCTGTTACTATTGGTACTATCTCTGCTTACTTTTGCCATAGTCGTTCTACTTCTATTTGCAGGTCTTTATATTTTGTGATTTTCTCCAGTTCTTTCTCTTCTATTCTGCTGCCTCCAGGTATTGCAATGTCCACTATCCAGACTTTTTTGTCTTTCCTATCAACAATTGTTAAGTCTGGGGTGTTGTGTGGCAGATCCTTGTAATTATATCATTATTATATAATGATATAATAATGATAATTTGGACTCAGGAAATTCAAGGCAGGGTGCATAGCATGACCTCCTCTATTTTTTTCCCCTGCAACAATCCTGTGAAGTAGGTGGAACTGAGAGCTAGTGACAGATCTCAAATCACCCATGGAGACCTCGCAGCTGAGAGTGGACGAGAACCTGGGTCTCTCCACTCCTAGACCCACCTCTCAATATTACAAAGGTGAAACATTCAACCTGACCATTTCTGAATCAAATCCCCAAGGTGATTCAAAGCATGAAACTTTCCACTAGTTTGGAAAACACTGAGCCCAGTTTGAAGTTTTAACAAACATTTGCTCCTGCGCAAATGTTTTTTATTTGCCAGAAGTCCATCAGATCATTGATTCAGAAGTACAGATGGATCAGACTTTTACATTGATTTTGGGACTTTGAATTGGTTGAAATTAGGTTGGTTCACACACCACACTCACAGACACATGCACACCTACTGTTATTGTCTGTGGCCCTGGACCTGCAGGCGTGCCTAGAAAGCTTTAGGAAATAACATTCTTTCTTCATGAAAAGCCTTCAGGAAGTATCCTTTGCTCAGATAATAGAAGGAACAATGGTCATTCTATAAGTATCTCCTTAGTCAAATTAACAGTGCAAAGCAGCTGTTTAGAGACAGAGGTCAGTGGGCAGAGAGACATTGGCACCAGCCAGGAAGAATATGTAATTCTGAGTTACATGATTACGTATCAACCTATTCTTTCACTGTGTGAGCTGGTTCCAAAAAACCCTGTCGAACTTATGATGTGTTAGTTTGCTTCTTTCTTATTGACAGAGGGTGAGGCATTCTTTGTTCATATAGTGACACAGAATCTCATTTTACGCAATTGAAAAGGAAATTGAAAGGGAAATTCCATTTTGTCCTGTATTCCAGAAAGCCGTCAAGCATTTTCTAGAAATCCAAGATGAGGTAGACAAGGAATTATATATTTTTATCATTTCTTTTTTCCTTTCATCCTTTCATTTCCCAAAAGTAGGCATTCAGGTTGAGTTATGCCAATCTATCACCTCACCTGGTTTGGTAATCTCACTCTGACTCAGAGAAAGACTCTACTTGAGATAAGATTGCTAAATGAAGAATATAGGTGTAAATTGGGGGATAGGCAGATACTCTGTTTAGGTGTGAGTTTCACGGGAAGTAATCTAAGGCTTTGTGTAGATTTCATTAGTAATCTAGGGCTAAGGTAAAAAAGGAATGATTGATTTGACAAAACAAAGCACACTGAAATCTGGAGTAAATGCACTCAGAGATATCTCCTGAACATTTCCTACTCAATGAATGCTCTCCACCATCTCTATCTAGAATGCTTCTCAGTGTCAGGTGTTGGGGAAGACAAGAAGGAAGGTCCACTTTCCTAGGAAGAACCACCCCCAGTGGGCCCCCATTTCTTGCTTGTCAGCCTACACAATGGGGAAAAAAATGTGAGATAGATAGTCCAAGGGTATGATCTAGGTTAGTTCTTTCATTCTCATGAGCTCTGGAATTGTAATGACTTAGTTGAGAGATGCTGTGATCTAGTCATTACAATCAAATGCCAGCTTGTTTCCCTAGGATTAAGTGCACAGGATGGATTTTGTATGGCCTAGAGCAGGCTAGGAATGATGTAGAATGGATGTCTCCTTACAGCTGAGTCTGCTTGATGACTCCATCTCTGAAGGTTCTTTGCTAGGGGCAAGACACCTTTTGGGAGCCACAGCTAGGACCCAGCAGAATATGATTTGCCTAGGACCCACTCAACCAAAGAGCAGGCCAACCATGAGGTATTAGACTTATTAATCAGATACAACATGTCAGCAGAAAAGTTCCTCTTTCTCTGAAATAAGAAGATAAAAGTGGAAGTTTCGGGAACCCTAAGAACGAAACAAGTCAGGAGTACTTCTATATACCTTCTTATCAAGGAGATGGTTTCATGCCCCCTGAATTTCAGAATCAGGATTATTTATTTCCTGAAGAAAAACAGAGAACATCTGATAAAGAAGACATGATCTCTGGCCTGAGACCAGGCTGATGCATGGGTCAGCTCTTTTCACGGGCACTGCAGCAGTTGAGTCCAGCTGGTGTTACAGCTGGATGTCATTTTGGTTTTAGGGTTCTGCCAGTGGCAGGAAATTCTCAGGGAGATCCTCAGAAGAGGAAACGCATAGAATGCAAAGCAGCACCTGTCTCCAGTGAACATTAAGAGGAAGCGTAGGAAGAGGAAGGCCAGCATGTCTCCGCACAGAGGGAAGTGCGGAAACAGAGCACAAAAGATCTAAAGCAGAAGCGGGCCTTGGGTCTAGTCCTCTCCCCACCCGCTCATGCTCTGGGGAGCCTATAGTGTAGTTCCTGCCCATCTCAAGAGAGCAAAGGCCACTGATAAATTCCCCAAAGAGTCAAAATCACAAAGTTCCCAGTGTGCTTTTATTCGAAATATTGAGAGGCATCTAATTCGTTTAGAAGTATCTAAATTTCAATGAATTGGAACAGCGGTTGGGCACTTCCTCAAGTCCAGCATGCCGTTGTGTGACGTTGCACGTTTATTTTTGTTGATGTTGTTCAAATAAGTTTAAAAAAAAAAAAAAAGAACTCCGTGATTGCTAAATGTCATGAAATGCTGACAAAATCACCCCTAGATCTCAGGCAAGAACAGCCGTACCTTATGCAACTTTAGCAGTTTTCCACACTTACTTTAAATCTTCAGGTAAATCCGGTGTTCCACAGATGTTATCCAATGATGTGGTCAGTTCCTGAATTATGATGAATTTGCAATCAAGGCCAAGTTTATTGCTTCTGATAAAAATAGGTAATAAAAAGCATTGCTGTTTTGTTTTTTCCTCTTTTTAATCATGCATGTGGGCATGTGGAAGGAAGAATGACTGGATGGGACTTTTCATAATGTGAATATTTAAGAGTCATGTAATGAAACTGCCTGGCAAGAAAACGGAAAGAACCAAAGAAAGTCAAGTTTTTAACAAGTCATAAATGGAAGTCCCTGTCACAAGATGTGTTGAAGGGTGATAAATTGGCCAGCTTCAAAAAATCAGGAGAAATCTGGTAGGCTAGCAGTTTTTATTACATGGCATCGGCTTTCCTGGTGCAAATTTTATTAAAAGTTGTAAGCTTTTGCAAATTTTAATACCACTCCATGCATGGGATGGAGATAAACTGCACCTTCCAAAAGCTGATGACTTTTAATAACATGTGTTGGAAAAG
The DNA here is from genome assembly GCF_059951505.1 of Python bivittatus. Lineage (NCBI taxonomy): Eukaryota > Metazoa > Chordata > Lepidosauria > Squamata > Pythonidae > Python > Python bivittatus. The sequence continues at coordinate 4,507,094 of NW_028277085.1, forward strand.
GAGTCTACCAGACTCCTCCTGATTTGGAGCCACCATAGACTAACAAAGCTCTTCTCCTCCAAGGCTTGAAACTAGATAAATTCATAGGGGATCAAACTATCAATAGTGACTAATCAGGATGTCTAACTGGGTCTATGGAGACAGTATTCCACCAAATACTTCTACTTGTGGGCAACCATTGGGAAGAACAGATTGCCTTCACCTAAACTATTTAGATATACATGGTCCTCTTTGGTGAGAAGAAGAAGATGCTGGATTCAACAGACCTTTTGAACAAGCTGAAACTTATTCTAATGGTGAAGGTGCCAAGGAAATTCACCTTGGGAAGACATTCTCTGTGAGGCCTGGATTGTCTAACTTTGCTGTCCTCCAAAACAGCGTGGAAGTCCTGGTATTTTCTCCACACCATGGGCGAGGATGGGGTCCTTATACAGCATCAAGAGTTGTTGGTGAGCCCTAGAAATCTAAATCATAAATAACAATACAAATAAATAAAAAGGACAGAAAAAAATCATACTCAGATTTGCTTCTTGCAGGAACCACAAAACTAACTGCAGGGCATACCCCAAACTCTCCCTATTTGTGTTCTCCAAACGCATGGGGAATAGCACTTGAAGAACAACACAGACCTGTTCCATCTTTCTTCTGACAAACATTACGAGGGTATAGAAATTTGGGAAGTCAACAGAGCACTTGATGCAAGGACAGTGCCTGTGATAGTGTGCCTTTGACAATTTCCAAGGGTGGAATGTAATTTCTTGCAGCAGAACTGATCACTGGGCATGCCCAACCAGAAAGCAGGCTGCAATCTTGCTGATGTTAAAAGATGGGCTTCAGACAAGGTAGAAGGTTTCTGAAGTCTAACTCACTGCATTTCATTACAGGGCTGTGTTTGAAGAAGGTATGAAGAAATCACTTGGTTCAAATGGTCCTACCATTAGACAGAATATTTGAAGGAGAATAAAAGGAGGCAATAAGAAATTAAGGAATAGGACAATGTGTTCTTCATAACCTGCCCCATGCTTTCTAGTGCCTACAACTGCCAGTCTCTCCGGCACTATGTAAGTCAAGGGTGAAGACTGTGTGACCTCCAGATACCTTCAAATTACTTACATTGAGGACCCTTTTTTCTACATTTCATATATGTGTAATTCAGAAGGCAGCTGGCCTACAGACTCATAAGCCCATTGTCTTCGGTACAATTATTCCAGAGCTAATACAGGAGGGATACGTGTTCCAACTGGGCAATACAAAGACTTGCTACTATATTTAAACCAAGAGAAAGCCCCAAGGAATGTTCAGATTTAATGCTGGTGTTGTTCCATTATTACAGCTTATAATTAAAACAGGAACTTTAGTACACAATAAACAATTGCTGGCTAATGGGCAAAAGAACTAGAAAAGACTTATGAACTATGGTTTTTTACATGGTAACTGCAGCAGGATTATTACATCCACAAATATGGAAAGACTCTGAAATGCCTACAATGGAGGAAAGGTTGTAAAGAATTTGCAGAGATGGCAAAATTGACTTGTTTAGTTAGAGAAAAGGCAATAACTATATTTATCTGTGACTGGGAACCCTTTATGGATGTTGCGCTGAAAATGGAAAAAAAATGTGTCGTATGGGGTTTGATGATTAGAAAGGTAGATTATGGAAAGGTTATCACGTAACCTTAGAGAGAGAGGTTAAAATTCAAATGCATGTATAACAGCTGTAAAGAAGATGGGAAGTTATTTCTTTATATATATTTTTTCTTTTCTATTTCTCTCCTTTCTCTTTCATTTCTCTATTCTTTTCTCACCACTGTTCTTTTACTTTCCTTTATTTACTTTTTCTTTTAAATGGTTTTATTCTGTAAGCATTTCTTCAATAAAAATTAATTTTTAAAAATGGTCCCTGGGAACAAAGTATTACTTCAGGTCTGGGGAAAACAAAATCCTATCAAAGTGAAAGGTAAATTTTACAGATCATAAACTGTACATGTGGAGCAGGATGTTAATTCTACTGTTTAAAACAGGGAGGCGGCCCTGGCCTGTCATGTCCATATCTGAGAACCAGCCCCGGACCTGATTAGTGTTTGAATGGGAGAAGTCCCAGGACTGTAGCAAGACTGAGAAACTGAAAGCACATTCCAGAAGAAGGCAGTTATAAACTACTTTCATGGTGTTCCAGGAAAAAAAAAATCCTCTATTTAAATGTCTATGTGAATACTAGAAACTGAGCTCCATCTAAGGGCATCTTTATCTTTTTAATGGAAGTTATTATTATTAAAAATCTTTACACCAAAGCTACAGTATAATCAGAAGCAATTGAAAGTACCTGAATTTAACAGGTGTTTTAGGCTCTGCCTAATGCCTAATTTTCTTTTTAAGTCATCCTTTTAATACAAAGCAGAAAAGCAAACTCTCTCTTTCTATGTGAATATTCATTTGCAGAGTGTTAAAAATCCAGGGGTGGGGGGAAATCCCTGTGACTTTCAAGAGTATACAAATGGGGACGGAGTAATTTAGGAGGGTAAGATTTGACTTAAAAAGAAGAACTGAAATTTGAGACGGAGAATGTCTATTGATAGCTGCTTGGTTGGACTGCATTTTTTTTAAAAGTGAGCGTTGCTATTGTTATTGATTAGAAGTAAGTTAGTATTTATTACTCCATGGGAAAAAAAAAATCCAAAATGGTTTTCAAATCAAATTAAACCAGAATAACAATTGCCCAGGTTCATTGGATGGATAGATGACCATATAAATTGGATGCATAGACAGACAGATGATAGAAAGATGATAAAGATAGATAGATGATAGATATAGAGATGATAGATAGATAGATAGATAGATAGATAGATAGATAGATAATGATAGATGATAAAGATAGATAGATAGATAGATAGATAGATAATGATAGATGATAAAGATAGATAGATAGATAGATAGATAGATAGATAGATAGATAGATAGATAGTAGGTTGACAGATATATAAAGATGATAGATGGATATGATAGATAGATGATAGATAGATATGGACAGGACAATCCTTGGCAGTCTAACATTGGGCTGCGGTGTGGTTTCCTGTGCAGGATGTAAAGACTCTACAATGTCTCTTTGTAACTTTGCTCACATGCTATGCATGTGTCCAGTAAGGGCAAATACCTTTGGCAAAGCACTTCTGGTGACTCCTGCTGATGTCAGTGGCTTCTATCAACAGACCTGTCCAGATGGAAACGTTTCCTGTTCCCATTCCTGCCCAGCCCCAGTTGTTAACAGATTTTTGCTCATCTGTTACCCAGCCCAAGATGAGTCTCATGGCTTCCTTTGCAGTTTGAATTGGGTGACTGAGAGGAGCTGTGGAGGTCAGAGCCCTCCTATTATGGAAAACACTCCACCTTTGCAAGAACTAGCTAGGTAAAGAAATTTAGGGGATCAGAAATTTCAGGCTCTCTTCTTCATGGAGCCTCAGCTTCTCTCTTGAAGTTTGGTTTGGAGGTAAGTATCTCATAAGGGAAAGCCATGACTTTCAAGTTGCTCAGTCAACCATCCTTAGCAGCATTTGGTTGACAGAGAGGGCAAGGGGTTGCAAAAATCCCTGGGGCATTCTTCCCCACCAAAGTGAAACACATTGGGGTTTTATCTCACAGATAACACATTCTAAACTAGCCTCTGGGCCAAAATAACAAAATATTCAAATTAGTGTTATATTTTACAGTGTTATGAAAAATGTAAACAGCCAGCCTAGATGGGAAAACCCCATCCAAACATTTGAGGTTTAACCTCTTCAGTCAACACATCCCATCGAAAGGTCTGTTGGAGTCAAACGCCAAGGTAGTTAGAGTAAACGAGCTATATGTTCAAACCGTTCCCCGTACAAAGAAAAATTCAACCCATAATCAGTTTCTTTGGTTCTATCAGATGTTGGATGGACATCAGGAAAAAAAAGTCCTAATGGGAACGGCTGTTCCACCATGGGAGGTGCTTTAATAGAAGCTTGGATGTTCCTCTGTCAGGGATGCTGTAGAAATGAATTCCAACACTGGACAAAAGATTGGACTTCAGTGTTTCTCAACCATGATAACTTTAAGATGTGTGGACTTCAACTCCCAGGATTCCCCAGCTAGCCATGCTGGCTGGGGAGTCCTGGGAGTTGAAGTCCACACGTCTTAAACTTGTCAAGGTTGAGAAACCCTGAATTAGATGATCTCCAAGATCTCTTTATTTGGTTATTCCAAAATGTGGCATATGTCCCAAAGAGTTTAGCAGCACCTAAGGGCATTATCTGTCTACATAAGTGGGGAGATGTTACCTGTCTGAGTGGGGAGTTCTGGACTTGATCAACAAGTTGTCCAACGTGGGTGCGTCTAATTGAGGTCCTTCTTTTTGTTATCAGCATTCACTGCAGAATTCCTGCAATGGACAGGGTGCAAGGCTGGGTGATCGCTTTGCAACCCTTCCATTCTATAATTCTATGGTCCCCTAGCAGATTCAGCAGGGGAGGTATTTCCATCAAGGCCAAGATGCTAGAGAAAAAGTCAACTTCTTGTTGGCATTATGAGTCATCCCCTGCATTTCCTATTTATGTCTTTTTCGTTTTTTGGGGTTTTTTTTTTTTAAGGAACTGAAAAATGGCAGGCTTATAATAGCTGAAGCCATCAGCATAAGAGAGCTGTGTGTCTATTATACTAAGAACGGAACTAAGAAATCCAAAACAGGACGCATGATAAAAGCAAGACGAATTTGGAATTCTCTATGTAGTTCTAGTGTGGTCTGCAAAATACCAACACAATAGAACAGGAAAAGGAGAAGAGAACAATTCTATAGAAGTCCTCCCCAACATGCCTCTGGGCAGACTTCTGAAGAGATGTGTACAAGAGTTCAATCTTAAATAATCTATGGTTTGACTACCATCTCTAGGCAACTGACAGGGCCAAACCTTTATATCACTTTTGGCTAACCTGTCATCTCATTGCCAATTTTTTTTTACAAGGAATTTGTAACATGCAGGGAGAAAAGAAGGTGGCTTAGCTTAAGTTGCAGAGAAAAATAGAGAAGAACAAATAGGAAGCTTTTGCATTTGCGGAAAAGTCAGGCTAATTGCATAAGTTATCTAAAGTTCAAATGCAGTTGGATAACAGCAGAAGTTGGCTGGGCGTGATTTTTTTCATGTCCGTATTACCCAAATAAAAGAGCATGTGAGCGCTCGAGGCGTCCACGTGCCGATGCGAGCAGATTTGGACAGATCAAAGTATCCACAGAGGGAAGCCGCAGACTGGTAAGCTCCAGAGAGCTAAGAAACATAGACTTTACTTCAGTGGAATCCGATAGAATTTTATTCCCTGCTTTTTTTTAAAGCACTATATTAAAAAAATACATTTAGCTACAAAGAAATTGCAAGCCAAAATACAAAAAGGAGTAAGCCTTTGGTCTAGGGGTGTCCATGGGGAACGTGTGCCACCCCCCCTCAAAAAGGCAGCCGCAGCCATGTGATTAAAGCCCTGCCCCTTCTCCCACACAGCTGCCATCTTGACTTTTTTTACAGCCCACCCCCACCCCCACATAAATACCCCTGTTTTGGGTCCCATCCGTTAATAATACATTGCTAGCTTAAAGTGCACTGAAGAAATCATAAAACAACAATATCAACAAGGAAACCTACCGAAGCTAAATAAGGGATGACTCTTTTAAAAAAATTGTAGTGTAGCAAAGAAGAGTCTTCTTGGCTTGAAAGACTACGAAGAATTCAACTAAAGGAGGACAGATTCATTTCACAGTTTATTCTCAAAACAAGAGCCTGTAACAATGGTTGGGTCTTCAGTGAGCCTTGCAAAGTGACTTAAGGATCACTCTTTGCTCGCCATAGCGTGAGCAGTTTTGCACCAGATCAGGCAACTTCACTGCAAAAGTTTACACAAAAAACCTCTGGTCCTCTTTTAGGTCTGTTCTCAAGGAACCAGAGCTTCCAGACAGCAGATGGTCAACCACTGCTTATTTTTTCATCTACCACCCTGAAATTTGGGCATTTGCAGCCAGCTGTCCTAGTCCATCTTTAGGCAACTGAGAACATAGGTAGTCCTCACTTGACAACCGTCTGTTTAACGTTGGTTTGAAGTTATGATGGCATTGGAAAAAGTGTTTTACGACGGCCTTGGAAAAAGTGCTTTACTCACACTTTTGACCGTCGCAAGCTGTTGCACCACACCCTGCGGTCATGTGATTGCAATTTGCCACCTTTTTTACAACAGTTGTTAAGTGAATCACCATGGTCATTAAGTGAATCACATGGTCATTAAGTGAATTCTGGCAAAAAATGTTCATTGGGGAAGCTTAACAACCATGTGATTCGCTTAACAACCATGGAGATTTGCTTAATGACCATCATAAAAATGGTCATAAAATCAGGTCTGGTCACGTGGTGACTCACTTAACAACCACCTCGCTTAATGACCAATTTTATAGTCCCTATTGTGGTCGTTAAGTGAGGACTACCTGTACATCTACTAAGGAACATTAAACCACAACTTTCAAAGGAAACAGGTAGATTTTTAAAAAATCACAAGTGTATAAAGAAACAATTGGGGGAACAAACAATACAGGTCAGGGACAAACTTTATGTTTACAAAGCAAACAGCTGGACAGCTTTCTCTTTTAGAAAGAGAAAATATAATAAATAAATATTCTGCAACTATTCAGAAACACGACAAGTGATTTTGAGAAGTCTATGACATATTGACATGGAATACTTTAGCTGGTACTTGCCACCTTCTTCAATAAGCAGCAGTAATACCAACTGGTGGAGACTTAGAAGTGCTAGTTCCCCAAACTGGCCACATGGACAAACATAGAACCAATGGACAGGACAGGAAGGAGTTAACTTATAGAAAAGCCACTGGCCAATCTTCTAGCAGAGATCTTGTAAAGAGTAGATCTTCTAAATGCTAATCTGCTTCTACCCAACTCTTCTTCATTTTCTAGGTTAGATTAATCAGGTCTCAAGGCCACCAAAAGGTTTCCCATTAAGATGCTTCTATGTTCTCCCTGCCTGATATATTGATGGTATCAGTTATTTTCCTTCTCCAGAATCTCTTCTTCTTTGCCTCCATCCTGCTGTCAAGAAAGATCAAGGAGATGTTGCTTTGAAGACACCCTGCAATGGTCTTTGATTCTCAGGAAAGTTCAACTCTACAAAAGTCTGAATTTTGAGATGTCTTCAGCAGGGATGCTCCTGAACATACAATAAGTCAGGGCATGATGTGAACATTCCTGCTGCTGGTCCACAAAAGATCAGGCTTTATTGGATGATCAAGACTACTGCTATCATATGCAGTAACCCCAGCCAGAATGATAAAGATGGAATGGAGGTCCGTCCCACTGATGCTGCAAACCTGAACCTCATGGCCTCAGAGGGCTTCAGCAGGCATTCAGTCAGGACTGTCTGATTAAACCAGTCCTCCTGAGAAGTGCAGGAATAGGTGCCGTAGAGCTCATCTGTCATATTGTCAATGAAGTGTAGGCAGTGATGGTGCCCAGAGCTGCAATGTGCAACTGGCCAGCCATTGTGGTACCACGTGTAATTGGCGTAGTGAGATTCTTCAGAGCAATTCAGGAAATGGCGGGACTGTGGGGTCACTGTGACATTCTTCAAGTACTCACTGCTGCTGTCTCCTGAGGAGAAGGAAGGAAAGAAGGACGGGTCAGTGGCGGGAGGGACTTGGCATATCTGTCCCCCTTGGTGAATATTTCCCATCTCCTTTTAAAGCCCTCAAGCTAGTGTCTTGTGGTAGTCAGTTCCATGATATACTTTATTTGGGTTGGGGAGAGACTATCTGCCCCACATCTACTATCAAGCCAGTGTCATGAGATGACTTCATTTCATATTTGTGGCCAAGCCCAGCAAACTAAAATTGTTTATTGGCCTGGTCTGGTCTTCTTGGGAACGCTGGCTAAGAATCCCTTCTCTGTCCAAGGTTCATGGCAGGCCTACTCTGTGGTTTCCTCCATATTACGGAAGATGCTACTTCTGGAGGTTCAGATGCTACCCAAATTTCAGGAACATCCCAAAAACCTTCCTTTTCCAACAAGCTTTCAGCTGATTGGCACATGGGTGTTCCCCTACACATGCACATTTCTGTTTTATTTTTAACTGATTATTTCACTTTGGTATAATTTCTGATTTGTTTCAATTTGTTATCCACCACCCAGAGTTTGGGGCAGTTAGCAAACATAACAAACGAACAAAAACAAACACGAGTTCTAATATGATGATTTTTATAAACCTCAATCAATTTCCAGAATACCAGCTCAGGTAATTATCTTTTTCGTCATCCTAAAATTAAAAACTCTTCTTTTCTGCAATCTGCTGTTACTTCAAAGCTTTGTCTGGTGGCCATTCTTTCTAGCAAAACCTCAGTTTTTCCTTTCTTCTTCCTTCTCCCAGTTCCTAGTGGAACGATATAACTGGATTTTTAAAAAACACCTTCTCATATATTTCGGCAGAAAGCACCTCCTACCTCCTTGTTCTTAAGAACACTCAAGTTTTTTTGTGAATATTACCTTTGGAGGGCCTGTAGTCTGAAGAAGCACAAATGTCTTGAGGGACATCATGGCTTAGAGACTGCAATAAGGCTCTAAAAAAAAATTGAAAAATCATGTTAAACATCATATCCCTTCATAAATGAGGCCATCATAAGATCAACCTGCTGCATCTCTATAAAAGATATACAGTAGTCACATGATTATTTACATGATTTATTTGGCTTGTGAAAAACAGGCTGAAGATTCATAGTCAAAATCTTCCATTGTCTTAGTCAAAGGCCATGTTCTCACACATTTTTACTTGGTTGCTGGATTAACTACTTTTCTGGGTTAGGACAATATACTAACTCAACAGTAATCAACTTGGCTGGGTTCATGCAAGAGGATAAGCCACTCAAAAAACCAGCCAAGGTTAACATTAACCAAGCTTCGCATGTGGGAATACAGCCTATAAGATCTTTACCTGACCTGGTGGGGCTTAGTTGCATGAATTCACCAAACTGAGATAGTGGCATAGCATTTATGCTTTAGAAATGCTTGTCTGGTTTAAGAAGCCCTGATTATCTCAGACATGTCATGATGCCATCACACAAATGATGTAAATTATGTAACATACCCATTCTCGTGCTCATAAATAGAAGTACATTTCCCATTGATCCATCCACAATAGGGATCTCTGGACAGCACACAGCTCTCACAGTTGTTCTTATATGCCCCACAAGTGGCCATGGGGAGTTGCACCACCTCATTTGTTGAGGCCACAAATAATTCATTCTGCAAAATAAAACAAAACAGCCACTGAAATGACCAACAAGAGACAGTCAACCAGATGTGGTAAATGGGCAGCCCTCCCAGGATTGTGGAACTTGACCCTGACATCCTGGCCAGCAGGATCAATGAAAAGGAAGCTGGAAACCACAGTCCAATAACAGCTGGACACTCCCATGTTGACTGCTCTTGGATAAATTCAGGAGTGTTCCACAGTACGCGATCAAAAAATTCAAGGTGGCTGCTACAATAGTGTGTGTGTCACACATGCAGACACCTCTGGGTAAATTCTCAAAGGGATATCCTGAACCCATCAGAATGAATCCATCAGCCAATGTGGAAATAAACCATTTCCTAGTTCAATAGAACTGCTCCAACTGTACTTGTGTACTTGGCCACATACAAAAAATCAGATGGTAGAGATTTGAAAAATACAGCAAGGAGGCTTCCAAGCACCCATGAATTGCTCATTTAAAGAAGAATCCACTTTCGGATGTTGAAACACAAATTTAAACCAGGGTTTCACCCAGGAGAAGGATACCTGGAAGCCCCTGCAAGAAATTTTAGCCCACCCCCAGCCTCCCCCCACCAATACAACTGCCTTCTTCTATTTGTCGTTTCAGACACTCTGTCCGAAGAGAATGACAACCCAATAAAAGCCATGATTGGCTTTAACTGTGGTTTGTTGAACAAGCTATGCTGGCTGACTTTACAAAAAAGCTTTCAACCATATGCTCCAGTTTACAAAGACAACAAAGCTGGGTTCAACACATGCTAAGTCCAAACTAAACAAGCCACACTGTAGCCTAGTACAATGCCTGAACCTCATCATTATTAAGTCTCCAAGCCATGGGGGCTTTCTTACCTTTGAATGGTCTAAAATCATGGAGAGGATGACCGTGTGGGACTTGAAAGGCTGGATTTCCAGGATATTCATGGCTCCTTGTGGTAAGACAACCACTTTATGGATGCTTCCTTTGTCTGTATATGGGATAAGGAAAAAAAAATGATTAGCAAGATGAAGAAAGGGACCCAGATAGTGAGAACTGCTACTGGTGGAATAGGTAACAAGACTCAAGATGGCAACCTTTTCCACTTCAATGGATTTGAATAGGTTTTAAAGTATAACCTGGGGCTTCTTTTTAGAATGGCCCTTCTTTCCTGCTCTTCCATCTTTGACTAGTTTCCATGTTATGGCCTTATCCCAGCAATCAGACATTTGGGTTGTAGGAATTCTCTGTAGGAGTTCTCATTCAAGAAATAGCCAGAAGTCAAAGAAAATGTCTGTTCAGCCATGAAACACAAAGGATGGATGATCATGGGCCAACCTCTCTTTTCAACCCCAAGTTCTAGTCTTTAGAGAGAAAACCTGTAGCTCCAGCTTCAGGGTTGAGCTTCCAAAACGTTCACTCACATCTTATAAAACTAGCAAGCACATTACAGATTGCTTGTTGGTTACCTGTGGCTAAATACAGAACATTGTAGGTGAAATTTGCTGCCTGAACCTGGTGGACTCCAAGTTGATGATAGCGATGTTTGCTGTAGAATATGATTTTCCCATTCATTTGGACGGCCACCTCTGGATAGCCATCTGCCACTTTGAAAGTCTCGGGTGGAGTCTGTTGATCTCCTTTTAGACACTGTCAAGAAAGACACAGAGATGATGCTATGGAGATGAATGGAGAAGGACTTCCATAGAGACCCAAAGGCTACATGCTCTCTGGGCTTTTGATTTACCAAATGCTGAATAGATCTGCACACTTCTCTAAGCCAGGAGGACTGGAATCCTATTTTCAGAATGACTAAAACCGTGGGGATATTCAACAGCTAATACTGTACATTTCCATCCTTTTCACAAATTTGTGGTGGATAGGGATGATGGGAGTATAGTCAAATATGTCAGAAAAGGCATCAGGGATGGATAGGTAGATAGATGATATAGATAGGAAGGTAGAATAGAGAGAGGCCAGGGAGGATAAATGGATGGATGGATGGATGGATGGATGGATGGATGGATAGATAGATTGATAGAAGACAGTGGGTAAGTGGATGGATGGAGAGAGAGAGAGGTGGGATGGAGGGACGGATGGAAAGATAGATGGATGATGGGGTGGTTCAAAGAAAGAAGGAGGTGGGTGGAGAGAGAGAGAGAGAGAGAGAGAGAGAGATACTGTAGATAGATAGACAGACAGACAGACAGACAGACTCAGTTTGTTCCTGTGTGATATGGATAGGGATGAGCTTTAAACTGGAGTAGAGAAGTGTTGAGAAGAGAACTCTCATGTATGTTATGTGTGTGACTACTGTGAGAGAAAAAGAGGAAAGGAAAACTTGTGCGGTGTTCACTTTCTGGAGCTAAAGCTTCCCTGTAAGTTGGACTGGATAGAGTATGGCAAGCAATGCATTTTTAAACAAATGTTTTGCTGAAGGCATGCAAACTCTGTGCACATGTAAATGACTAAGAACAAATGAAATTAAATATGGGTAAGCTGAAGCCTCAACATAAACCAAACCGAAGTAAATTAATTAGTGGTTTTATATTTCTGGCATACTTTTCTACATCTGTAATAAAGAAAAATGAGTGGGAAAAGGATTGAGAACATTGTCCTAGGCTTTGATTCATTACATCGCATCCTCTCTTAGTTAACGGGTAGACTCCAAACTGACTTCATGTTGAAAAGATAACTTTTCCAACCAACATCCCCCACGGCCTTTTACCTGTCCTGGCCTCACAGCTGGGATTTTTCCACTGTAGTTTTTCAGGGGAGATGTTCGGAAGTGTTCACTGATGTTACCAACAGAGTAGCCACAGACTGCTGAGTAACCCCTGTGGAAATGAGACACAAGGAACCAGCCTTTCAGGATTGGGAACTATTTTATTTTTATTCCATTTCTCGTTGAAAATAAAAGTGAGGCCCTTGCCCACAATCTAATTCCATGCCATATTGGTAAGACAGGGAAGAAGGGAGAAAAGCTCCTGCAGGGGAAGAATGTTCTCCACCTCCATATTGAAAGCCAGCCAAAGGTCCCCTGGTGGTGATTTATGGCCAAGAAGCAAAACACTCACCACTCATTTGAGAAGAGCCCGTAGATCTTGGTCTGAGACCACTGGTCCGACTCAACAATAAAGACATCTTGAAGCCAGTCAAAGTGTCGGTTAGTAGCAGAGTCCACACAGAGCAATGTGGCCTTCAGGAGGGTTGTCCACTTGGCTGCAGAGAAGGAACCACTGCCCCCTTTGTCTCCCTGAAGAAAGAAGGGAAAAAATGGCTTATAGAACAGCAAATAACTGCTCCTGAGCCAGATGTGTGGCCATTCCAATTCTTTTGAAAATGGAAAAGAAAACTTGACGCTTGCAGAAGCCATTTATGACTCAGGGTCCAAAACTAATCCAAGATGCTTTGGATGGGTGGCATGTCATTTCACCACCATTCCCATTCATTTTGCACAAATCTACAGTTCAGATATCAAAACTTTTAGGGGAATAGAAGACACAGGCTGGCTGATGCATTCTGCTAAGCAATGCTCGATTGAAGAAGCCACAGTGACTGGATTCAACAGTCGTTCTAAGCCGTACACCCCATCGGCTGCTGCAGGGGCCCACAGCAAGCCACATGGAGGTCAAAATGGCAAGTGCATCATAACATCATTACATCCTTGATGCAATGATATACCATTGACCATTGACACAATGGCCTCTACATATTGTGATGTCTGATGCAATTATGGGAGGCACATTGTTTGCATCACAGTGCACATGTCATCATTCGCCCGTGATTGCTGACAGCCATGAGGACTTGGTTCACACCAAAAGTAAGCTACCAACATAGCCCAGCATCATAGGAGCCTTTCCACAACCCCCATTCTTGACCTTGCACAGTTGAGCCACCCTGGAGATCTTTTTTGGGGCCAAAGGATTCCTTGGCCAGTCAGGGTTGTCCTCTCGGAAGAAGTAGTAGATCTTGTCATTGTAGGCCTCTTCTTGCTTTATTGCTGCAATCTTCACAAACTGTGGATCTGACAGGAGGGAAGAGGGAGAGCCAGTGAGATTAGAAAGAAAGCAGTGAGCCTGGGCAAGTCCTTCAGCTCAGAACCTTCACATAATACCCATGTCTGGTTACTGGTTACTGACAAATGTTTTTCTGTTCATGCAATATGTTTAACCAAATCAGGGGAAAAATTGGTCAGGTGCATTCATATAACACAGTAAGCTTGGTTAGGGTTAACCTTGGTAAAGCTTTGGGGGCTTACCAAGTTGTGCAAACACAGAAAACAGGTTAATTTGATCCTCAGATCAAACATTACCAACACTTCAAATGAGCTAGGTTTGCACCACATGCTAAGCCCTCCCTCAATTCCCCAAGTTCCAACCAACCCATCATACAAGGTTTAGGCAAGAGGTAAGTGTTTTTCCACCTCCGAAGCTGAACTGGCACTGCTGAAATCCGTGGCATTCTCTGAGCTTGACTACCCTCCTGAGCATGGAAAGTGCCCTTTTGGCTCCATCACATCAGAGACTGAGTTTGTAAATAGAGGGAACACCAGATTCCCTGCAGAGGAGAAAGCCCAGTCAGGTACTTTTGTTCTGTTTGGAAAGGCCCCTGAGCTGGGAGTGGAAAGGTCCTCCGGAGGGACCCAGGATAGAAAGGTTGCATCATCTGAGGCTCATTATCAGGGATTTCCAGTGTTCAAGAACTCATCCTCCATGACGTTAATTACACAGGAGGCACTTCCACGGCTCCTACTTGTTCCACCTAACTCCGATGGGCAACGGCTGTGTTTGTGTTAAACTTCCTTTCTTCCTCTGTAACCCCAAAGCTCACCCTCTACTTGGTGGGGGCTGGAAAACCCTTGGTCTCCCTGCCCTTGAAAGAACCAAGTCTTGCGAATGGTGGAATCGGCTTCCCTTACAGAAGGGAAGATAAACCCCTTTGAGGTTAGAGGCATCTTTGGCAATGCCACCCTCCAATGAGTTACAGTCACAGCAGCGTTGATCCAGACCAGCTGGGTAGCTGGCAACTCCCATTTTAAAAAGGCCCCACAATGCCCCATTATCTGCATATGCAGGACACCATGGGAAAATTGAAACGGTAGCCCTCAGCCCCCTTGAAAAGGGGATCTGGGAACTTTATCAACTGGCTGCACCAGTTAGGTTTTTTTGACTAGCCATTCTGCCATCCAACCAACCCTCAGTTCAGGTCACGTTCTCACAAACTACTTCTTGAAGGTAAAGCATTCTTTCTTTCTTATACATCATTTCATAGTTCACTGAAAGAATCTTATGACTCGTGTTTAAAAATAGATAAGTCTTCAGGGACATAAAGGAAACTTTCAGACAATTATTGAACACCATCTACAAATACATATAAGTATGTATATTCATTGTTGTCTACAGGTAGTTCTCGATTAGCGTGGTTAATTAATCTCATGACATGGTTGCATTGTTTGAATTCACACTATTCAAAGTGATATTTCTATGGAAAATATGGTAATTGGTTCCAGCTTGTTGGAAATAGGCAATGAAAAATTGTAAACATAAATATTTATATGTATATTCATGAAATATTCCAGTAAAGGATAAGAAGAATATACTTATAATTTCAGTTTGTGGTTAACAAAGTCACAGAGTAGTTCTAGAAAGCAAAATAAGGACAAAAAAATTCTACTGTAGATTCAGCCACTCCAACATCTCATCCTAGTTTAGCGTTGCTATGACCACACTCATGTTGTTCAATTACATCACATTTTTGCTCTAATGTAATAACAAGCTTCTTTTTAAAACTTGTATTGTTTTCCTCTGATGGAATCTTCCTCTTCTCCATTTTGCACATACACAGATTAGCAGCATCTAACGCCAACCGCAACTGTGCACACACTAGCCTCAACTGCACATGTGCTATTAAGTGAATTTTGGGTCACATTAAACACAACCTGGTATTAATTTACAATTCACACTAAATTGAATATTGCATTATTCGAACTTGCACTAATCACAACCCAGCTGTATATAGATATGTGTCTGTATGCATACGCATCAGTTTGTGAGGGTGAGTATATAAATACCCAAACACTCACACACACAGGACAGGGATAACGTATATGTTGCCTTAATCCTCATTGCCAGACACTGTAAAATTGTCAGATACTCGCAAGGATTAGAAATCAGGACTCCGAGTTGCTCAACTGTCTCTTCCACAACTGCAACACTTACTGCTCATTACTGTGTCACTGGTGTAAAGTTCTGTAGATCCTCGGACCCGCCGAAAACGAGGGATCCGCCCGTTGTATTGGTATTTCTTGATAGTAGAATAGATGTCATTGCCTATAAGGCAAGAAAGAAGATGAGGAAGAAACCAAGCCAGAAACCTCTCACCCAACAGATTCCAAAAAGAGTTCCCAGAAGGAAGTTATGGCATTTCCCCTGGGGATTCCATCATGGGGATCGTGCAGCGAGAAGTGTCTACAACCATCCTTCAAAACAGAATGATGTACTTGTCAAGAGGGAACTTGGCTTTCAGAAATAAGAAAGACAATCTAAAGTACATCATCCTATTTGTGTATTGCAATACTTACAACATTAAAAGGGGATCCCAAAGCCATCCCAAGAACTTTTACAACATCATAGAGAATGTAAAGCTAATTCTACAGTGGCTTTGGGCGAAAGGAGGCTTCAGAACAAATGATCTGGAGAAGTTCACTGGTAGATTCATAAATATGAGCTTTCATTTATTTCTGCAGACTTACCATCAATAAGGACAAGGGCATTTTTATCGAGGCCAAAGGGAGCTAAGCTCTGGGCACTCATTCCTGGTTCTTTCCTCTCATCCACCTGCAGAGGACAGAAAAAACAGAGCAAAGCTGATATCCCCAGGTCTCCTTTTGCCTATCTTCCAACCGGTCACACAAAGAGAAGAGGACATCTCCATGGACCGTACCCAGTTCCAACAGGTTGGCTTGCAGGCGTTGGTACCACAAATCAACACCTTGCCCTGGTACTTCCCGACCAATGTGAGATAATTGGTGACTTCTTCCTGAAAAAGAGAGGAAGAAAATATGAAGGAGAGGAGAGGAGGGGAGGGAGGGGAGCGGGAGGGGGAGGGGGAGGGGAAGGGGAAGGGGATGGGGATGGGGATGGGGATGGGGATGGGGATGGGGATGGGGATGGGGAAGGGTGAACTGAGCTATTAATCCAAACTTACGGGATTTTCGCACATGGACTTGTTTCTATTTACACCAAAATGCTCCTGTATGAAAAGAGGGATGGGGAAGAAATAATTACATGTACGTTCTTTTAAATTCCAGACCATCTGCTGAAGGACTTGGCATTGCATTTCCACCCTCTGTACAGAAACTGTCAACATAAAAAAAGGAATCCAAGCCTCTTCAGCTTTTACTGTGTAGATTTATTCTAGCACATGGAAGAGAGGAACTGATGGGTTTGTTCCTATCTCAGCCAAGCTGCTCCTCAAGGAAGGAAATCAACCTTGACAAAGGTTTGTTTCAAACAATATATTGGTGAGTTACTGATCCAATCAAGCTTCAACAGATAACATCTTGAGGGACCCCTTAGTATCAAGCATGTTCCTAGTTGTTAGGATCAAGCCTAGTTGTTGGAAGGGAATTTGGAGGAGAAGATCTATTCTAGAGGAGAAGATAGCTAGTCGGCTGGCTAGCAGGCCCACAGAAGGGGTGCACTCCACGCTGCAACAGCTCTATGCAGATGCTAAAACTTTCCACCCTGGTTGTAAACATAACAACCCATCTCATGTTGCTGCAGCAGGGCAATTAGTTACCGACACCTTGCAGGTTTCTAAACCATTCCCAGGGGAAGTGATGATTCTGAGATGGGAAAAAGGAAGTCAGTAATAATTGTTGAGGGATAAGAAGTGTTTTCCAGAATCTGGCGCATCTTCAAGAGTTTGGATTAGAGGCTCTTTCAACTCTAAAATTAAAATTTGGAGGATAAACCTCACACCCCGACTCCCAGTCTCCTTACCACCAGTCTGGAGGAGTTCTCAAAGTTGTAATAGTAAAGCTTGTTTTCTGCTCCCACAAACACAGAAGAAGAACCCTGTTCATGGTAGACAGCTATATGTTTCTCCGTGGTATCAAACGGGAACTTTTTCTCCCCTATAAAAGAGAAAAAGGGGGAATTCAGGATTGAGCTCAGATTAAGGAAAGTATTTGAGCATCTCATCCAAAGAAAACTCAGGTAGATCTGACCCACAAGTCTGATCCTTCCAAAAGCTATAAATCAATGGTCTTTCTATTGGCCAACTCCCAATGTAATGTATAAATATAATAATAAATACATACAGCAGCCAGTGGACTGGGCATATTTTCTATTTTTCCATTGTGAGGAATTTGGAACATCCAGTGGTTCTGGAGAGATCAGCCACCCTGGCTAAACAAGCCACAACCTCAGCTCGAATGGTCAGATATCCCATTCTACAGAAGGTCCCTTCCCTTTGAGCAAAACTGGAAGGCTTCATAGACACGTCCACGTAGCTGCCTGGCAGCAGAACCCCCCATTGCCTTATTCCAAGGTGTCTTTCAACCTCCCACTCCAGCCTACCATCCTAGTATTTACTAATGACCGCCCATCCAAATACTAAGGAGATCCACCAAGCACCACCACTTCCTCCCTCCATTCCACTGTAGTGTGATGCTACTTAATTACAGTCATCATTTAGCCATGTGTAGGGATATTATTGGAGAGCCAGTGATGTACTGGTTAAGGCATCAGGCTAGACACAGGGAAATGGTGAGTTCTAGGCACAAAGCCAGCTGGGTGCCCTTGGGCCAGTCACTCCCTCTCAGCCCTAGGAAGGAGGCAATGGCAAACCACTCCTGAAATCTTGCCAAGAAAACTGCAGGGACTCCTCCAGGCAGTCTCCAGGAGTCAACACTGACTTGTAGGCAACCAAAGAGAGAGAGAGAGAGATAATCAGCACGTACAGCAGTAATATACACCCACACCTTCCTTTGATCTCTCCCCCAAATGATGCATTTCCAAGTGTTCTATTGAGATATGACACAACATTTTCAGCCTTCCTCAAATGAGCAGGCCATCCACCAGCTCTTTCTTTCTCATTTCCTCCTTTCCAACAAAATGACCTCCATTCCAGGTTACTATGCTGCTGATCTTAGACTGTTAATTACTACCTTCATCTCCAGAAGCCTTATTCATGTCAGTGGTTTAGATCCACAACGAATCTTTCTCTGTTGCTTCGCTAGGCATTCCCTGTACTCAGAGCTCAGGAAAGGTCCAGATTTTTTTAAGGGGGGGGGAGAAAAGGGTGAAAAAAGAGAGGACAGGCAGAGCCACTGGCTCAAGGATGGGACCCAGTTTCATCCTTGATGGTTTTTCTTCTCCTTGACCCAACTATCTGGGAAAAGCCAACCAACACTTACATGCAGAGTTGGATCTAAAGCCAACAGCCACACCTAACCACACCACTCTTCCAGTTTACTGGAAAAACAAATGATCCCAAGAAGTAATTAGGTAATAATAATAGCCCATCATAAACATTCGCTGACCTTCAATCACCCAGCATTTTGTTTCAACAGATGACCCTGAGTCACATCCGTGACCATGGGAGAGAAGGAGATAAACTTTTCTTTGTTCCTATTTAGCACCCCGTGCATGATTTTAGACATTTCTTTCTGCCTTGTCTTATTTTGGCTATCAGTGTTACGTTTCATTCAGCCCAACATCAGCAAACAGGAAGAGAGCAGCGAGGCAAACATCTGGACAGGTTGAATTCCTTTCCGTCAAAAGCTTTCTCCCAAGGAGGCACCCTGATCAAACTTTAGTTAGTCAGGCTGGTAGAACCTCTCCCACTATCACCCCAAATCCATCCAGTTTGGCAACACAATGAGTTAAGAACTCAGTCATCTAAAACATGTGCGGCTCATTATCCGGGGAAGAAGAGATGCAATTCTCCAGCGGAGGCATCACCACATCACATTTGCTAAAGGATCCCAATCTGGCTTTTTACTTCTTTGGAGGGATTGTGTCATGATCCCAAGGGAACAAAAACCGAAGTCTTCCCTTGGGTCCTCTGAGTCAGCCGTGATGAATGAATCAGGGAATCCTCTAAGTGACAGTCCAGGGTGGAAGATAATCCCTCAACCTGAGTCTCCAAAGGCCTCTGAGCTCTTCTGCTTAAGGCTGGCCGATAAACAACCGTGTGGCAGCTGCCATTCGACAAATGCTTTGTTGACAAAAGAAAAGCAATCCCAGCAGTAGGGAGGGGGGGACTCTCCTTTTGAAGGCCAGGTGCTGCCCTCTCCCACCCACACCCTCCAGCCAGAAAGAAAAGAAAACCTTGCATTGGTACCCAGGGAGGCTTTATTCAAACCTAGATGCTGAAGGAAGCTTTATTTAATTACAACGTGGAGCGGCATTTTCAGGAGGCCAGGACACATAACGCTTGGGTACTCTACTTGGGCATGTGGCAAAGATCTAAAAGAAGAACACAACATTTTTGCATGGCTTGGTAATAGTGGGACGTGACATCTGTAGATCAATTCTACCTGATTGATGCTCAGGAACTAAATAGGCTAACATTTACTCCTAAAATTGAAGCCCATCCTCATGGGATATATTCTGCACCCTGATCCAAATTCCTCAGTGATCTTGGGTTTTGAACTTTGCACATCCAACCATCCGAAGTTAGCTTTTACTGGGCTGAGTAAACTAATGCTTCGGCTAGGGGACAACTTTCGATGTTCATAGTCCAAAAGTCCCCGGGTGCTTTGAGTGACCAATACATACCCATGTAATTCGTGCTACTAAACTCTATTTTCA
The DNA here is from genome assembly GCF_059951505.1 of Python bivittatus. Taxonomy (NCBI): domain Eukaryota; kingdom Metazoa; phylum Chordata; class Lepidosauria; order Squamata; family Pythonidae; genus Python; species Python bivittatus. The sequence goes on from NW_028277085.1 coordinate 4,527,199, forward strand.
GACCGTGGAGGTATTTGTTTTGCTTAGCACCACTCTGCCTTCCTGTCCCATCCAGCCCCAAGTTCCAGCCCAGTTGTGTTGATGCCAGCCTCCTTCCTGGCTCCCAACTTGTTATGTCTCCACTGCTGTAGGTGTCTCCAGTTTGTACAACCAAAGGGGCAGGGTGTGCAAAGCACATCAAACTGTGGTGGCTTTTTGCTTTGCTCCACCGTTCGGGCTGATGTGCTGAAGACATGGCCCAGATACTGTAAGGGAGGGGATGTTATTAAACATGCATACATGATGCATGAAATGTTTGCCACGTGCCAGGGACAGATTTCCTAGCTTCCTGATCTACACAGAAGCCAGAGGCCAATGAACACACAGTGTCAACTACTCAAAACCTCCCTATTCAGCAAAGCAGAAAGCTGCAGTTTGTCCCAGAAAGAGTGCTTACAAAGATTTTATTATTCTTGCACTCTCCATGGCATTTCAGACATCAGCTTCCTTTCTTAAAGCAGCCAACTGTGCCTACTTCCCCATAATCACTTTCAATAATCTCTTTTTTAGAAAAATCTGAGTGTCACCCAGACTGACTGAGACTGCCAACCCTGATCTAAGATACCCGGTCAAGTATCCTGACCTTTGACCTGGGCAAGTTTTGCAAAAGCCATCGTATTTTAATCAAGCCCACATTCTGCCAAGCACATTCCTTGAATTCAGCAAGTTTGTACCAGAAGGGGCACAGCTCTTCCATGCAGCTCTCAAAAAAAATTCCTCCAACAGAGCATCAATTCATCCGCTCCTGTCCAGGGATAGGTCTGACTTAGAGCCCATTTATGCTGGTTATCAAGACAGCCATAGACTGAGTGGACCTTGAGTATCTTCACCTTCTGAGCTGAGAAAGGTAACTGCAAGAAATGATTTCTCATTTTCCTGGTTTCTGTTGTCTGCTCTGGTCTATGCACCAATTTTGCAGATCATCTGAGAGTCTCCCTTTGTGAGTTATTAGAGCCCCGGGATATTTGTTACCGATCTCCAGGTTTCAGCTTACCGCTGTTTATGACGCTATCATTCAATGGAACCAGAGGATAGAACTTCAGGGCAAGTCTTCAAAAATACAAGCCAGAATAGGAGAGAGAAAGAGAGAGAGAGAGAGAAAGCACCAAACCACACCACCAAAAAAGCCAAGGATTGTTTACTAGACTGGGAGGTTTTCAAAAAAAGTTATTTGAAGAAAACAAGGCTGACCATGCCTGTATTGCTACTAAGAAAACTGCCTGGATATGTCCAGGGAGTCACGAGGCAATGTCACAGTTTCCAGTGGGGCACAATAACTTTATTTTAAAAGCATGTGCATAAAAATACAAATTGTTGCCAAATTCAGTTCCGCCTTTGCTGTTGCTCTCTACCGCTTGCTTAGACATTCCGTTAGTGGTCTTTAAAAATTTAAAGCTGGAAACTGTTGTGGTTGCCTGACTAATGCACCTGCTTGAAAAGACCAAGGAGGAAAGCTGCTGTGGGAGGAGAAAGGACACCCTCTGCACCGAGCAAAGGGAAACCATGATGAGACGAGAACAAGCCACATCCGAGGGCAAATGCTAGGAAAAAAGTAGTTTGGGGACCAAAAATAGGGAAGGGAAAGGAAAGGCTGATGTGATGGAAGGTATCTACGAGGAGGAGAGTGATGTGGGAGATCAAGGCTGTCAGGAAGGAGGGGCTGCATTCCAGGAAGGAAAAGGAGGCAAGAGGCAGCTGAGTCCACAACAGGAGTGTGGGAAGTGAAAGAGATTCAGAATAGCCACTCCCTAGAATCTCCCAGGGTAGATCCCCTAGTTGCTGTAGTATAGATTTAGTCTGGCAAGATTCTCTCTATAAGGTGTAAGCAAATAAAGGAACTGTACTCGACTGGACTGTCTCACTGTTGTTCTTGGGCTGGGCCTGACAGCTAAGTTAACTCCAAACACCTAGACGTTGATCTCAATGTCCCTAAGCAGGTTTCACACACTTTCCTAAACCACATATTGCTTAACTATGATTTGTTGAATAAACCACAATTGGCATCCAACCAAGCCAAGACCAAGGCGTCCCAACATGGCCACATGCATGCTACACAAAGCTAGACTTTCTCTGTAGGATGCAAACGAGCTTCTGGATGGTTTTAGGTGGCCTCCCATCCAGGCGCTGATCAAGCAAAGACTTCCTCGGCTTTTGCACCGTGGCTGCATCCCACGTCTTGTGACCACCCAGACTTTCTTCGGTGAGTGTGAAGAAGCTGGGTGGTTTTTCATGGTGGGCAGCATTACTCACGGGGAAAATGGAAAAACAACCACGCCATTGAAAGAAGAAGGCATGTTTTTTTTTCCAACCCGACGGCCAGTCAAGGGTTACTCAGAGGCTGGAATGGGTGAGCTTACAAAGATCCTTCTTCAGGGCTGTGGTCAAGAGGAGCTGAGTGCCAAGAGCAAAGCATCTAAGAGTCGTTTATGCCTGGTGGAACAATAGTGCAGCTGAGCCTGGGAGTGGATAAATGGAACATGGGCCTGTGGTGGAAAATGGAAGCATTTTCATTCCTGGGAAGGTTCTTTGGGTTCGTATTTCTTTCCTCTTAATGGCAATGTGTTCCCACATCCATTTTGGAATCAGGAAATTAAGTTTTCTTTTTCAAGCAAGGTCCTACACCTCCATCTTCAATCATTTAGATCAGTGTTTCTTAATTGCGGCAACTCTGAGAAACACTGATTTAGATGGTGACACAAACACTCTTTGCTGAGTTAATCCAGCGGTCCACCTGATTCAGCATCCTGTCTCCCATAGTGGTCTTCTGGAAGCCCACAAGAGGCACATAGTAGCAAATGTCAGGCATTAGACATTTCACCAAGTGAGCATTATTTTGGTATCCTCTGAGAGTTGGGATTTCCAGGTTGTTTTATGACCCATAATTATTTTTAGACAATTGATTTATACCCCCACTTTCCTGTCAAAACCCAGGGCAGCATTCATAGTGTTCCTTCCTCCAATTCTTTCTTGAACAGCTACTTATTTTGTTTTATACCTGCTCAGAGTCCACTAGTTTGGCAACCAAGAAAATAATAATAATAATAATAATAATAATAATAATAATAATAATAATAATAATAATAATACATTGTTACAATGTACGACAATACCTTTAACACCATCAAACAACAACATCTTTCTATCCCAGGACTCCATTGGTGGATAAAAACGCCAAATCCAGTCTAAACATCTGGCTGACTGTGCAAAAAAAGATAATAATACTTTGCAAGGTAGGTTGGGCTGAGAGATGGAATGGACCTCAAATAAAATGTGAGCTTCCCTGGTTAAGGATAGCCATGAACCTGGATCTCCCTAGTCCTTCAATAGTAGCTTATACTTTTCCTTCAGATTTACTTCTCAACCTCTTTTAAAGGCACCCAGCTTGTTGGCCATCACCATGCCTTGGTAGAAGAGAATCCCAGACTGAAACATGTGTTGTGTGAGAAAAAATCCTCCTTCTACCTATCCTAACCTTCCAATCATGCCCTTCCAGGTGATGATCCCAGGCTCCAGTCCTGTAAGAGAGGGAGAAAAACTTTCTCCATTCCAGTTAAGATGTCCAGATGTTCTACCACCAAGATGATGATGCAGGACGGACACAGCACATAGACCTAAAATTAAAAATGTGGTCAAGACCACACGGCTGGCTAGACATCTAGGCTTTCTTTGCGATGAGAAAAGTATTTATCAAGGGAGGAAGTTTCAACCAGCTCTGAAAATTCTAAACAGCTTTAGAAATAGTTTTTCATGTTCTGGTGCTTCTCAATTCTCTAGGATACTGTGGTATCGACCACTGGGCCAGTAGAAGAAATACTAAGATTGCTACTATTGTGGAATATCTGAGCTAGGACCGATCAGGAAATTCAACCCACACTTTCTCATGCATTAAAGAGACTCATTAGTACAAGATATACATTATACAGATCCAAGACTTTCTGTGTAAGACTTCTTAAAAAGCATTATTTCATATTGATGTGGACCATGACCTGGGAAAACTCATGCAATAAATTGGTTACTTTTAATGGGTCTTTGGTAGAGTTCACCCAATAAGTTTAATCTAACTACTGAGTTTAACTCATTTGTGTGTTTGCACAATGTACCAAACCTTAACACAACCAAACATTAGCATCATGTGTCAATTCCATCACTGCCCAGATGCAGTTACGTTTTGAGAAACAATTCCTATATTAATTACTTAGTTTTAATCAAGGTTTACATAAGATGAAGCTTCTTGAGGTCATTATCTCCAGCTAAACTAATGTAATACATAATTAAATAAACATTTAACCACCACATGACCTGTTTCCCAAGAGACAGGGTGGAAAAACTCCTTCAAAAGTGAAAGAAGAAACATGTTTTCCAAAATCTGTTTTTGCAACACGGAACAAATAATCTTCATGCATCAAAGACAGTTTCTGTTATCCACAAAGTTTGGAATGTTCTTTATTTTGGTTTGGACTGAACAAGGCTAACTCCTTTACAAGGCAACATTTGGAGCTAGATAAGAACAAAAATTAACAAGGAGAACAAAAACTCCCTTATCCTTTGAGAAACGATTATACTGCATATACAACAGCGTGTTAAATGTGATTCGGGGCATGATTTTCTTTAAAAAATGTATACAGCCAAAAAACAACAACACCATACTATGACTAAACAGCATTGTTCATAAATGATTTCATTGGCAAGACTCACATATTATGCTAAATGAACATCAAATTATGTAGCATCTGGATTCACCTGGTTCATCCATATTACTAAGACATGGTTGCTTACCCACAAAGTGCTAAATTTACAACAGCCTGAGCCATGAGCCGTGGTTTGCAAACCATGATGGTCAGGTTCCTGCAACATCCTAAGATAGAAAGGGAACAAAGGGCTTAATGTAATGGGTTAACCTAGTCTGGCTTGTTCAACAAAACAGTCAGGCAAGCCATGGTTGATGTGAAGGATAAATCAGGCTATTGCACAGAGGGCCCAGGTATATCATAAAGAATAGAAATGAGAGAGAAAATTGGTCAACTGGGGCCTTGGGAAAGGAGACAGACTTCAACATCCTGCCCCATCAATAGCAGTGAACATTATTTAGCTCAAAATGGAAATACTGTAGTATATTATAGAAAAGAACCAAGGGGGAATGAGCTGATCAAGCAAGGGATTAAAAAAATAAAGTCTACCTTGAGTCAAACTCTATTTCTTTTGACCAGCATGGACATATCCGTGCAATTTTCTTAGCATGATACAGCAGTACCAAGGCAACTCTATTGGTTAGCATCTTAGAAACATTGCCCGTTGCAAGCAAACAGCAAATGCCTTAGCAAAAGAGCTTTTAAAAAGGAAAAATGCATCAACCAGAATTTGATCAGAAGTCTGCATTTCTATTATGGAGGAAGCAAATTTATCAAGGTCAGAAGGGTCCAGGAGAGGTTGGAAAACAAACAGAAACATGGACGCCTAGAAATGCTCCAGATTCTGAGCTCTGTTGCCGATCACGAGTGAATTTTGTCCAATGAACATATTAGTCAGGGCGATCAACTGACTCTTTGCTGTTAAGTCATGATTCAGCACACACACACACTCACACATGCAAACTCATATTTCTGCTCCTGAACATATATATTCTGCTCCTGCCTCATCACCTAACTAGTAAGTGTGACCAATGGGGTTCAGATCTTTGGGGAGGTGAAGACTTTATCCATTTCTCCCCTTCCACATATGGGCGGTCATGTAGGTTTTAACTACTAGCAAAGCAACCATTCATTATAGATTATGGTTACTGTGGCCTTAACCACCCAGCTCTTTCTAGAAATCCGGTGGCCAGATCCAGGCTAGAGGAAAATTTTGGCCGGGGCCCCCACGTTGCTGTGTTTGACTCAGGTATAAAAGAAGGAAGGGCTTAGATAATTCTGCAAATTCTCCAAGGCTGGAATTGCTTACCAAGTTCTGGGGGAGGAATTTAGTGGGGCTCAACTACTGGATACAACTATGAAATTTTCTTGGCAAGGAGAATTTTTTTTCCCCTTGACTTCCCATGCTAACCTGTAGCCCAGAGACTTCCTGGTAGTGTCCCATCCATGTACTAACCAAGTCCTCTCCTGCTTTTTTTTCAAAATCAGCTAGATGCTGTTATGAAGTTGCCAAGGGTACTCCCGTCAGTGGGCATTCATGTCCTACATTAAACACACTGGCATCGGAGGGTGTTTAGCTCTGATTTAAGAGCTCAGCTCTGGAAATCATGTGAGAAATCATCAGATCATACCAGGGCTTCATCAACTGCACTGGTTGGCAGTCTCTGTTCAGGCCCAACTCAAGATTTTGTTGCTAATATTTAAAGCACTAAACAGAAATCTCAGGGAACATCTTCTTGTGTACCTAATCTGGCTTTTGGATCATTCCAATAGAAGAGACTATCTGGAGCTCAGAGATGAACTGTGGAGTCCTTGGTGCTCCCTGAGCTGGATGGTTTTCTTGCAGATGTTTCATTACCTGACTAGGTCACATCTTCAGTGCCCATTTGTTATCATTCCTGAAGACTGTCTCAAGGTGTGCCACCAACTGAAGTGAGGTAGACGACTACAAGGAGGACATCCTTTCAGCTGGGTGACTCTGCCTTTAGAATACCCTCTCTAAGTCAAAGGCATTCCATTTTCCTAGGAAAGTATGTTTGTGTGTGTGTGTGTTTGTGTGTACACACACACACAGAGGTATTCATATATACATATATACCCCCACGCACACATGTATAGCCCAAACTATTTTTAGTTATTGCATTTTATTGTTTTTTCTGATTTTTCCCCCAGGATTTATTTCAAGACATTTAATATTTTAAGTCACTCTGCAATCTGTCCAAAAACCAGTTCTTGGGTGATTTAGAAGTCTAATAAATAACAACATCAGTTTGGGAAAAAAGCATTCATAGGTCAGAATTAGTAGGTGGGGAAGGGCTGAACAAACCCACTCAACAAATTCCCCCCAGCAACCTCAACCCATTACATTAGTATTATGAATGATTCACACTCACACACACACATACTGGAAACGTGACAATTCTATTATAGAATTTCCTGCTGCATCAGGAAATAAACCCTATTGTTACATGATGAAATACAGCACAAAAGCAAAATCATGATCATGATCATAAAAGGGTTGGATGAGAGTGTCTGTTGCTTCAGCAGGAAAAAAAGAATCATAAAAATATTTGTGGTTTCTATTTTTTCTGCCACGCTGCCAAATATATCTATCTGTGTAAGTAGATCAACGTATCTACAACCCACACTATGTTCTCCAAACTGCAAAGCCAGACACAGCTGTGAACTAAAGCAGCTGTTTTGAACAATAGGCTCCACATCAAACTTGCTAGCCACTGGCTGAGCACCCATCACACAAGACCATGAACTATTTTAAAACTGATTTGCTTCTAGGGAAGGGTGGACCTTGCCTGAGAAGTGTAGGCCATGGCTTACAAACCACAATTAGCTGGGTCCATACTTCATATTTATGTATTTATTGTATCCTCACAACAATAACACTGTGAGGTAGGTTAAGCTTCTGTGTTTGAGGGTGGATTGAAACCCCAATCTCCTCTCCTCTCTCCTAGCCCAAGACCTTCACCGCTATGCCAGACTGTCATGGTTCACAAAACAGCATTTGCCTGGATTCCTGCGTTACACTAAGCTATAAACAACCACAGCTGGCTCTCGCCAAACCGAACCAAACCACAGTATGACTTATCACAATGTTTGAACCCAGTTTACAACTGAACCTGGAGAACCCCATTCCCACTCTCTCTTCCTGCACCAAATAAGGTGTCTTGAAAGGGGGAAAAGTCCTGTGGTATCCTCTTACTAGATTAACACAAGCCACAGTCCTCCAGAATACAAGGAATCTGGAAGCACCTGATCAGCATCTGATCAGTCTGGAGATAAATGGACCCATTTTCTGTGGTCTAGACCGCCAACTGGTGCAGTGGTTAAGGCATCAGGCTAGAAACCGGAAAACCGTGAGTTCTAGTCCTATTTTAGGCACAAAGCCAGCTGGGTGACCTTGGGCCAGTCCCTCCCTCTCAACGCTAAGAAGAAGATGGCAAAGGCCAACCACCTCCAAAAAACCTTGCCAAGAAAACTACAAAGACTTCTCCAGGCAGTCACCCAGAGTCCAAAACTGACTCAAAATAACACACACACACACACAAAGAGGAGGCAATGCCATTGTAGTGACAAGACACAACCTAAAGCAGTGTTGTCCAAACTTGGCCACTTTAAGATGAGTGGACTTCAACTCCCAGAATTCCCCAGCCAGCCAGCCTGGCTGGGGAATTCTGGGAGTTGAAGTCCACTCATCTTAAAGTGGCCAAGTTTGGACAACACTGACCTAAAGGAAATCCAGGGAGGTGCAGGTTCCCTTTAAGTCACAACCAAGAAGTCTCTGACCAAGAAGTATTTAACAGGAAACTAAAAATAGTGCCAGTGAGGAACTCTTCATTTCTATATAAGAGTCTGAGCTATACAAAGTTAAAGAAATCCATCTTTGGAAAACCATTTGCATGACTTCTTTCTGTTTTCAGTTTCACCTTCTAGAACTTCACGAAGGTGATTTCCAGCCCTTTTGTGACTCCCTCCAGGCTTCTACTTTCTTCAAAATCAGATAGGGGAATTTGGATGCATTCTGGCAGACTTTGCTCTGATCTGTGTCCTCCAGGAGTTTGGACTTGAACTCCAAGAAGACCCAACTACCATAACCCAACTGGAACAGAATCATAGGACTGCCTGTCCAAAGGGTCTCGCGGGTATCAGGTTGCCCTAATCAGACTTTGCTCCTAGTAGGCTGGAACCAACGAAATGGGCACAAATGGAGTTTCATGGACAGAATTTCTATTACAGAAAAAAGAAACCGTTATGAAAGAATATAACTGCTGCGTATCAAACACAAGCTCTATTTATAATAGTGTTCAAATTTTTTGTGCCCTTTTCTGCTGGTCACTCAACATATCTGGGCAGAAGCAAAACTATTTTGGGTGGAAGATACAGCTTCCTTATTTTGGAAACTGTATCTTCCTTATTTGGTCCCTTATTTGGGTCATGGCTGGATCTGGCATCAGGTTGTTTACTTTCAACTGCATGAGAACTAAGGCTCCAACGTCCAGGGTTCATTCACACCTTCATCTTAGTCAAGCATTCCCCTGGAGATACAGATTATTTGTAAACCGTAACGTCATATGTTACTGGACGATCCTTCTAAAATTACACCCAATAAAAATTCCTACTGATGGGATTCTTTTGTAACTTTGACCTGGGGGCATCAATCATATCCAACTGCAAAATCCACGTGGAAGTAATATCCTTGTCTTGTCAGTAGTGACACACTTTCACCTTTGGATTTTTCTATTGTGTGGACTGGTTTTTGTTGTATATTGTGCTACCTTCTCAAAGAACTGAGAACTGACCGCGAGTTGCCGAAGAATTGAAGAAATACCTCAAGAACCAAACATTATGAAACTCCTTGTGGTGTTGCTTTTACACTCACTTACTTACCCTTAAATTAAGTAAATACTGTATGCATTTTTTCCTCCAGAAACTCTTTCAGTGGAGAAAAAGCAGGAGATCAAGGCTATGTGCTAAATTGCATGATAAACATGTGTATGAAAGGATCAGAGAAACAGCCATGCTGGCTTTGGAGAATTACCTTCACCCTTTGAGAAGGCCGGTTCAGGAGAGCATAGCTTAAACTTTGAGAGATAAAGATAACACGGGTTAACCTTGCTCTAATCGGAATTTTCCGCAGGCAGAACTCAGATTGCTCGAGAAGATCAGGAGGACAAAGGCAAAAAGATGAAACTGGTTCTCCTGCTCCCAAATCTCTTCAACTGATCAGGCAGGCAACTCATGAAAAGACTGACAGGTGTCACTCCCACAGAAGCAATTCCAGGTTCCCTTTGATGAGCACTTTTCCACTTAACTAACACCCATGGCCTGCCTGCATGATTGTGGCTTTGTCCTCCTAGGTTCTTAAATGAAGAAATGAAGAAATGAATATTTTCGCACTCCTTCAGACTACAGATTCCCCCAGAGATAGTGGTACTTGGCACATTTTTCTCACTGATTGGATTCACACACCAACACACCAGACCAGACTGGAGGAATGCTAGCTGAAGGCTTGGTGTTGTGGAAAGTCATGGTCCGTGAGTAAAGCATGGATCATAGCTTAAAACGTTGAGGGTACCCAGCCAAGTAGGATTTATACTGTATCCGTGATTAAGCCAACCTTGGCTTTATGGCACTTGCCAACCCAGCCAGGAGCTTCGTTCTGGCTAAAAAAAGCTTTGGAGGGTTCATGTCTCAGACTCAGCCAAACCAGATATTTATCATGAATTAGTGATCTGGCTCACACAGTGTAAGAAACTATGGTCTGCTTCTCCATGCTTTACTGAATAAGCCACAATTGGTGGGTTTACATCACACACCAAGTGTCAGAATCCTCGCAATCAATCAATCGTCTTGCTAGCTCGCTTGCTTGGTTTCTGCCATTACGAAGGAAAGAGAGGGGGGAAGGTTGGAAGGTGAACCGTTAGGCGCAGATGGACTGTTATCTGGTTCTCAGGAATGCCCAAGGCCGTACCAACGTGAGACCAGGAGTGAACCGAAGACATGCACAAGAGGGGCTGAGAGACAGAAGGGGGGAGGTACACTGGGAAAGGGGTAAAATCAACTTTTGGCACACACGGGCTTTAGTTTCAGCAATGCCTTAGATCTGTATACTACTTCTCAATAAATGAGTTTTTCTTTGAACCTGCATCAGTTTCAAGGGGAGTTGCTTTTGTTGCAAACTGAGGATCGCAGTTTCTTACACCAGGGTTTATGAGCTAAAATTCCTAGAATTGTACCATAGAATAAACCAAAGGGTTGATTGAACGTTGCCTAGCCAAGAGGACAGGTCAGATCTAGGTCCTCAGAGAGCTTTGAGGATGTAAGATATGAGCAACTCTGTAGTTGTTTGGGGGGGTCAGGCAGTCTTTCCCAAAACCAGAGGTTGGGAATGGCTATTCATTTACATCCAGCCCTGTCCTCTTGAGAAAGATTTGTTTCTACTCAGTGTTGCAAGAACCAAAAGCAGAACAATTTTGCCTCTTGTAAAGACGATTGGTGTTTGTGCTCTCTGGCACAGAACTAAAACAGAGACAAACGTTGCAGAGAATCAGATTGTTTTCTTAGCGGCTTCTAATTCTACGACGAAGCCAAGGTTAAGGCTTTGGCGATCATGGTTCATAGGTCGCTTATCTCAAAGCACCCGGAACCCGTGCCACGCCTTTGGGGTAATTTTCAGAGGAAGCTGGGGATCAGAAAGAAAGCAGGTGGCTCTGGAGTCCACGTGGCACAGTGAGGTTTAGCTTCCAAGATATGGTGCGCAAAGACACCCGTCTGAAGACGCCTGTGAGAATCCAATCAAGAACATCGTTGGTGGAGGGGTGATTATTTTTAAAAAGTTTCACTGTAATGGCGACTATGTACGTGTTGTACTCGGGAAAAATCCCATCAAGATGCAGGAGGCTACCTTCTTAGTTTCCGCCCAACAAATGAACAGACACACACAGAGTTCCTATGTCTACAAAAGGGCCAGCTCTTATATTAGACCAGTGTTTCTCAACCTTGGCAGGTTGAAGATGTATGGCCTTCAACTCCCAGAATTCCCCAGCCAGCCATGCTGGCTGGGGAATTCTGGGAGTTGAAGGCCATACATCTTCAACCTGCCAAGGTTGAGAAACACTGCATTAGACCATGAGTCAAGGACCTCCTCAGGTAACTCCTGGCTATTGTGGGGTTATGAAACAATGCCAATGCATTGAATTTATCAGTGTGAAAGTTAACCGCTCCTGTAATTTTTCTGCCTCTTGACCAAACTCATGGGAGAACAATTTACTACCATTTCTCAGAAATATTTCAGAGCAAACCTTGGCCCGTTTCATATCGTCTTACGTATATGTTTATGTGTGTGTGTAATAAAAGGAAGGAAACCAGCCCCAGGTTGTTAAACTCACATGCAGCGAAAAACCAGAAGAGACTTTAGTACAAAATTACTAAATCTGGGAGCAGGAAGAAGGAAGAAGTATGTTGAAAGTAGATCACACATTTTTATGTACACAAATTTCCCCCACGAGTTTCCCGCAAGCAAGTCTCTGCTAAGTCGCCCTTTAAGAGGCCTTTTTTCGGATCGGTCAGATCAGCTTGGAGTTTGGACATCCCTTTGCAGTAGACAAGGACCACAAGAATGATCCTTTATTGTTGTAGGGTATAATGACAGAATCTTGAAAGCCTGCCAACTATTTTGATAGCCTCCCATCTCATACAAGTCGCTCTAGGCCATTTACAAGACTAAAAGCAAAGAAACCCCCCAACTTCACCACCACCAGCCATTTCCAAGGATAAATGATTAACTATTAACCACCCATACTAGCAAAGTTCATCTCCTTTGACACTTGGGGGAACATCCAGGACTTTTTTTTTAAAATATAATTTTTATTAAAAGAACATTTTACATGAGCTTAAAAAACAACAAAACATTCAAAGGAAAGTAGAAAAAAGAAAGAAATATGAAAGAATAAAAGAGAAAAAGAGAAGAAGAGAGAAGAAAGATCCAGGTCTTCCATGCTTTGCGAAAGGCTAACATTCCTGCACAGGTTGGAAGATGTTGATGGAATTGGGACAGCAGATGGCCCTTGACCCAACACCCAGCATTTGCTGATAGGAAAATCAGCAAGGATGTTCCCTTCTATTCTCAGGTTCCTGATCAGTGATGGACCCACCTCTGAGCTGAGCTAGAGAAGGCAACGGCGGCTCTTCTTACATTTCTAAGGGCAACCGGCTCACGCATACACTTGAAAATCAAGATGAGAAGCTCCACACCGTGCAGGAAAAGCACACAGCAAGAATGAGATCTGCCACTAGCTCACCAGGGATGGCTACGGTGAGGACAGGGTTGCGTGTGTGCTGCACGGACCCAGTTTTAGCCGTCCTCACCGTAAATGTCAGTCAGTTGCACAATGGAGAATACGAAAAGTGCAAAATGGATTTTAGGTCGCAATGGCTTTGAGGGGCTAAACCCAGGTTAATGAAGCAAAGGATGCCCAAACAAGTAAATTATGGCTTCATGTGACGGGATTCACCCAACATGCTCGGACAATGGCTTGAATCCCCCCCAACATGCAAAGTACCAACTTCCTAAATATTTTTTAAACTAAACGAGCATGTGCAAATGCAGTCAATCAAATAATAGGAGAGTACACAGCATTTTACAATTTGCCCATTGGGAATCCTGCACAGATTCCTGCCACCTGCTGTCTTTTCCTTCCTTCAGGGGATTTACCAAATAATGCCTTTCAGTCCTATTTTCCTTTGCGACCTTTAATTTTAAAAAAATAGGTTTCTTGCCCTTAAGATTCTCGGAATTCTGCATTTCTTTTGGGGCATGTGTAAAGGACTTTAGAGATGACCTTGGGGAAGGTGTGAAATATTTATTAAGGAGTGACTTGCAAAAAGGATTACACAGTATTGAGAAAGAGGGAGGTGTGAGAAAGAACCTCAGAAGAACTCACTTTGATTTTGTTTGGGACAGAGAAACTTGGACAGCCTTCCACGATTCTGCTAACATGCCCTACAACCATAAAGTAGCATTTCTGGAATCCCAGAGTTGTATGTTTCTGGACATGGCATCAATTTTGAACGTGTTCCCAAATTACTCTGTGTCCCATCTTACACTAACCAAAATCAAGACATGGTTCTTTTGAGTTCCTTTCTCACCCTTGTTTCCATCCCTGGCCTGCGTAATCTCTTCTTCAATCCCTCCTTAACTGCTTGCTCCCACCTGACAGCCCCACCAGGTAGACCAGCCCAGGAAATCAACTCCACCAGAAGGCTAAAACAACTTTGATTGAGAGGGGCTCTAATAACAGAATCTCCAAGTCTGATTGTGCTGGACCTCCTCCTCCTTCTTATTATTCCCATGGGAAACAGGGAGGTGTCTATCTGAGCTGCTTCCAAATATTATCTTGTTCCCCAGAGCTTAAAGAAAGCTTCAGCCCCCTTGGCCTAGGTAATGGTTCTCTATGGTTCTTGCAAGTTTCTGTCAAAGTCTTATTCTCTACAATGCCTTCCCCGTGGTGCTCTCTAAATTCTGCAGGTTCCAGAACCTACAACCAATTCACCCAAGGGCAGAGGGATTCCTCCTTCCAGACAACTCTGTGCCCCCTTTCTTGCATGGTCCGTAATATATAACCATGACAAGGCACTTTAATGCCTTGTGTACAGCACTCTGATCAAAGAGTAGGAACAATAGAGCATTTCCTTGCTAGAAATAAATTCGTAATCCTCTCTTAATAAGCAGGATAATTCAGCTGGCACGGAAATCCTTTGGAGACCTCATAATCCCATCTCAGGAGTCAGGCTGTATCTCTATTATGTCATTCCCATCTGGGCCTTGCCGTCTGATCTGACATAATTCCTTTAAAAAGGATTAGACAATACAATATAGGGCACCTTCTTCTGTGTGGGGTTGGATCCGTCTCATGGTTACAATTCTCATTTGGGTTCAGAAGCCCATTTGGAGCAACCGAGCCTATGTTCTCAATCAGGAACCCCAGGGATGGCCAAAGGAAGAAGCCGAGGTTAAATAAAAGGGTGCTGCACAAGGTATCAAAAGCCTCCAGCTTCAGGAGCAGTCTACCACTGAATATCAATGCTGGAGGCAGCAAAGAGGGAATTGGTATTTTTTTGCTTTCGTGCCTAGATTATGGGTTTCCTCTGCTTAGCTGCAGGTTCAGAAAAGAGAATGTGACCCAGCACAATTCTTTCTGTTTCCTTAGAGCAGTGTTTCTCAACCTTGGCAACTTGAAGACGTGTGGACTTCAACTCCCAGAATTCCCCAGCCAGCCATTCCAAGGCAAAACAGAAAGCTCAGTATTCAAATTAAAAATTAAAAAGCAGGAGCTACGTTTTTCCCACCACTTCTACATTTACATGTCCTTTGGTGAACTTCTGTTTTCTAAAGAAGACTCATATGGCTGAGTGAAATGTGAAAACTTTTGCAACGCCATCCAAGAATGAGCCCAATTGCTTGATGCTTATATAACAGTTGACAGGAAGGAGACAGGAATGGAATTTGGGGGGTGGCAGAAGGATTTTGTGAATTTTTACCAAATTGCCTCCCTTATGTAAGTCAAACTTGGATGCACGACTGCAGGGAACAAACAGACCATGATGGGAACTTTATGATCACCCTGAGAGCCAATTGGTGGCTTCAGGATACAATTAAAGTGTAGCAAATGATCAGTTACTCATTTTACTTTTAACCACGAGGTAAGGCACCTACATATTTTAACCATCACCAAGATTTAATTAGAGGGTCTGCCTGAAGGACACACCCAGCTTATCATATCTCTGCTTAGAACTAACTTCTCAGCTAGGGGGAATCTTCAGTGGGTTGATGTCAGCCCAACGAAGAAGACCAGGCTAAGGAACCAATGCCATTATAGGTCGTCCTCATTTAGTGACCACAATTGGGACTGGCACCTCAGTCATTAAGTGCAGCAGTCACCAAGTGAAATTGCAGTTGTGCTTATGGTCTGACTTCAGCTTTCCTTTGCTTTACAGACCTGTGAAGGTCGTAAATGTGAGGATTGGTCGCAAAGTTAGTTTTTCATCACCATTGTAACTGCAAACTGTTGCTGTCCAAGACAGTTGCTAAACAAGGACTACCTGTGTGGGTCAGGACTACTTTTATTGTAACAGCTATAGGAACAGAATCTTGCAAGTCTGAATGTGCTTCCCCCTCCCCCCCTCCTTTTATCTTTGTGTGAACAAGGAGGGGTTTGTCTGAGACATTTTCTCAAGTTACTTTCTTGGCCTTGGCTCAACCCCCTCTTATCTGACCGATAATCTGACTTTCTTGGTAGTGGCTCTTCCTCCTGTCCTTCAAGGTCATTCCCTCTTCCCTCTACAGTTTATGAAGTTAGTTAAGTTCTTTCTTCTAGATACTGCTTAGGAACAACCCTTAGGGCACTGTTGGACAAGCGTTCAGTTCCTTATGGCAGGGTTCCTCAACCTCAGCAACTTTAAGATGGGTGGATCTCAACTCCCAGAATTCCCCAGTCATTCTGGGAGTTGAAGTCCACCCATCTTAAAGTTGCTGAGGTTGAGGAACCCTGCCTTATAGGAAGCAAATAAAGTCTTTCTCGGCCAATTGGTCAACAACATCACTGGTGCTTTCCATCTCGCTAGATCCCACCATCTTCCTGCTACCATGACCAGGGCTTGGCATGATGGCATCAGTAGAGAGTAAGGAAGGTGACCTGGAGGGAGATACTCAGGGCCTGTTGCCTAAGCAAAAGGGACAGCTTACGCAGCTCCATCTACTTAGGGCATGCAAAAGTGGCAGGATAGGATTCAGGAATAGTTAGAAAGCGGTGATCAAACTCAGTGAGAACAACAAGAGGACGAAAGGGGGGGGGGAATAACTACTCTGAACAACTACATTACAGGACTTGAACAACTACATTACAGGATTTTAAATATTTAATATTTTAGCCTTCTTGTGGAGTTGTTTGCCTGGTTTGGTCCATCCAGTGGGGCTGACATCGTCTTATGACACCATTACCTGACTGGCGGGGGAGGGGGGTCTCAATGCCCTTCCCAAGAGGATCTAAACCACATCCTATAGATCCTTGGGGAGTCAAAGTGATATTGCCTCTGTGTGGCCACCCTTGATTTCTTTGGAGCAAGGTGTGAATAGGGGTGCCTGTGGGAACCAGTGGTTTCTCTCAGCTGTAAGAGTGGAAGCTTACAGGACCCTATTTGTACCTCCTACTGAAGGTACAGATTTTGGAAGCTGGTGAGTGGGAGAAAGTTTGCCTTCTTACACACATTCTGGAAACATTCTTACACACACACACAGATACACACACACCATTTTAGGAATACATTAAACTATTCCCCCTGCCAATTTGACTGCCATTGCCCAGGTTAATGGAAGTAACAAGGGATGGATAAAAACCGATCTGGCAACACTGTGCAACCACGAAATACAACAGAAAGAACCCGGCCAAAAAAATCAATAGGCTCATTTTGATCATTTGGGCCTTGCTATAGATCTCACATCACCAGCAAGCCTTTGCGGATTCCAAAAAGAGCCCCTTAAAGAGGACATTAATTTGACATTGTCCCAGGTAATCTAAAAGCATATTAGCAAAGCAGCTGTCCCTCACCTGGTGTCCAGCACACCTAGAATGCAATAGATTAGAAAAAGTTGAGCCAGAATATGAACCTGTCCCCAAAGAATCCTAGTACACACCTCCCCTGGTGTCCTATTACCGAGACAGAGGCTCGAAGAGCAAGCAAATCTCTCTAGACAGAAACGAGAAAACGATCCAGGATCAAACAAACGGATGCGAGTCTTCCCAGCACATCCTTTAGAAACCCCCGCAGATGTCTCCTCTTTTTCCTGCCCCACAACCAAAACAAGACTGTATGATGAGATGCTGTAGAGAAAGAGTTTATGATTGCAATAACGAGGTGACGCCGGCTATTAGGATGTATCTTAACCCGGTACACTAAGTTTGGGGCAGATGCAACCAGGGCAGTTGGTACACGCTTTGTGGTTTTTTATCTGGTTCCATCTTCCAGTTAGGTTCAGGACGATGGGCACAGCTTCTCCCTCTTCCCTGGCTATGGCCGTGGGAACGCAGGGCTCTCAGATCCAGATCCAGACATACCAAGGCTAAGTCATAACCAGAACAGCCGGCTTGGGACTGACACACTTACCCACGCTGGCTTTAATCATGATAACGCCACGCATCCTGTTTCCTGGGCTCGCGCAATCCACCTCCTTTACAGGGAACGGGCTGGAACCGAGCGCCGGGCTAAACCTTGCGTCGCGGGAGCGCAGCCCGCGATGGGGGACAGCGGGGCGCGAATCGCTCCTCCCTCCGGCGCAGGACGGCCGGAGTGAGCCCGCCTGCCCGCGCTGGCGCTCTCCAGATGTTGGGGGCTCCGGTGGCTCTCCCCCCCTGCCCCTGCAGCCTTCAGATTACGCCGAGCGCGTTTGGGGAGCGGGGCTCACGCCGTCCCCGGGTCTGCCCGCCGCGCCTTCCCTCCCTGCCCGCCGCTTGACCCCAGCCAGGTTCTCCGCAGCCTTCGGGGCGCAGCGGCGGGATTTATCCCGCCCCGAAGTTCAGCGTCCGAACCGAACAGGGCGAGGGCCGCATCAGAAGGACCCGCGCCGCGCGCCGCGCCCGGCCCGCGCAAGGCTCTCCCCGCAAGCGCCCCGAAGGTGCGCTCGGCGCCTCCGCCCGCCCGGCTTACCCAGCGCGGCTGTCAGGATGCGAGGACTGGCCGTCCGAGGGGCAGCGGCGCAGCGCGGCAGCGGCGGCAGCAGCAGCGCCGCCACCAGCAGCAGCAGCAGCGGCGGCGGCGGCGGCGGCACCCGCGGGCAGCGGGCAGGCGAGGCTGCGCCAGGCGGGGCAGCGCGGCGGCGCTCCAGACTGCGGGACATGCCGAGCGTCTCCAACTTCGGGGGGCCGAGGCTCTAACTTCGCTTTCGGAGCAAGAGCGAAGCCCGAAGGCTAGATATAGTCGCTGTCCAATCCGAAAGCGGTGGGCGTGGCGCCAGTTCAGAAGGTGAAAAATGCGGGGGGGGCGTGGAATTTAGGGCTACTGTCTAAAGATTCCTGAATAATGTGTCTCTCTAGGTAGACCCCAGACCCCAGGGAGGGAGGGAGGCAGGTTGATACAGACATAGAATCTATCTATATATTCTACATATGTATTCTTAAGGTACTGTCTACCTGTGTACACATTTACACACTCGAGATAGATAGATAGATAGATAGATAGATAGATAGATAGATAGATAGATAGATAGATAGATAGATAGATAGATAGATAGATAGATAGATAGATAGCCATACACACACACACATACATATTTTCTGCATGTGCAATATATAATAATTGTGAGATGCATGGTCATATACATCCATATAATAAATATTCTACACATGTATTCTTTTTTTAAAAAAATAGTGTTATAGAAGATTATATAAAACAGACAAAACTAATACAAAAATACATTAAAAATAATACAAGAAAGTGCAAAGAAAAAGAAAAAAAATCCCCCCCACTAAAAAAAAATGTAATAAGAAGAAACTTCTATTATTCCACTTTAAATAGGTAGTCCACATCCCTCTTTTGGTATATTCTTTGTATATCTTTTTAAATTTTCAAATGATCATCCAATTCCATTTGTAAATCCAATATTTCCATCTTTTTCTTATAGGTTATCATTTTTAAGGCCCCCTTAAAATCCATTTCAGTTATTTTCCAAGGAACTTGATTCTCTTCAGTAGCAACTTTTGGTTCCAGGATAGGGTTATTCCAAGCGTTCCTTGAGCCAATTTATAAAATGTTTCCTTTAACGTGGCCATCTGGTGCTCTCTAGTGATTAACCTTCAAGGTTTTGTTATCAGGTCAAAATGTAAACATAAAGCTCTTTCCCACAACAGAGGATCTTTTTAATTAACTTCCAAGTCTTCCTTTAAATCAAATTCCTCCCAATTCTTAGCATTTAAAAACTTCCCAAAGAACAGGACTTTAATTCCCCTTTTGTTATATATTACAAAAAATAAAGATCTTGCAAAGCTGGGGCACGTCATTTTCTTTCTTTTTAAACAGTTTGAAGAGTCCAACTTGCAAATATCCAACCTGCAGCTCTGAAGTTTTTTTGACCTTAAAGAAACAGTAAGAAAAAATTAAACTCCAGGGTGATTAAAAAGATGAAGTTTGGATGAACTTTAAGTCCTTAAAAAGGCTATGTTAATGGCTCAGAGCAGACTCACAGCTGATCACAAGCAGTTGCAAAAACTACAGTTTCTGCTGCCAACTCACAAAAAAAAAAGAAAGAAAGAAAGAAAAACCCACCAGCTGCCTGAAATGCATGAGGGTAATCTCAAGATTTCTCTTTTATCCAGAGAGAATTATGGGCAGTCTGGATCCTGCATCCAGCTGCCTTTCAGCCGCATTGTCTCCCGTGAAGTGCGGGCATCAGTTCACCAGCCTCACCGGAACTAAACTCCTCTACACATGTATTCTTAATGTACTATATATCTATACAGGTAGTCCTCGCTTAACAACCACAACTGGGACTGGAATGTAAGTCACTAAGTGATGTGGTCATTAAGTGAATCATCACGACCAGGCCCAATTTTACAACATTTTTTGCAGTGGTTGTTAAGTGAATCACTATGGTCGTTAAGCAAATCATGTGGTTCCCCATTGATTTTGCTTGCCAGAAGCTGGCTGGGAAAGTCACAAATGGCAATCACATGACCCCAGGATGCTGCAGCTATCATAAGTGTGAGCTGGTTGCCAAGGGCCCAGATCACGATCACATGACTGTGGGAGCACTGCGACAGTCATAACTTCGGGCACCAGTCATAAGTCACTTTTTTTAGCATCGTCATAACTTTGAACAATCACTAAATGAATGGTCGTTAAGCAAGGACTACCTGTATATACACAGACACAGACACACACATGATAGATAAATAGTTTGTGTGTGTTTGTATAGAGATATACAGTTCTTTAAGAATACATACATAGGAATTTCATTAATTTTTATTTATATATATATATATATATATATAAATAAAAAAACCCTCTGACCCCTCTGGATGGTCTGTATCTTCCTCAATCTCGGGTCCTCTGCCAGAGGCCTGGGAGATGGAGGGTTCTGCACAGGATCTGAGCTGTTCCTAGCCCTGTGCTCTTCTGGACAGAGAGCTCTGATGTGGTTCCTGGGATCTGTTGAAGCCCCTCAGCTTAGGAGTCATGGACCCGAGTGCTCCTACCGCCACTAGGACCACTTTGGCCTTGACTTTCCACATCCTTTCTAGTTCCTCCTTCAGGCCCTGGTACTTCTCCAGCTTCTCACACTCCTTCTTCCTGATGTTGCTGTCACTTGGCACTGCTACATCTATCACTACCGCTGACTTCTGGTCTTTGTCTACTACCACAATGTCTGGTTGATTGGCCAGTACCTGCCTGTCCACCTGGATCTGGAAGTCCCACCAGATCTTAAGTCCTATTATTCTCCACGGCCTTCTGTGGAATCTCCCATCTGGACTTGGGAGGGTCTAGCCCATACGCTGTGCAGATGTTCCCTTTACATAATGCCAGCTACTTGGTTGTGCCGTTCAGTGTATGCTGTTCCTGCCTGCATCTTACACCCTGGCACTCTGTGTCGGACTGTCTCTGAGGCCTCTCTGCACAGTCTGCACCTTGGCTTCTGTCTAGTGTGGTAGACATACATTACACAATATACAATTATACTACAGTTAGTATGGTATAATTGTATAGTATAGTATACTATAGTTACATAGTTTGTATATATAGTTGTTTAAGAATACATACACACACACACTATCTATGTATTCTACATATGTATTCTTAAAATACTATCATCTATCTATCTATCCATACACATGTTCTGTCTGTTTCTCTCTCTTTCTCTCTCTTTCTCTCTCTTTCTCTCTCTTTCTCTCTCTCTCTCTCTCTATATATATATATATATATATTCACTCTACATATGCATAGAGACACATGCCCACCTAGCTAGCTTTCACAGAAAATTTTTTTTTAGGAGTGTCACACTTCGGTAGTAAATGGATGGGAGTCTATCAAGATATTCTATGTCACTACATTGGACTGGGAAGTCACAAAAAACAATTCCCAGACAAGTTCCATAATGTTTTTTTCAAAAGTTGGGGGAAGTGATCATTTATTTATATCCACCATATATCCTTTAAGGAAGAACTCAGATGACTTTGCAGGAAGATTCATCTGCTTCTGGCAGACCAGCCCTGAGAATTATCAAATGTCTCATTTTCCATTTAAGTTGTAGGATCTGAATCATAAAAGGATATCAATAATGCAGATGAATTAACACAGAAACTGAGGATGCCGGTGTCTTCTTTAAATGTTTACGAAAAGTGAGAGATGAAGAAAAAGCAGAGCAAAAAAAGCAAATGGCCTTCATGCTCTGGGCTGAAAACGGGGCTGGGGGCTGGGGTCAAATCATTAATAGATCCTAAAAGTTTAAGTTTTGGGGGGGGAAGCTTTCTCTCAGGAGTTGTCATACACACCTACAGCCTTTAAAATTCTTACCACAGTTTGGGTAACTGTAGGATCAGTCCAAGCAGCACTAAAGAGAGTATAAGGTTGCAAGTTCTTTTCATCTGATGAAATATTACCAAAAAAGAAGCAGCAGCAAAGGATGGGGAAGAAATAAAACAGTCCAAAAGGAGTAGGTTAAAACTAAAAGGTACTGTTCTTTTCCTTATGGATGTAACTTGTTGCCGCTCATCTCTTTGCTCTGGGCGGTTTACAGTAAAAATAGAATAAATATTGATTAAAATAGATAAATATTAATTAATTAATTAAATATGTTAAAAACAAATGGGGTAGCATTAAATTACATCTAAGATGCTCTGTAAGCAGGTTAAAACAGCTCTTCTGGAAGAGCTTTTTAATTTGTTTTCTTTTTTAGGTTTTTTTATCCTGCCTTTCTTATGTCTATAAATAACTCAAGGCGGCAAACATACCTCATACTCCTTCCTCCTCCTATTTCCCCACAACAATAACCCTGTGAGGTGGGCTGGGCTGAGAGAGAGGGACCGGCCCAGAGTCACCCAGCTGCCTTTCCTGCCTAAGGCAGGACTAGAACTCACTGCCTCCTACTTTCTAGCCTGGGGCCTTCCCCACTAGACTACACGGACAGCACCGTGAGAAGTGCTTCATTTTAAAGATGATTTCAAGTATTGGGTATGGTTGTTCTTATGATCTTCTGTATTATGGATACTTTTCCCTTCTCAAAACTGGGAGGCTCATGTGATTTCAGCAGGTTTAAAAACCAAACGAATACATCAATAGACTACGTTTAAGAGAGATATTTTAATAAAGTACTTTATTGCTACTCACATTCGGCACCAATAATGCAACGTTTTATTTGAATTTTACAACTCGCTCTTTCACTTAGCTCAGTGTTGTCCAAACTTGGCCACTTTAAGATGAGTGGACTTCAACTCCCAGAATTCCCCAGCCAGCCAGCCTGGCTGGGGAATTCTGGGAGTTGAAGTCCACTCATCTTAAAGTGGCCAAGTTTGGACAACACTGGCTTAGCTCTTCTGAAGCAACCAAGCTCGCTTTGCAACATGGGGAGGGGTGAGTGACCTCCAGAGGGTGAAGGACCTCTCTCGGCAGTTCCAACAGCAGCAGTTGGAAATGGCAAGAGATCTATTTACTCATTCATGATGTTGCTGCCCGTTTCACCTAAGTGACTCTGAGAGGCCAGGAGATGTCACTTAGCAGCTTCCAGAAAGGCAGAAATATTTCATAACTCTGGGAGAGAAGGCATTTAGAGGTTTTGGCTGCCCGAGGAGGATCTTTCACTGCCAATTAATAGGTTTTGCTGTTTTTGTAGCTCATACCAGCAGCAGTCAGTAAGAAGCAGAGCAAAGAGCGGGACAGGAGATGCTCGAACCATTAAACGGCCTCAGAGTGTGGCAGAGTGAAAAAGGGCAGAGATCCAGTTGGATCAAGCCTGCACTGCAGCAGAAGGACCAGAGAATGGAAAAGTTTGGAAGAAGGTCCACGTTGGCAGCAAAGGGTTCCTCTTTGGGGAAGTGATTCTACAGCTGGCGAGGCCATCACCCCAAAGGCTCAGGGCTCACTAGCAACACCGCCCCCCCCCCCCTGCCATCCCCATGCATGGGAAAGCATTTGAAGCAGGACCTCGGAAGATGGATGGATGGATGGAGAGGAAGAACATCTGGGCATTCAATCATGCGAGTGCATCAGATCGTGCGAAGTGTGGCCAAAACAGAGGGGGAGGGCACAGGTTTGGAATGGCCTGGGCTTGAGGGCTGGCTTGTCCCCAGATGTTAGTTGCCTTGCGGGAAGAGGCAGTCCCGCGTCACACTCCCCGTCTCTCGGCAGACCTTCGTGCTCCGAGGCTGCCGACGGAAAGTGCTGACTTTCCATCTTTCCAGGGAGCTCTCCCGACCTTGTGATGAATGACAGGTGCCTGTTGTGAATTCAGCAGACTGCTTCTGTTCCTCTTTTCCTGAAATGACACTGATGAGTTTTACTGGAGAAGTGGAAGAGCGAACTCCCCACCGGGCGCGAGCGAGCATTTTGTCCGTCCTGGATCCCGCGCTGGGTGGCCAGATGCCCAGTGTTTTTACAGCCCAACACACCCTTAGAAGGAGCCCCCAAAACCGCAACCCGCAAACGCCGAAATTTTCCCGCAACTCATCCCAAAACCTCCAAACCGTCCAGCCTCCAGCGCTGCAATTGGCCCGCCGGAGAGCGCGCGCGGACCCTGGTCAGGGACGGGGATTGCACGTGCGCGTGCAAGCGGGGAGGCGTGCAAAGCGCCCGCCGAGGAGGGAGGCTTGGAAACGCGGCGGCGGAGCCCCCGCTGCAAGCGCGCACCTGCAGCGCCGGGGCTCTCCTTCCCGGCGCGCGGCTGCCTTTCTCCGGGTGCCGCGGCCCGAAGGGCTCCGTCTCTCGGGGCGGGCGCAGGAGACCCGGGGCTGGGCTGGCGCGGGCAGCTGCAGCGCCAGCAGCAGGAGCCGCTCTCAACGGCCCTTCAGGAGCCCCCCAAAGCCGCAACCTGCAAGCGCCAAACATTTCCCGCAACTGATCTCCAAAACTAGCCCACCTGGATGGCAAAACTGCCCAACCGGCCACCCCGAGAGAGTTAAAACAGCCCCGCCCTCTACTTCATGAGAGAGTTTGTTTTATAAAAAGGGAGTGTGTGTGCATGGG
This sequence comes from Python bivittatus, assembly GCF_059951505.1. Taxonomy (NCBI): domain Eukaryota; kingdom Metazoa; phylum Chordata; class Lepidosauria; order Squamata; family Pythonidae; genus Python; species Python bivittatus. Next base: position 4,552,104 of record NW_028277085.1, read on the forward strand.
TGTGTCAAGAAAGGATTAAGTCAGGAAGATAACAGAGAGGTGGGGAAAAGAAACCTCCAATCCAAAGGCAAGTGTCTTCAGAGTCAGCATTTTTAAGATGTGTGGACTTCAACTCCCAGAATTCCCCGTGCTGGCTGGGGAATTCTGGGAGATGAAGTCCACACATCTTAAAATTGCCCAGTCTGAGAAACAATGCTTCAGACAGCAAGAGAAAACTTCTATTCCTGGAGCTGCAAGAGCACTGAGAGGGAGAGCTGAAAGACGGGAGAGCAACAGAGCCGGACCAGAATCTGCGAGCCTGCATACCAAACCAGGTGCCCAGCTGTACAAACCAGCTCCAGAAGCAGGATTGTGAGGGCTGCAGAGGGAGAGAAAAGGCCATTTCTAAGTCTACAAAGGAGCAAAAAGGGGTTTCACGTGCAAATGGACTGCGATTGGCTACAAGAGCTGAAGACCTGGGGGAAAAGGAAAGATTTAAAGAGCTAAGGAATAGTTAAGATGGGGCAAACATAGGAATAGGAATGTACAAGTCTAACACAGAGATAGACATTTTTAGATTAAATATGAATAGAAATAGTCGTAAACGTATAGGAAGAGAGTAGAGTAAGACAGGAGTTTAATTTTGTACAATGAAAGTTTTGTGTGAGAAAAACAAATGCAGTCTTTGCATCTGTGTTCTGTACCATATTAAGAAAAACCCTAACAGGTTTCCTTCCAGTCATGGGGAGAGTGGATTCTGAACCACTATTTTCCAGCTGATGCAGCTGAATCAGGTTGGAAAAAAAGTTTCAACATTTCAAATTGAAGAGCCCGTTTGGCATAATGGTTCGGGCACTGGCCTAGAGTTCTAGGCCTCCCTTAGGCACAAAAGCCAGCTGGGGGACTTTGGGCCAGTCCTGACCCACCTCACAGGGTTGTGGTGGAAATAGGAGGTGGGAGCATTATGTATGCCACTTTGCGTGGTCCAAAACAAAGCCAGGATATAATTATTTTTCTTAACAAATGCTTGCATCTGGTTGCCCTGTCATCCTGTTCTTCAGGTCAGGGAGCAGGACATAATCTCCTGGGATGCAGGAATGAGTGCACGAATAATATATAATCGTTGGCAGTGCCACCAAGTTCATAGCTGAATGGTGTCATTGAAATCATTTCCCGCAGAAACTCAGATTACGGCTCACAGCCACGGGTGTTCAGTGCAATTTCCCAAGAATTCCAGCTGACCCAGGAGGAAAATACGCCCAGTTTGGGAATGGAAAGGGAAGGGTGGGGGGAACTGATTTGGGGGAACAGCCAATTCAACCCCTGTGGCAAGGAAGACCGAAAGTCTGACCAACCCTTTAAGTAAGAAGAAGCAAGACCTGCTCAACCCGAGACGGTTGGGTTCAAATTTATTCTCCAAGATTATAAAGCTTCTTGGTCTTCCTATCCTGTTCAGAAGGACAAGCAAAAGCCTGCTTGCAAAACTTCAGAACCTACAACAAAATGTGTTCTAATCAAGGTTGATTTCAAGCATCCTGCTTGTCTTTCCATGGTCCTGTCTTCTCTGAGCAGGAAGCTTGTAACTTTTAATATTTCCCCAGAGTTGGGGTTATCTCCCTGTTATGGCCTCCTTTCGCTATCTCAAGACCAATGCCTACCACGCTGATCTTGCAATGTAGATCGACATGTTTTGAATTGTTTTAATACTGCACACCACCCAGAGTCATGAGGGGGTCAGGCAGCCTGAAATATTAATATGTAATTAATTGATGGTTCCTCACTCAGTGCAGAATCCATTAGAGCAGTGTTTCTCAAAACCTGCCAACTTTAAGACATGTGGACTTCAACTCCCAGAATCCCCCAGCCAGCATGCTGGCTGGGGGATTCTGGGAGTTGAAGTCCACATGTCTTAAAGTTGACAAGTTTTGAGAAACAGTGCATCACAGCATTGCAACTCATCTGTTGTACCTGCCTTCTGAAATCACAGAGAATGTCCATTCCCTCTTTCTCTGCTTATCAAACTCTTCACTCACCAATATTTGCAAGCTGATTCTCAGCAGCAGCAAGGGAAATCTTGCCTATTTCCCGCAAGTATCTCACCCTGGCTTTCTAAGAGAAGTGGTTAAAAAGAGTCCGTGTGTGCATCTAAGCCGACTGCAGGGAACCAGGAAGGTAAACCCGAGAAATGAAACCATTACTCCTCCAGGCTTTCAAAAAGAAGAACGTTGATGTAACGCCAGGCGGCTTGGCCAAGGCCATGAGTATGAATCTCATCCACAAAAGATGGAAAATAGAAGCATGAAGAAGAATATATCAGCTGTGAGGACACCAATGCTAGCTTGTAGGGCTCTGCCGCGTGAAGAGAAATGCTGATTGGCTAGAATCTCCCCCTTGCAAAGAGCTCTGGCAAACAGCCATCAAGCAGCTGGGACTGATAAAAGGTGGGGCAATCTCCTGGGGGTGGGACTACACAGCAGGGGAGGGACTAAGCTATGCAAATTTACCATAGGTTCACTATATACAGGATGTGGGAGGAGCCTCTAAGATATGACTTGACCCTCTGCCGTCCTTCAGTTGTTGTAGAACTCTTCAGCCGCATGCTATGGCCAACAGCCAAGGATGATGGGTTTGGGAGTTCAACATCTGGGAGATCACAAGTTCTCCAGCCCTGTCCTAATACCAGATTCTAGAGGTTGCCACAGCCCCACATTAGTACCCACCAGCCCTACTTCCCAGAGGAGTCTAACCCTAAGTTGTCCTCTGCAAATGCTCAGGGTCACACTTCCGAATCTGAACCCAGGTTGCGTGAGTAGCCCTGTTTGCTTTGGCCCAGACAGTGCCCTGATCTTGAAAATTAAGCAAATATTAAAATTTAGAATCAGGGAGCAGCATTCCCGTTTATCTGGACAGTGCAGGGGTCACTACCAAAATTAAGTCGTCTTCTCTGTTGCTATTTTAAGCTGCATTTGCTGTTTATCCATCTGTAGTGAGATCATGGGCGTCTACCGGAATGAGACTGTTAAGCACCCTCTTGTATAATAAATGTCATTTGAGGGTGCTTTTTCCACTTATATGAATTACTATTGATTTTGGCCTTGCCAGCGGATGAAGAAAATGTTACTTCATTGTGAATGAACTGCAGGGGAAATGAAGGTTTGTTGCGTTGAATTCAAGTTGAAAATTCGAGTGGCTGAAACTGAGATTCAGAGAGAAAGTAAGGAGAGGTTACCATTCTTAACTTAGCCCCAAGAGAAGGCTAAAAGCACATTTTAATGGAGAGTGTGGGAATAAACACATTATTAACTACCCAACGTCGCTTGGGTAACCCAAATCTTACATGAACTGAAGCTTTTCCAGCAACATCATAGTTTCTTGGGGAGACTTGAGGATTTGGGGTGGCAAAAAGATATATATATATATACACACATACATACATACATATACATACATACACACACACACACACACACACACACATATCTCTCAAGCGAGAAAACAGCAAAGTGTCAAACCACCAACCAACATTCTGGTTGAACTGCTTCTGCCTCTTCAGTGCTGGCAATAACCAGTTTGTATAATACTATTTCCTGCATTTCCTGGATTCTGATAAAAGTCTTTTGATACGCAGGAATGCAACATGAAATTATTGGTTTCTGGAGGTGCAGTTGCTTAAAGAGTTTCCATGTATAATAAATATTATGCAAAGACATAAATGCCAAGGAGGGTTTTCAGAAGCCATTTATGATGCTAGATGAATTCCAGCACTGAGCGTCAATGATCTAAACGGCCTCTCCCAACTCGGGTTGATTTTGGCAGTTCCAGTGGATGGTGAAAGTCTGTTGCATTACATATTGCCAGATAAATGGGGAAAAATCAATTGGAAACTAGGTCTAGGCATCATACGATGGGGCACATGTACTTTTACCACCCCACTATGGTTTCCTTTACACATCTCCTCACCACTTTCGAAATGAAAGCATTGGGCAAAGCTACACATTACCATTTTTCATTTGTAAGCCGTGACAGGTAGGTGGAGGCCTGCCAACACCGTGGGGGTGGGTCATCTTTTCGGTCTTCCACTAAAATTACTCCATGCATCAGTAGGAAATTCACTCTCGCTGTAGCTGTGGAAGATTTTTAAGTACGGTTGTAGTCTGGTCCTTCCTTCCTGCAATGAGGATGAAGATTTGGGGTTCCCAGCAGGTTCTTCAAATATACAAAAACCAACCAACGTAATACAATCATGCTTGTAATGCAGTGCAGTCAGGCAAATAAAAATTACTTGCGTGAAACGTGGTTTATTAAGCTTCTTTGCCCAGGGAGAGATGGAGAACCTCATCTGTTTTCTTTATTCCAGACCATCTTGCATTACTCCCTTACTGGGCACCAAGAAGGCAAAAGAGTATCTGGCTCTTTGCACACTCATTGACCTGAAATCATTTCCCATCTAGGATGACCAGATAAAAGATTTAAATGCAGAGTTGGTGAGAACATTTAAAGCTGTTCCTCCATCCGTCAGGATCTGGACAGTTGCAGTGTGAATGTTGAAAGCCTCCTTAGATTTTGCCAGATTGTCCTTGGAGAAGACAACCTGTGGTCCTCCAGATCTGGCTGGACGACAACTCCCAGCCTGCAAAGCCAATGGTGAGAGATATTTTTGAACTAGAGCGTTCATCATCCCTTACCACTGGCTTTGCAGGCTGAGATTTTGATCTGGAGGGCTACAGACTTCCCATCAGTCAGTCTTCTTCTGAATTCCAAAAAAGCTCCTCTTTCAGTTAGCTGCTCTCAGTTTTTCCATTTGAGATCTATCTATTTCACCAGGTATACATGGAGTACTCTTTTCAGGAAGTTCCTGATATTGAATCAATTAGTGAGTCAGATGCCACGATGTAGGTTTGTCTCTGCCTCAGCCTGGTGACTTGGACTTACTGAGAAAGGGGTGATTTTCAACCTGACTTCTGGATAACTTCCTTGCAATATTACATTTCTTCTTTCCACAGCAGTCCTTTGGGTGGCCAAGTCTTCTGCAGAAATAAATTGCATAATGCAATTTGCATACTCCGCTATGGAAATAAATTGCATCATGCAAACTGCATAATCAGAGCCAGCTGCCTATGCACAAGCGAGGGAGGGGTTGCTGCATTGGGGCAGTCGGGAATGCCAAGAAGGAGTTGGATGTTACGGGGCCAGGGAAATAAAGACAAAGCCCGCTCAAGGGTTAACTCAACATAGAGTTAACAGGGAAGAGGAATTTGAATGCAGGAAATCAGTGGTTTTCTGAAAGGTGAGTTTCCATGCACACCTATGAAGTGAGAAAGTGGCTGACTGTTCCATTTTCCTTTGTAGCTCTGGAGGGTTAAAGGTTCTTGCGGGGAGAGGTGTGAACTAAAAGGGTAGCAACCGCATCACCAAGTACAGTTAAACATTCATGGCTTTTCCACTTTTCGTATTTCTCCTCTGCTTCTGGTATGATGCCCGGGGATGTGGTTCTGAGTGTCATGAGTTCTGCTCAGAAAACATTACCTTCGGCGTGGGGAGAGCAACGCTCAGTGTTTTGCGACACGTTTGGAAAAGGGTTTTGTACTGATCACGAATCACCCACGGAAAACCCATTGGGGGAATGAAAGCTTTTGGTTCACACTCTTCACCCTTTGAAGCTCAAAGCAGCTTAGAGCCATGTGGTATGGGTGAGCGTACCTACGCATCTCCAAGCACTTGTGAGAGATTGGGTAGGGGGTTCCTGGGGTCCAATTAGGACCAAGACCCTAATGCAAACTTTTAAAAGTGCAAGTTTGCCTTCAACCCAATGACACTGAAAAATTCAAACCAGGCATTGTACTTTGGCCTTGAACCATGAGGTGTTAGAAAGGTACCCTGGATCCTTAGCGTTCCATTTAAGAGTGTTTTGTACAATTCCTTTCTAATTCCCTTCCTTGTTCCAAAGTTTGAGAAAGCGGTGACTGTATCAAGAAATCAGGATGTGCCGAAAGCCTCAGAGCACCTCTTTGGCTAGACAATTGTCCTCTGCACATGCTGAGGGGAAGGCCAGGCTGGGCTCTGCAGCAACAACCAGAGAGGGCAGGACATAGGACATAGCTCCAGGCCAAGCTATAACATCTCTTTCTCTGCTGATTTATTTCAGGCTTTGGAATGTCACCTCGATAAAGCCAAACAATAAACACAGGATTGCAGAAGACTTACTTTCCTCTTGATTGCTGGCTTAAAATGACATGGGCTGAGATCCGTAAGCCACCATGGTCGAAACTCTCTTCTGCAAGGCAATAGCGGAAGAGAGGACACACGGTGTGTGGAATAAGCCCGGTGAGGTATTTTCAGCTGTTCTTTTTGACTTAGAAACGGGGGAAAGGAAATACCCTGCATGTCCAGGTTCAGTTTCTAGCACGCTTAGGGAATTTTAAACTCCGGCTTTATCCATGCATTCAGTCTACAGCCCAGCTTTCAGTTCAGGTGAAAAAGATGGATTACACTGTCAAGAAAAGCAAAAGCTAAAACAATCCAACTAAAAACTAAAACAATCAAAATGCAACCGCTTGCATTGAGAGGGGGGCTCAAGAGATACGTCTTCACCAATTTCCTAGAAGTAGCAAGTTACAATCTTACCCAATTCTGGGGGTGGCTGGTGCCTTGATGTTGCTCCCCAAGTGACTACCAGTTTTAACATCTATCCTTGGATCTATTTATTTTCTATTTATTTCAGATTATTGTATATTATAATTTTAATTTATTTTAATTGTTCTGTAAACTGCCCAGAGTTGTTTCAACAAGATGGGCAGTGACAAATTTGATATATAAACAATCAGACAGACAAACTGCGGGGGCCAAAGGCAGCCTGGAGGCACCAGCCAAGCCAATAAACTAGACTGTGAAATGGGGGTCTTATCACAAAAGTTCCTCTTGCCGATCACCCTGCACAAACAGGTTCATCATTTGTGTGTGGCGTGCCTTCAAGACAGTCTTAAGTCCTGGACGAGTCCTGCAGTTTCCTTGGCAAGATATTTGGAAGTGGTCTGACCCTGCCTCCTCCTTCCAAGGGCTGAGAGAAAGGGACTGGCCCAAGGTCACCCAGTTGGCTTCATGCCTAAGGCAAGACTTGAACTGCCTCCTGGTTTCTAGCCCAGTGCTTTTAACCACCACCTCAACCTGTCTGTCCAGTTCATAATTAAAAGCATTCTTGTCCATCCTACTCTTCAGTTCCCTCCCATCTACAAGGAAGACGTTCTGGATGTTTTGGAGCTTCTGAAAAATACCTTGTGATTCCTACTTCTGAAACGTAGCACAATGCCCTTTTCACTTACTGAAAGAATTCTTTCATTCCTGTTCTTCAAAGCAGCGTTTCTCGTTCTACCCCAAGGATCCCAAGACCCTGCTTGATACGGCTCCAAAAGGTCATTGATGCAGGAATCTAGCAGATTAAAAAATGAGGAGGGGGAAGAATGGGGGGGGAAGGGGGAATTTTCTTCCAATTCTGTTTTCTGAGCAGTTAGTGGGAACCTTTACACTGAGCTGCATTGAGGATGGAGAAACAGTGCCCCCTGCTGTCCACAAACATCAAATTACATGCCAGTGCCCCAAGGGCAGATTTGTAATTGCACCCCCAAAGGGACAAATCTTGGATCACATGGAGCTTCCAGCAGAATTTGGAAGCCCCAAAGTTTGCGCAAGGACGTAAAAATTGCAGGGGAAAGGTAAAGGAAGCAGAAATAATTACCTGTTACATCTGAACAAGATGGATTCCACGTGGCTTGGTTCTAGTCATCTGCATTTGAATTCTAACAGATCAGGATTCTAACCGCCCAGCTGAGAAAACCATAAGCAATTTTTAAAAGAAAGCATCTTCGTTCAACTTAGGATTCAGAAATCTTTTAGATCCCTTAGTCGCATCTGCTAGGCCTCAAGGAGTGATAAAACATAAGCAGCAGTGAAAGAAAGAAAGAGATTATCTGGGGGAAACCAGATTTAATGAGACAGGTTAAGAGTCCAACAAACCATACAGGATCTTGGTTGCAAGAGGAATAAAACCACCATAAGAAGGAGAGAGAAGTGAGCATATTCTTGAAGATGATCAAGGGGCCATTTTGGACTGGGCAGAGGTAGGTCATTTCCAGAGCAGGTAACAATCTCCTGATCCTGGAACATTCCTGTCTTAAGGTAGCCGTTTTGTTAAACTGCACTCTGATGTCGAGAGCTCCTGTTTCAATAGTCCTCGTCCGGAGACAAGGAAAAGGGGATGTACAAAATGTTCTGGACTCTGCAGTATGAGGACGGAGGAGCACACCGTGAAATGGGGAGGCAATGCGCGTTGAAGGGCTGGCTTTGTGGTGCGGAGGTCGCATGCACACGATCCCCTCCTGTGGATCTGAGACCTTGGCGACGTTAGGGAGCTCCTCCTGCGAATATGAGCTCCAGGGCAGCTTGGATGTCACCCCCAGTGGCCTGCAGGGCGCGGAGGCTCAGCTCGTCATCGTGGATGCCCATGTCCCGCAGCTGCTGCAGCTGAGGCTGCCACTGGCCCTGCAAGAGGAGAGCCAGCAAAGCAGCACCGTCAGGGACACGGAAAGATCTGCGCCCCGGCGCAACACTCAAACCTCTCTTGCGTGTGTCATTGTTCAACCTCACCTGCCTCACTGGGGTGTTGGGAGGGAGCCGGCACAATCGGACATTTAGACAATTGTGGAGTCCGTGGTGCTCTCTGAGCTTGGCTGTTTGCTTGCAGGCGTTTCATTCCCCGACTAGGTAACATCATCAGCGCAAGGGAGTGTGGGGTTTTCTCCCTGTTTATATACAGCAGCTTGCCCTGCCAGTGTTGGTGGGAGCGCGGTTTTCTCCTTGGCAGTTCCTTGATTAGGGTACTGTTTTCTGCTTGATTGTTTGTCTGGTGTTAATCCCCGCTTATCTGGGTGTGGGCTGCTGGAGAGGACTATTCTGAGCTTTTCGTTTCCTTCTTAGCTTTTTTATCCTCTCTTTTGAATGGTGTGTAAATGTGGTTTATCTCTATGTGTCTATTGATGGCTGATTTGTCTGAACGCCAAGCTTCCAGGAATTCCCTAGCGTTTTTGGGTTGAGCTTGGTCTAGGATGCTGAGTTTCCCAATTTAGACAACTGGAGGGCTGAACCCAAATGCAAACACATGCCGGCAAATGAATCCAATGAATGAATGAACGAAGACCCCAGCTTCCTGGAGGTTTACAGACCTGCATGTTGGGCTGTCCTGATGCCTGGAGAGCGTGCTGTAAGGCCTGGCTGAAGAGGTCATTGGTGATGGGTGTTCCCGACTGCACGCTGGAGGACATGGGAGAAGTGCCGGAAGAATGGCCCTGAAAAAGAGGGGCAAGACAGAAACTGTCAGTCAGGAGCAGATCACGCCTTCCTACCCTTGTAAGACCTGCTCCTGGCTTACCAGCCAGCCTAGCACCAGGGGAGGTTATAAGTGTAACAAAATTCATCACTCAGCCAGGAGATGTGATGGAAGGTATCTACAAGGAGGAGAGTGATGTGGGAGATCAAGGGTATCAGGGAGGAGGGGGTGCATTCCTGCAGGGGAAAGGAGACAAGAGACAACATAGTCCTCAGGAGGAGCGTGGGACGAGGAAGAGGTTCAGGGTTGCCACTCCCTAGAATCTCACAGGGTATGTCTGCTAGTTGCTGTAGTATAGATTGAGTTTGGCAAGACTGATGTCAGACCCAGCCTGAGAACAATGGTGAAACAGTCCAGTCGAGTATAGCTCCTTTATTTGCTCATAGACAGAATCTTGCCAAACTAAATCTATACTACAGCAACTAGCGGATACACCCTGGGAAATTCTAGGGAGTGGCTATCCTGAACCTCTTACTCTTCCCACGCTCCCCCTGCGGACTGTGTTGCCTCTTGTCTCCTTTCCTTTGCTGGGATGCAGCCCCTTCCTTCCTGATACCCTTGATCTCCCACAGGAGATGTTTTTTCATCAAGAAGGTAAGTGAAACTACTTGCATGCATGATAATGAGAAAAGGCTTGTCCACAGACAAACAAACCCAAACCTTTTTCAGGCTTTCCTGCCAGCCTAAAAGAAAGATGCAAGTGCTTTAAGAGTCACGCTAAAGCCACGCTGCTTTAATGATTCCATTCATTAAAGCAGCCATCTCTCTCTTTTTTTTCCCTTGCAATGAAGCATGAAAAAAGACAAGTTGCTCGTACAAATCCAAAACACTTCTGCCAAACCATCTTTGAAATCTGGAGTGCCCTAATATCAAAATTCCTCAACCTGGTGTCCTCCAGATAAATTGGACTGCAATGCCTTGTCACTTCCAGCCAAGAGCCTCACTGGCTGAAGACGACGGGAGCTACAGCCCAAGCTGTGTGACTGGAGAAGGCTACTCCGCCAGAGTATTCCTACTGCCCAAAAGAAAATTCCAACCGCCTGTTTAGGCTACATGTTCAAGGGGAAGAGGGATGTTATTGTTCCCTTGGAGAGACTATAATTCTTTCCTGATATCCTGATGTTTCTTGCCTTTCTTAATTGCAAGCCACTAGAGTCATTCTGAATCAGACAACTCTAGAACCTTGTTTGATAGATAGATAGATAGATAGATAGATAGATAGATAGATAGATAGATAGATAGATAGATAGATAGATAGATAGGAGTCGTTTTTTCCCCTCCAATCCTCCACACTTTAGATCGAGTCTCTCCCACTGTCAGTCTTGTCTCCACCTCTCAGGAGGGACCTGGACTCCATCGATGGCTTTTAAGATCAGCTAAACCGCCTCTGCATCCAGCTCACCTGAGTTCCAGGCGTTGGGGTGTGTGAGCTGCTCTCTGGGGTGCTGGCGAGGGCAAGGGCCGTGGCCAACTCGCTCTGCGTGATGGGTCGAGGGCCTGCTGCCCCCGTGTAGCCAAGAGACGCTGGCCGGGATCCAGAGGTGCTGCTGGAGGGGGTGGTCCTTGTGCTCTGTTGAGGAAGAACAGGCCTTATGCAAAACAATGTTTTGAGAGAAATCCTTAAGCCCCATTCCCACGGATGATAACAAGAGGCTGCTGAGAGTTTCGGGAGTTTTCAAAAGCCACACTTAAACCCAGAAAAACTGGAATAATCCCACCATATCTAGTCCCAAGAGAAGATCTGGGGCAGGCCCTGTGCGAGGCACATGGGGTGTGGATCAGGCAACCAGCCTTCTCAGTGGCAGCCTGAATGTATGGAACACCCTCCCTCCAGAGATAGAAATGGCCCCAATCCTGCCTGGATTGCTTGAAGGAGACAAAGAGGTACCCCTTCTCAACCTGTGCTTTGGGCTTCCCTTCTCAAAGATGCCCACCCACCTAACCGTGGGACATCTTCTAACGTTACCTGATGGAAATCGTCTTCATCATCAGAGAGACCTTCAAAAAGGAAGCCTCCTAGCCAAGGAAGAGAGAGGAAAAAACCCACAGTGAACCTCATCCCAAAGTCAGGCCTCTCCCACTAGATACTGATGACCAAGAGTGATGGAATAAAATTCTGGTGCCTGAATCTTAGACCTCAGCAATGCCCTTAGAAGAGGCAGCCACCGCTTCATCCAGGAGAGGTGATTTCTGATTTCTACAGTATTCCCTGTTTAAGTCACAGAGCATACTTGGGCCTTGTTAGGGTGTGAGGGCATCTCTCCTGAGTCTCTCTGATTTGACAGCTTCATAATCTAATAAATGATTATTAAAATTATTATCATTTAACGTGGTTAGGTCCCTAGCTGTTTTTCCTATTTCACAAACCTCAACATTTTCCTAAGCATTCTGATACCATTGTTGAGTTTCTCAAGAGCTCTATTTCAGCTACAGTTTCAGCATCCAAGTGTGCCCTCCTGTAGAGGGCAGAGGGAATGACCTTGAAGGACAGGAGGAAGAGTCACTACCAAGGCAACAGTTAGATAAGTGGGGCTTGAGCCCGGGCCAAGAAAGTAACATGAGAAAACGACTCAGATAAGCCCCTCCCTAGTTCACACAAAGATAAAGGGAGGGCCTCTCCTTCGGCCCCAGCACCACTGTCAAGGAGTGTTGCTGTGCAGGGTGGCCAAAAGGGCAGAGATGGGAAGGGGGGAGATAGGCAGGTCGGGGGAGTTGAAGTTCCCCTGCAGTCATAAGTGCGGGTGGGCTGCCAAGCGCCCAAATTTTTATCATGTGACCGTGGAGGTGCTGCAACGGCGGTAACTTCAGTAGGCATAAGTACCATTTGTTCAGTGCCACTGTAACTTTGAACAGTTGCTAAACAAATGGTTGTTAAGTGAGGACTACCTGTAGCCCCAAATGTTAAAGCAACAATCTGGCAATTGTCAGAGCATGTTACATACCCGGCATGTCCCGGTATGAGCTGGAAGGCATGCTACGCGAGGAGGTCTCCGCAGTGGGCAAAGGTGCACTGCCTGCCACAGAATGAAGGACCAGGACGATGGCATTCACTAACGCGGGATGGGTTGGGATGAGTCTAGAAAAAGCAGTGAGAATAAACTGAGGGAGGCCTAGAAAGTCACTGTATCATAGAGCTGGATGACCTCAAAGCTCACCTAGTCTGTCCCTCAGGATGAAATCTGCTGCACTTCCAGAATACAATTCCCAAAATCATATTTAAAAAGAAGAGCACAATGAATAAAAATAGCATCTTTCTATTAGAGTCGACGGGGAAAACAAATAGCACATGAGCTGGAAATGTTCATTCTATTCTCAGTCCTCCAGGAACCTAGAGTTCTAATGAGAATGGCTATAGCCATGGTAATAAATTAAGGCACTGTTCCTGCAAACATCATCCCCATTAAAAGAGGGTGGTAGAGAACTGGTGGCCCTCCAGATGTTGGAGACTAAGCAAGTTGCAGGCTGAAACCATAGGGAACTATAGATCGACAACATCTGGAAGGAAGACGATTCCCTTCTCCTGCATTAAGCCCAATGAGATTCTACAATTCCTGGGCCCTGACTTCCTTCTTGGCTCAGATAATCTCTTGGAAAAAAGGTTCTGTGTTCTCAGTTCAGAGAGGAATAAAAAGTGTTAGAACCAAACTGAGCCTAGTAATTCTCAGTATCTTTCAGGGACAGGAGAAAAGTTTGGAATAAAAGCAAGAGTAGGAAGTTTTCATTAAACAAGGAGAACCAGGAGACTCCCCACTTGATGCAAAGGCAGGAGATACAGATGACACCTAGCACCTGTAGCAAACTTACGTGTCCAACATGGCTGGGTCAGCAAAAACAGAGAACAGGTCTTTATCTTGCAAGACACCTGTGAAATAAAGAAAGCATGATGATTAATGAGCAAATGCAGACAATATTATGTCTAACAAAAAATAAGGAAACAGTGAAAAACCAAGTGACTCTCTTTGGGGTTGAAGGCTAAAGGTCTGGTTAATTATATATCATCTCATCTTTCCTGTTTCTAGTTTTTCCTCATGTCTTAATGATGCACTGGTGAGGTTTTTATTTTCATAAACATCTACAGTTAGAAGAGACCTCTGAGTCCAAACCTCAGATGCGTGAATCCAAATTGAAACGTCTTTGACAAATGTATCTTGGCTTTGTAACTGAACTGCCTTCCATAACCTGGCACCCTGCAATGGTGCTGGTTGATACCTTCCATGCTGGTTAGATCTTGGGATCCAATATATCCAGAGAGTGTCATGTTGGAAAAGACCCCAGCAATGAATGGAGAAGGGGAAGAGAACCACTGGTCTCTCAGATGCTACTGAACTACAGCCTGTGCCACGAGGGAAGCTGGCTGGTGTAGTTCAGCCTCTTTCCCTCCGATCAAAACTCAGAACTTTCCTTTTTTTTAATAGTAATTTTATTAAAGATTAAGTAAAAACTAACACAAACTAAAGAAGAAGAAAAAATAGAAAGAGCAGAAAAGAAAGAAAAAGAAAAGAGAAAGAGAAAAGAAAAAATAAGAATAAAAGAAAAGATATAAAGAAATGACTTCCCCCTTCATCACAAGTATAAACAATTTTAGTAACTTATCACCTTCTCTTAAAATGCAACAAATGATCTCTTCTTCCCATATCCCATCTATAAGCAAATCCTTAAAGTCTCGTCATTTCAGTCCTGATGTCAGCAAAAGTCTATTAAGGAGTACCAGAGGTAACAACATATCTATTTTAATCTTGATCAAATAAATCAACTTTATGTTCTTTCCTTTTACTTCTAACAATCTTGAGCTTTAGTCCCTTCAAATAATGTCGCAGAACTTGATTTCTTTTCATTTTTTCTTTGTCCCTTCTCACAAAATTCTTCAAAACTTTAACAAGCCCCTTTTGTAAATCCAATACAGGAAAATTATCCAGGTCACTCTCTTGGTTTGTTATTTGTATAAGAACTTTCATGAAAAAAGCTTCAGCATTTGGCCAAAAAAATACAAACCAGCTGTAACGCCCCAGCCTCCAACCTAACCCTGTTTGGCTCTATGACTCACCCAAAGCGATGGGATCACTGCTGAGGCCAGGGGTTGCAACGATGATCTGATCCAGAGATTCCTTATTCCCCAGCATCTTGAAGACCTGCATGGAAAACCCACAGAGATTCAGTTAGGCTGCACCTGGAAGCAGCTGGCTGGGCCTTGGAGAAGTCCAGCTCAGCATTTCCTCGGGAAGCAAAATAAAAGGCACAGAAAGAACAGCAGAATTTGAGGCTCACCGAATCCCTGAAGACGGGACTGCTGTGCAAAGCAGTGTGTAAAACGCGGAACTCCCGCACAGCAGCCACTTTATCCACCGGCTCTGCAGAAGAGGCAAGGAATCAGAGCCCGAAAAAGCTACACAGAACGAGCCCTTGCAAAATGGAATGGCACAGGGCTCCCCAAATCCCCCAATTCCACCATCAGAGGAAGTATGCAAGTAGGAATGTCCTGCTAAAACTGCCATGCTGTCCACATTCCAGGCAACACAGGTTTCTCCATGGTTATAGCATTCATGGGGACACCCAGCCTCTCTTAAAAACCTCTTAGGTTGGGTTGGGTTGGTGGAATCCCCTTGGCCCCCACTTCTGCACCCCTGCTCTGAAGAAAGGGCACAAGCAGCGATGAAGTCAATGTTCCTAGTTCCTAGGGCTGTTCCATTTTGAATGTTGGCTTTTTGCACAAGCTGCCCAAGGCAGCTTTGCTCATCTTGAGATCTGAAGCAGTAAACCTACCTGGTTTTTGTTCAGGTTCAGGCCAGGACTTTCGGAGGACGTGGATGGTGGAGCCAGACTGAATGCCATAGAATTCGAGTGTTTGTTCATCCCGCAGTTTACGGCCACAATAGATCAGATCTGAAAGGCAGCTCACTTAGACTCAACCCCAATAAAATCTGGCCTAGTACACTAGAGTGATACTAGTAATATTCCACATTCCCTGAACGTTTAAAAAGACCAGTGTCAAGGGGAAGAATTAGAACACAGTGAAAGGGCACTATTTTACATCATCACATCTCCGGCTCTTTGATTTAAGGCCTGAGTTCAAAAAATCAAGGAGCTGGAGATACGAAAATGCAATTCCTCAAATCTTAGAAAGATTCATCCAGAACAAGCCCTGATGGCTTGCTTTGTTCCTAAACATTTCTAAACAAACATCAAACATGTTCCTAAACATGCAAGAGTTTCCAAGGGCCACGATCACTGCATGCCGCCCTAAACTGCCCCAATTCTGCTCTCCTCAGCTTCTTCTTGGCCACAGCAGAGCGCAAAGACTGCCAAAGCAGCAGGAGAAAACATTAAATGGAGATCGATCGAAAATATTCAGTGCTGGATATACAAGTGTAACTGAAGAAAGGATTTTCAGGTGCCTATGCTGGCTGAGGAATTCTGAGTGATAAAGTCCACCCATCTTAAAGTCGCTGAGGTTGAGAAACACTGGCCCATCCTCTTCCCCAGCGCCATCAAGCGAACCTGGCTTGCAAGCTCTGTTAACCCCAGCCTTGGAGAGCCAACGTGGTGTCCCTGGTCTCTACCATGAGTACCAGCGTACCAATGAACTCCGGGTCAGGGACCGACTCCTGCAGCTTTCCCGTAATGAGCTGTTTCAGGTACGAGATGCTGCAACCCCCCAGCGGGCACTCGCCCAGCTCGCTTTCCGGCAGCCGCAGGATGGATTTAGGGGCCAGGGGCTGGTCGGCTAGCTTCACCGCAATGTAGCACTCCGAGAGAGACATGGCGTCGGGGTGGCTCGATTCCGTGAGGCCCCAATCTGAACTCCAAGCAGAATCTGGAAAAGGAACTAGAGGATGTCAGAAACAAAAATGTATATCTATATGTATATGTATGTGTGTGTGTATATGTATGTGTGTGTATCCTGTTTCTTTCTCTCTCTCTCTCATGATAAATTTGTCTTGAACAGTGTGTGTGTGTGTGTGGGGGGGGTCATCTTTCTTCCTAACTAAAGATAGCTCCAATTCTATGTATTCAGACTAGGCCAGCTTCCGCCAACCCACATGAGGGCAAAATAGGGCAAGTTGGGGCAGGCTGGCCTACCGCGCAGGGTTGTTATGAGGATTAAAATTAATGGGAGGGTGGGCAGCCCACTGAAGCTCCTTGGAAGAGGATCAGAGCAAACAATGCAGGAAAATGGAGTCAAAGCAACCATAAGGGAGCGACTCCCCCCCCCCCATAAGGCTACACTCTTCAGCTGTACCCATTAGGCAGCGCGGCATTCCTTCTAACAGTGGCCCAGGCGAGTAATGGCCCCGCGGAGACACACAGGTATGCCCTCTGGGGGAGAAAAGGCGGGAGAAAAGGGACCCCCCCAACAGACCCTCCTTATCCCCAAGCCCGCCCCCCTCCCCCACCAGCGCCCCATATCGCTCCTTACCTGGATGTTTACGACCAGCCGGCGGCTCCAACCGGAAACGCTTGCCCGAGCCCGCGCGAGGCATGCCGGGGGTTGTAGGCTGCCGGAACGAGCCCTCACATTCCCTGCTAAGCGAAGCGGCGCCGGGTGGAGAAGAAGAGTCCGCCCGCGAGGCAGCCGCAACCGCAGCGGAAGCTCCGCCCTCGAGCCGCCTCCAAGGGATTCTGGGAACTGCAGTTCTTAAGGGCGGCGGCTTGGGAGTCGAGGGAAGCGCATTGTGACGTCTGGGCCTTCCGCGTCTTCACCAATCAGGAAAGAGGGGGAGCTTAGGAGGCGGCCAATGGGCGCGCGGGACTCAGGGTCCCGCGGAATTTAAAAGCGGGGGAAGCCCTTTTTTCTGCTGCTCTTCGGCGGGCGAGGCGCGCGCGGGTGTTGGCTCGTGCCCCGGGAAGCGCGTGCACGTTCAAAAAGGAAAAGCTGCGATTCGCGCTCGGCCTTAAAAATGAAACAACCCCCCTCCCTCGCCTTTTTGCTTTGAAAAGAAATTCAAATGTCTTTATTAGGGTCTTTGACCGGCCTTTGTAAAAATAAACCACACGACAATTTGCGATCAGGGGAGGAGGAAAACAAGCAAACAGTAAAGCAACATAACGAATGAAAAGTTTTGGGGGAAGATGGGCAGGGGACAAATTTAATTAATTAATGGAGTCAGCATGCCTTAAAAAGCAATAAACGTAACCTTTATCAGTGGGGCCCTCAAATCTGGAGATGAATGGAGAGATGTCAGCAAGTCTTGGGGCATCACAAAAAGGACATTTGAAAAGAAAATCTTAAAACAAATGGGTGTTCCTTGAGGATGCAGCTAGCCAGCAACCTGTGTGAATGCGATCTCCAGCAGCCCAGCTCCACTCGGGGGGGGGGTCCTTTACCTGTTAACCAAGATTACGGAAGTGGGTGGCACTCTGGTCCTGCCTAGGATCGTTCTCTCTCTACCCCCAAGCCCACATTTTTGAAGGGAAATTGTTTCCCCCTCTGTGTTTCTCATTAACCCTAGCCCTGGGCAAAGAGATCTTTGCTCCTTCATGTAATAATTCTTTCCAGTGTACAAAGAACTCACCTTTCAGCAAGCTACCGGCGACAGTATATGAACAGGTACGTGCAGAAACCTTTGGGGAAAGTGGTGCTTCAGATCAAGTTTATATTTATCTCAAGACAGGGTGGTTAACTCTGCCATTCGTTCCCCAGTTGTCTCAGCAAGTATCAAATCCTGTTTTTTGCTTTGACTCCTTCCCACTGGTATTTATCCGTTTCCGGCTTGTTTGCCCTTTGAGCCTATAGTTAGACTTATCTGTGGGCAACAGTGAATAGAGGCTTCTTGCGCAAGAAGTAAATATCATTAAAACGTGAATGATCGCTATTCAGCGAGGAGCAGAACTGTACTGTAACCAAATAAGGCTAAATACGAGCATTTACCAGCAATATCTCTTTGGATGTATTCCAACAATGCTTCTGTGCATATTCCAAGAACGTTTCCAGGTGCTTACCCGGTTTCATAGGGTGGTAGAAACAACGGGACATCCTAGAGAATTGGTGGTTGAACGAATCAAGATATACCTATTTGAGATCTTGATGGATTGCATAAGGTTAATTTCCCAACGGACATAAATTAAGCATTTATTAAAATCAAGTCTTTGCAGTTTCTCGAAAACTTTTAGGAAGGAAGGAAGAAGGTAGCTAGGGTAGAGAACTACGCTCTCAATGGTTATGCTGATCACTTAGGCTCAAACGTTCCCCCAAACATGGAATGGCTGGAGAGAAGAAGCTGAATCCATAGTCCATTTATCTGTGTTTCTCTGCCTTACTTCAAGCGGTAAGAGCAATAGCTCCCGAAGTTGTACGCTTAAAGTTCCCATTATTTAGACCAGTGTTTCTCAACCTTGGCAACTTTAGGATGTGTGGACTTCAACTCCCAGGATTCCCCAGCCAGCATGGCTGGCTGGGGAATCCTGGGAGTTGAAGTCCACACATCTTAAAGTTGCCAAGGTTGAGAAACACTGATTTAGATCGACTTCTTGCCAATGCTTTAGAGCAGTGCTTCTCACCAACATACTTTTCTGGATAGGCCAGAAAGAAGGAACTCTGGGCAAAAGCTGTGGCTTTTTCAGCTTGGTTTAAACTTAAACATAGTGCCTTTGCAGATAATCACAAAATAATCCTGCCCTTTCCTCCTATGCTCTGGTACTACAATTGATTCCTAAACCCCTGACTTTCATTTTCCCCTGAATTCAACTTTCTGGTTGTCTGTTAACCCAACCATGGATTTACACAATTTGGCTGATAAAACGTGTTCATAAAAACATTGATTGTGCCTTTCATCAGGCAGAGCAAACAGGCTGAAATTTGGACTGTATTACTGTAAAAGCGGAATCTTGAGCTAAGTTTCAGAAATTCTTGTGGGGGGGATTCAGGAATGTAAACCAGCACCTTCTCGCCTCTTATTGAATTTCACCTATTTTTCCTAGCAGTGCTTTTAAAAATCCTTTAAAGTTTTATTCAACTACTGACCTCCTCCTCCTCTTCCTCCTCCCGCTTCAGTTT
The DNA here is from genome assembly GCF_059951505.1 of Python bivittatus. NCBI lineage: Eukaryota > Metazoa > Chordata > Lepidosauria > Squamata > Pythonidae > Python > Python bivittatus. The sequence goes on from NW_028277085.1 coordinate 4,571,453, forward strand.
AGTTTGCAGCAAGCAACATATCTGGTGTAAATACTAATTTTGAGGTGACAAGCACATCAAGGTGGAATGAGTCAAGCGCAAGAGTGACATCTACCATCTGTTGTGAGAAGTCAGCTTTGAAGAGTATTCTCCATGGATGGTTTTTTCAGCTCCTTAAACACAAATGCACGAGAGGAAATTTTATTGACCAGGTGACATATTTTGTTATTTTTGCTATTGTATTCAATCGGGCCATTTGCGGTTGGGTTCACACAGTGCCCAACGTTTCTTGTTGTCAGAACAACGTTATACACAATTCAGGTGTTCTCACCTTATCTGTACAGGATGAATGGCTTTGTTTTTCTGACTTTTTTCTCCCCCACCCTTGAAATATTACAATGTGTATTTATTGCACTTTCACAACCTAATAAGATTGCAAATCATTTCAAGGTCTAATGGTCACGGGAAGCAATGCAAGAATATATAAGACTGAAACATAATTGAAGAAATCCTGGACTGAATGTGTTGATAAAAAAAAATAATTGAGCATATTTTTTAAGCAAAGACATCAGCAACTGAATGTGCCGCCTTCGGCTAAATTGAGCACGTGCTTTTCTGCTAGCTTTTTAACAGAAATTGTTAAATCTCTGTCTAATTTCCTGGACTGGGAGGAAGATGACACTGAGACAGCGATTGATAAAGTTTATAGGATTAATACACGATTTGCAAAATTAAGAAATGTTCCAAGGGATGTCCTTGTGCACTTTGTCACAAAGAAGACGGGAGATCAAGTTTTGCAGCAGCATTTTAATACCAGACTGAGGATTGATAATACAGACATAATTGTACTTAAGGAAATTCCAGTTAGAATACTATGCAATAGAAAAGAGTTTTTTGTTTTTTTCCTGACAAACTTAAACAGAAGAGGATTCCATTTAGAGGGGATAAGTGGGAAGGGGTGATTTTTACTTTTAAACCACAGAGTTTCAGACTGAACTCCGTGCAGAAAGCAAGAGATTTGGGGGGGGGGGGGATTTAAAGAAGAATTGGAAGAAATACAAAGGGAAGTGACAGTGACAGATGTGACTAAACAAAGGCCACAGCAGATACAACAAGATATCAATAGGGTTTTCTTTGGGTTGGCATTTTATCCAAATCCAAACCATTGTGTTCCTTTCAGGGATAATTCTGGGCTGTGGCTCCACCCGTCACTGCTTCCATCTGTGAACCGCTGGCCTGTTCTGGAGGCGATTTTCAGCTTTTCCAACTGCATCCCTAAGATTGGAACGGGTGAGATGCCCAGAAGAAAGGGACGGTAGCTTTTCTGGAAACTGTCGCAGGGCAAATCAGGAGGGATTCTGAACGGTGCACGAGGGTTGCGGCAGGCAAGGTGTCGTGAAGGCGTTGTGTGAAAGAAGGTTTACAACCTTCACAGGCAAGGGACGTTGAGGGTACCGTTTCTTTCATTCTACGTAGGACTACACAGCCCATTTGGATAAAGGGAGGAGTTTTCCCTTTATCATCGTTAAGCCGGTTTTACTTATGTTGCAAAAAATGGGGAACCACTAGAAGCAAACCAGGTCACAAAGCATCTAACAGAGGCTGTAGACTCTTCCATTAATCGCGCAAGGTTTACAAAGATACTTTAACACCGTTCCCTTACGGGATTATGCAATGTATTACGACAGTATCAGTTGCACAATTAGGAAACAAGGCCAAATCCACAGATGCAGAAAGGACGATTTGGGGTCAAAAACCTCTTTTCTTTAACTTCCTTTAAAAAAAAATTACTGGTGAGATATAACAACCAGAAGACATGATGAAGGACAACCATAAATACAACAGTGCTAAGAAAATCAGAAAAGAATATACAGAATAGGGATTAAATCAGCAATATTGGGAGAAACTGAAAATATATCCATAAAGTGTTAATATAGCTCAACGCTTTAACTTATAGACCACCTATTGCCCCATCTTCTCAATTTTGGTACAATATGTTATTTCAATAGGATGATATTTATGTAATATATTTAGATTCTTAATACTCTATCATTTAGGTGCCTTAAAGTACTGAATATAAATAAGAGAGGGAAAAAAGATATTCGACCAATATTAATTACAGTTTCGGATTTTACAAGTATTATGATTGTTCCTTTCTTTAATTTTCTGTCCTTAGTGCCCTAGGATCACAGAGTCAATATTGTAAGCGAGTTACTGCTTAAAAGAACTGTTACGTGGCAGGTTGCCAATCCCACATAAAAGCGTAGCAATCATTTCTCAGGTGAGTGATACTACTTTGACACGCAGACGTTATGGCACTGAGTGGAAGCAGCAAAAAAACCTCAGAAGCATTTTCGGTCTACGATAGATGGGCCAAATTCATCATATTCTTGCTTGCTGATCCACTGTTGCTGAAAGTAAGAAAGAGAAGCCAGGATGGATCCCCCGATCCACGATGAGCACGTGCGATCTGGGGGGGCAATGATACGGACATTTGTGTTTGTGGGGGCCAGAGCTATGATCTCTGGTTTCAGCCTTTCAGCAATGCCGGGGTACATGGAGGTCCCACCTGCCAACACTACATTTTTATACATGATATTACGCAGGTCCCGCTCACATTGCATGATGGTATTAAAGATAGTCTCCTGGATGCCACAGAGCTCTCGGCCCAACAGTGTGGGTTGGAAGAGGCCTTCGGGGCACCTGAAACGTTCAGTGCTGATGGTGATCGCTTGCCCGTCAGGTAGCTCATACGGCTTCTCCAAAGAGGAGGGTGTAGCGCTGGCCATTTCTTTGTTAAAGTCCAGTGCAACGTAGCACAACTTCTCCTTGATGTCTTCCACAATTTCCCTCTCTCCTGGATTGAAGCGGTAGCCTCTTTCATTCAGCATCCGCATAAGGAAATCCGTCAGGTCATTGCCACCGACGTCCATGCGCAAGAGACAATGGGGGAGAGAATAGCCTTCGCTGACAGGGACAGCGTCCATTCGATCGTACTTTATGTCCATAGCTATTCCGGAGGTACGGCCAGAAGCGTACAGAGAGAGAACGGCTTGGATGGCCAGATATACGGCCGGCGTATTGAAACTCTCAAACATAATCTGCGCCATCTTCCCCCGGCTGTCTTTGCTGTTCATGGGACGCTCAGTTAGCAAGACTGGATGGTCCTCCGGGGCTACCTGCAATTCCTTGTAGAAAACGTGGTGCCAGATTTTCTCCATGTCCTCCCAGTTGGTAATATAGCCATTTTCAATGGGGTACTTCAAAGTCAGGATGTCCCTCTTGCTCTGCGCATCGTGGCCCACAAAGGCCTTCCTGGCTGTGCCGTCCGTTGCACTCTGCTGCCTGGGCCACCCCACGATGGAGGGAAATACTGTTCGGGGAACGTCCTCTCCTGCAAATCCCGCTCTGCAGGTTCGGGTGCTATTGTCCACCACCAGAGCTGTAACCTCTTTCTCGGCCATTGATAGGTAAACCTATGAGAGAACCGGACAGATCAATCAATTCTACAGTTACTATCTCCATGGGCTTTGTATCCTGCAAGCTAAGCATATTGATCAACGGATAGGAGAACCTAAAGTAATCGACTTCTTCTTGGAGCGTTCTGTCTCCCTGTATTCAGATCAGAAAAACCACAGAGTTGGGAGCTATCCAAGGAACCTGCATTTTTAGGAGAGGAGGGCTGGAAGAGATCAATTGACTTGACTTAGTACATGGGTAGCCAGAGGGTCCAGTTTGACATGCAATTCCTGAATACCTTTTTTTTTGCAGCTGCCCAATACACTTGCTAAACATTGGTGGCACAGTTTCTGATTATTTTGCTAAGAAACATAAAAACTAGGGCTGTGCACTTTCTCATAGAAAAATCTATTTCCAGAACATTTCTTCTGGATTGAAAGGAGCTGCCTAAAACAACTTCCTATTTCAGGGGAACGTAAGTTGGACAACAAGGTCCACCTAAGCTTCCTTCGGTCCGAGTTTTGGTCTGGTTCTGTTTTTGCTTTGCCTCCCACCTTGCTTGCTCTTCGCTCCATATTGCTGCTTCTGGCTTATTCCAGATGCTGTCCACAAAGCAGGGTTCAAGCCTAGGACCTTTGGGAAGCGCAGCGCACCTTCCACCACCAAGCCAGCAGCTTCTGATGGAGCTTTGAAACTAGGATCTCTCGAATTGGTCTTTCCACCCAACTTCCTTTGCAACTTACCTTCTTTCAGCAAGCTACCGGCAACGGTTTACGAACAGGTACGGGCAGAAACCTTTGGGGAAAGTGGTGCTTCAGATCAAGTTTATATTTATCTCAAGACAGGGTGGTTAACTCTGCCATTCGTTCCCCAGTTGTCTCAGCAAGTATCAAATCCTGTTTTTTGCTTTGACTCCTTCCCACTGGTATTTATCCGTTTCCGGCTTGTTTGCCCTTTGAGCCTATAGTTAGACTTATCTGTGGGCAACAGTGAATAGAGGCTTCTTGCGCAAGAAGTAAATATCATTAAAACGTGAATGATCGCTATTCAGCGAGGAGCAGAACTGTATTGTAACCAAATAAGGCTAAATACGAGCATTTACCAGCAATATCTCTTTGGATGTATTCCAACAATGCTTCTGTGCATATTCCAAGAACATTTCCAGGTGCCTACTCGGTTTCATAGGGTGGTAGAAACAACGGGACGTCATAGTTGCTAAACTAAGTCAAGATATACCTGTGGAGTCCTTGGGGTTCTCTGAGCTTGGTTCTTTTCTTGCAAACGTTTCCGGCTAGGTAGAGAGCAAACCCCACCCATTTTAGCACTGAAGATGTGACCTAGCCGGGTAATGAAACGTTTGCAATAAAAGAACCAAGCTCAGAGAACCCCAAGGACTCCACAGTTCAACCCTAAGCTACACATATTCGCCTCCATTGCTACCAAGATATACCTATTTGAGATGTTGATGGATTGCATAAGGTTAATTTCCCAACGGATGTAAATTAAGCATTTATTAAAATCAATTTAAAAATTGAGTATCTTTTTAAGAAAAGACACCAGCAATTGAACGCGCAACCTTGAGCACGCGCTTTTCCACCCAGTTTAGCAACCTGGACGGCTAGGCGCATGCGCCAAGCATTCCTTTTTCCGACGGGGATTGCAACGTTCTTGCGGCAGGGGGCGCTTATATTTCCCGCGCGCTTCCATTGGTTGTCCGCTGTGGAAGACCCACCTTTTTCTAGAAAGAAGAACACGGCGCTTCCTTCGCTCCACCCCTTCCCTAGGCCGGCCGCTTTGCGGTTGCTATAGCAACCACTCAAAGAATGGGCCACTATCATTGCTCCCGCTGTTGGTTTTCTTCTCCCTCCCTTCGGTTTTTCCACCTAGTTCTGTCTCAGTTTTGTCTCTCCTACTCCGCAACCCTTACTCCTTGGCCTAGAGGCAGAGATTAAACAACAAAAAATATGAAGTGCAAGACTAGACTTCCGGCCTGAACAATTTTCCTCTGTGGAGGCAAAGAACAGCGTCGCTCTATCTTTGACATCTCTATGGAAAGGGGGCATCGAGGCAACAAGGGACAGAGCGGCAACACTTTTGCCTGCACTGTAGGCATAGTGCGCTATCTATTGCATTGAAGAGAGTGGGATTTTTTGAAAGTAAAAATGTTCAGGGAGGACTTCCTCTGTCCAAAATCTGAAGTGCTGCTTTGAAATAGGAGAGCTGTAAATCAGCCATTACAAATAAGAAGAGAATAAGGCTCATTCACTACTTTTGAATAAGCCTGCTTAGTAATGTGCCTAAATAAACTACACGGGCCTGTCCTGAAACAGGGTCAATCTTGATATATTTTGACTGTGAAATCTCAGTAAATTTTAGTAGGGCTTACATTAATAAATGTTCAAAGAAAGGCAGAATTCTATAGATTTCTACTTCGAATCCGGCCCCATTGTCTGCGAAATGGAAGGGTACGTAGAACTACAGCTCGCAATGATACGCTCCTTTGTTTGGGAATAACCCCCTTTAAAGTCATTGAAACAAGTAGATACATAAAGGAGTCGCCTGTAATGGAGAATTTGTCATACTAACTGCATGCAATTCATGTGTAATTAGTGACTAGGCCAACTGTGCTAGTGTTTACATTTGCAACAAAACATTTAGCTGAAGTCTAGATCCAGCTGAACAATCTTCGTTTTTATCTGATAAATACGTAGGTGGAACTATATAATTATATGCCTATATTGTGTGTCTAATCCCATAATTGATCATGTGCCATCAAATTGTTCACGCTTCGTGATCACATAGACAGACCTGCTCCTGGATCTGCTTCTAACCTGGCCTTTCAAGTCTTCCCACAATGCATCCATTCCTGCTATAAACTTTGCTGCTGGTTGTCTTCTTTCTGTTTTCCCAGGATTATAAACTTTTAGATCGACTAAGCCGTAATTGGCTGAGTTCTCAAAACAGACTATGCCAGCAAGCCACATTTTCGCTTAGTGTGACGGATGAACTGAGGTTACACATAGTATAATGTGGTTCAACCGTCACACTATGATGTGAGATTCCTTTTTCTTTTGGCTAAGTATTTTATGCAGAGTTCCAGCCATTGACTGTTGTAAACCCCCACTGGCAACCCAGAGTCTTTTGGAGAGGACAGCCATAATAAATTTAATAATAATGTAATGGATTTCTTCCATAAACCAGGATTAAACTCAGCCTATCTTAGCCTGCTGTATAAAGAGCATCTTTACATCACTTGCATATATTTTAAGTAATTATTGCAAGCTGCCCAGAGTTATTGAGAGTCAGGGGGCATATAAATGTTGTTGTTGTTGTTATTATACAAATCAAGGTGAAATGACAGCTGCCAGTTCTTTAGCTGGTGTTGGCCTTAATTCGCATCGAGTTCTTCTGAACAACCTAGGATGTCGTAATGTATCAGCGTAGTCTATGTGCGGATCCAAGCAGCGTGGCCTTTTGTAACTGACAGATGGAAATTTTGTCAATGTTCAGATTTTCTAAGTGCCCTCCAAGGTTTTTTGGAATGGCACCCAGTGTGCCGATAACCGCTGGGACCACCGCTGCCGGTTTATGCCATAATCTGTCAACCGTGACTTTCAGATCTTGATACTTTGTGATCTTCTCCAATTCTTTGTCTTCTGTTCTAGTATCCACTTATAGTGCATTATATCCAATTATCCTCACCCTCTTCTTTTCAACCAGTTATTATTATTGTTGTTGATATTGTTCTTATTATTATTCTATACAACATTTAAAGCTGTCTCCTCTGACAATTCAACAATGCCCAAGCAGCTGAACTACACATTATTCAGCCCCGGAAAGACCAACACAGGGCTCCAACCATTCAGCGGTCTGCAATATTGATCAATACTGATGAACTCAGGATGAGTGTAACGAATTATGGCTTCCATAATAAAGGTTTACTGCAGGGTTCCTCAACCTCAGCAACTTTAAGATGGATGGACTTCAACTCCCAGAATTCCCCAACCAGCCTTGCTGGCTGGGGAATTCTGGGAGTTGAAGTCCACCCATCTTAAAGTTGCTGAGGTTGAGGAACCCTGGTTCGCTGCATAACTTTAATACATCTATGTCTCTGAACATGTGCCCTGTAGGTTTTTCTTTCTTTCTTCCATTAGTTTTTTACCCCTTCTTTTACAATTTGGGGCATTCTTTTTTCTCTCGTTTTTGGGTTTAGCTACATCTGAAAAACAAACAAAAAACAACGCACGAGGAAAGCCAGGCTTGCAAATCAGCCCCACCCCCTGGCTCCCTAACCGGAAGTGGGGGATAGGCCCCGCCCCCTCTCCCCCTCTGGGCAGGCCCGCCCGGTGACGCCACTTCCGGCGCGTGGCCCGCAGAGTCCCCTCCTCCGGCCCCTTTTTCCGGCCCGGGTGGGGGAGGGGGGCTGGGGGCGCGGCTGAGGCGGCTGTTGCTGCTGCTCCGCCGCCTGTCGCGCAGGAGACCCCGCCGGAGGCGCGGAGGAGGCGGCCGAGGTAAGGGGCTGCGGAGGGGGCGGAGCCGGCGCCCTGCGAACGGCGGGGAAGCCTCGGGCCGAAACTCGCCCCCTCCCCCGGACCCGCTCCCGGCGGGGCTTCGGCGAGGGCTTCCTCTCGAGTAGGGCGCGGAGCTGCCAGCCGTCGCCCGAGCGGGTCTGCTCGGAAGGAAGCCCCGGGGCGCTGAGGGGAGCAGGGTCTCCCTCCTGCCGCTTTCCCCAACCTGGCGCCCGCCAGAGGTATTGCAGTGGGCTCCCGTGCTCCCCACCAGCCCCCCTTCTTGCTGTGATGCGAAGATGATGGGAGTTGTAGTCCAGAGCCCCAGACACCCGCAGGCTTGTGCGGGGGTTCTCCTGTGGCTGTCCCCAACCTGGCGCCCGCCAGAGGCATTGCAATGGGTTCCCGTGCTCCCCACCAGCTGCCCTTTCTTGCTATGATGTGAAGATGATGGGAGTTGTAGTCCAGAGCCCTAGACAGCCCCAGGCTTGTGGGGTGGGTTCTCCTGCAGCTGTCCCCAACCTGGCACCCACCAGAGGCATTGCAATGGGTTCCCGTGCTCCCCACCAGCTGCCCTTTCTTGCTATGATGTGAAGATGATGGGAGTTGTAGTCCAGAGCCCTAGACAGCCCCAGGCTTGTGGGGTGGGTTCTCCTGCAGCTGTCCCCAACCTGGCACCCACCAGAGGCATTGCAATGGGTTCCTGTGCTCTCCTCCCAGCATGTCCCCTCTTTGCTACGATGGGAGTTGTAATCCAACACACCAGACAGGCCAAGTTTGGTGGGGGCAGCAGGCATCAGTGGTTTGGCTTGGAGAGAGCATGCCTAGCCATGTATTTACAGTATTTCTTTCTTTCTGTTGTTTAAAACTGCATCAGGGCACTGCTTCAAAGCGCATGGCTGTTTTGAGAGGACATCCCATTGAGTTACTCATGAGTTAACATGCTCAAGGTTGTTTGGGGGAAGGATGGTGTAGTGGAAAGGAGGGGAGGGTTCCAGTAGCCAATTTGAGGGAAAATAGGAAAAGCATTGGAAGGACCAGGAGATGCCTATATTTCTTTTATACAATGCTTTGGGTAATGGTTTGCACACTGAAGAACAGTGCTCTGATCCTGCCCAGTCTATCAGGAAGTCAACCCTGCTGACCATAGATGCACCGAGTGCTGCCTGACTAAGTACTGTTTAATTGTCTCTGCAGCCTGCTGCTTAATTAAGTCCCTTTCAGTTGCCAACTATATAAAAAGAGAAAACATTTTTCTTCATATCCGTCATAACTTTATAAACCTGTTATAATGAAAGAACTGCCAGCTATATTCAGACATACTGAAAAGCTGTGGATCATTGATACCGGGCTGAGCCTAGCCAGGCCTCCGATTTCTGCGTTCCCCTGCCTGTCAAGCATGGCTATGAGGCGTTGAAAGTATTTGTTTCCCCTTTTTTTTTTTTTTTTTTTTAAATTAACTACTGGTTTGAGTTATGTCCATACCTAGAATTGTGGCTAATCTGGGCCTTTGGGATTTTTCAAAGCAAACCTGCATCATATCTCTCAGCTACGGGTTATATCATTATGCACAGAGAGAGTATTAGCTCTGGGAGGGAACAGGTTATCATCTCATTAAAATGCAAATGTACTTCCAGCTTCTTGCACACCTGGGGTTTCCAGAAAGCTCACTTTAGGTTGCCTGCAGTGGAATGAGAGGATGTTTAAAAGTGTTCATAGACTTTCCTTGGAATTATGTTATCCGCTGCTGTGTTTTTTAAACATGCATCTCCGAAGTGCAGGAATTTAGTTATTTTGTAGATGGTTCTGTGTAGTAAAACTTGACTGGCCATGGGATGATGGGTTGTGGGGAGAACTGGGGTAGTTATTTCAAGAATTTTGAGAGGTAAGAGGATTTTGTGAGAGATCCATCTAATGAAGACAGGATGGAATATTTCAGTAATATTGAGCGATCTGTTAGGTAGTTGTGGAAGAATGTTTGTAAACATTGGCAAAGCTGCTCGTAGGCAAAAAGTTGGAAAAGTGAAAGAATGAACTGGTCCTTCTTTGCCAGAACATCTCAAATTCAAGCATCTTCTTGAGGGGTTTACTTAGCTCTGTTGTTCACATCTTGCAGGAAGCAATTGCTGCTTTTTCAATAACACTGTAAATGGAGATTTTAAGTGCAGTTTGGGCTATTTGTAGCTGTTTTCAAAATTATTCCTGTTAGAGAATGCTGGATCATTTTATTGTGGTGTAAAGTATATATTCATTAGCCATGGTCATCTTATGTGTTGGAAGTATAGGGGATAAGGGCAGCAAACCAATCAATAATATGTAATTAAATATTTATTGGATAGATTGATGTTTGGTGTGGTTACCCCCCCCCCCCAATATGTTTCAGGGTCTGATTTTATAAAAAAATATATAAGATTCTTAGAGGCATGTACTCGAATGATTGGCTGATTGGCTTTTGAGCCCCCAATATTGTTTTTATTAGGACTCTGTGTTGCTTGGCTTCAGTTCCCAAAAGTTGTTTTGAAAATGAGCAGAAGCATGAGCATCTATTGGCAACTTATTAAAGCAACTGCATCATATTCAAGAATCGCATGATCCTGGAAATCCAGGACACAGCTGCTTTAATGAGACACTGTATTCCAGAGCAACTTTTTAAAATTGAATGTGGAACTTTGCACCACTTGACTTTTTATAGTGGTGTACTGTGAAGACATTAAAGGTACAGTGCTGGTGAGATTTCTATTTCCATTTCAAGACTGCAGTCCCTCTTGATAAAGTTATTTAAAAAAAATGACTGCAGTCCCTTGTACATGTACCCCAGATCAAGCCCAGCTGAGGTCAGGAGCTTAGTGCTGTTCAAAGATTACAACTCTGGTGAAACTGGGCAGCCATAGAGAGCAATCTGAGGTAGCCCTATATTTGAAACATTTAGTCAGTGAAGCAAGAAGTATGTTGAGCAAATATGATTTGCAAATGCATACTCAAGGCTGAATATTAAATTGAGGGGCTTGGGGTGATTTCATTAATATTTTAGATGTGGCAATCCTCGCTGAGGTTGCATCTTTAATGCTGGAGGCTGGTGAGGTTTTGCATTCTGGTCTAATTACCACATTTGGTAACAACCTATCGGTCTTGCTACAACCTGCCAGTTAAGGTTGTTTCTGACCTGGGTGATGCTTGCAGGAGCTGGCAAGAAGACAATACAGCATTCCTGCCCCTGAGGTGTTTACCTGGCATATCAACAACACACCAAAGCATGTTTTGGAGTATCACAACATGCTTTCACTTTTCCTAGATCTCTGCCTTTGAATCATACAGGACAGAATGGATGAATGTACTTTCAGCATGTTTCAAATAGGGTTGTAGACCTAAAGAGTTTTAGCTATTACCATTATGGCTGTTAGAACTAATGGTAGGATTGATACTTTGGTTCGTACACGCACTGAACTATCCTTGTAGTTTAAAAACAGTAAATCAGGAACAAGTTTCAGTGTTACAGGATTGCTTATGACCTTCTGATCTAGTTTAATGTTCAAGACAGTCACGGGAAATTCTTGATGATTCGATCTTTCTTAAAATAGCAGAGGGGGTGTTTTATTGCCTGTGGAGATAGCATATTTAATTTTAGCAAAATGTCCTATTGCTGTTTCAGAGAGTCTGTTTTGCTAAAGTTAAGCCATGTGTCTCATCTCAGCAAAGCTAAGTATTTCTTTGCTGGTAGGGAGGTAGCTAAGACAAAAAGATGGGGACTTGTCTTCCATTCTCATTTGCAACTTGGTTTCCCACCAACTAAAGATATTCTCCTTTAACAATGATCTCCCAATGTGTTTCTGCCCTTCATGAATGTGTGACTGCCTTTCATCCTTTGGCCGTCAGCTTATTCATTATTTATATAAGGCACTTCACCAGATCCATGCCCCGTAGTGTTTATAAATTAAGTTTACTTTTCTTCCCTATGTCAAATTTCATCTAGAAGGCAGGAGTGACAAACAAAGGAAAATGTGTGCGCTAAAGCCCAATGATGGCAGAGGGTGGGGATTTTACGGCTTATATTTACCTTTAAATAGCAGACATCAATTTCATCAACTCTTGTATTACGTTCGAAACCTGCAATTGCTTTCTTGATGGGAGGGGGGAACGGCGACGGACAGATACTTGAACTCATAATTGCCCGCTGCGAGTTTTCTTGTTACTTCTTGCCAGCCACCCAAGATCTGCAGATTCACTGTTTTTTTCCCCTGTAGGGTTGATCTCCACATCCGAACGAATGAATGAAACCGCTTTTGCTGGTATTAGAACCAGTTGCCATGGGAGATGGAACTCCCCTTCTTGGATCCCTGTGGCTGCCACAGGGTAGGCTAAATGGCAGTGAGACCTTCTCTGCCGCCTTCATTCTGTGTGTGTGCGCACACACACGCACACACACACACCCCCACACCATTTTTCAGAGGCATTTTGCCTCTCATAGCTATGAGAAGCCTGTTGCTGTGGCAGCAAAAGGAAGGGTATCATGATTAAAGATGGAGACATACCCAAGATGGATGTGTCTGTATGGGCTGGGGTGGGGAGGAAGATTCTCATCCCCTTAATTTCACAAACTACCAAGCATTTGAAGCTGCCTCATATTTATGGTAAGACGTTGCAGGTTCAACATTTCTGGCTGATGCCTTCTTCTTGTAAAAGATATTTGTTTTCCATCTCTAATACATAAAAAATGTATTCTTTTTCTTTTCACTCTAAGGAATTCAGAGCGGTATTCCTTATCTCGCCCCGCCCCCCGGTATTTTATTCCCATAAAATTCCATGGTGGAAGGTCAAACGGAAATTTAGCGATTGGGTCAGGATTGGTGCCTGGACAGACTTGAGGCAGAAATTATGGAAGAGAGGGGGCTAAAGTGGTTAGTTTTTCAGCAGCAGTGGCTTCTTGAATTTGGACTGCTGATACTGTACGTACACTCAGCCACCCCCACCTCCCATTTTTATTCTGGAATCAGATCAGGGTATAGTAGAAAAGCAATAAAGGAAGAAAGTTTGCTGTGTGCATTTCTGAATAAAGATCCTCTAGTGTGCCTCTCAGAGTATACTGCCAGAACAACAGTTGGTGGGCTTTCTGTTTTGTTTTGTTTTTCCCCCTCCCTGGGTTGTAATCCTATTTTGCTTTCATTATGCAGGAACAGACTGTTTGCGTAGCATTAAGAGAAAGAGAGCAAAAATGCTCAAAGCAGAAGAAAATATGGCAAGATGAGAGGCAGAAGTGTGTTGTGCCCACATACGATAAAGTCATTTCTGGGGCTGTTTTTGGGTGGGCCATTCTGTTACACACAAGGAAGTCATTACTTTGCAAAGAAATCTGGAATTCAATTAAAGTGTGGACATGGGCTCTCCCTGGTCTGGGGAGGATGGGTGCTTTCATTTTGCCGCTTCTTGGAGGTGGGGGGGGAGAGGAACTGAAAGTAATTTATACAGGCCAATATTTGTGTTTCAGATTCTGTGACCCTCTGAAGGCTTTGTCTGGAGCTGTGTCCAGCAGAACTCCTTTCTCCTCACAGCCATGTTAACAACAGGATGAAGCTGGAGGCAGTTGTGGAACAGCTGCAGAAGCAGCAACAGCAGCAGCAGGTGGCCCCTCTGCAGATGGAGTCCAGAGAGAGGCCACAGAGGCAGATGAGAGAGACCCAGCTGCAGTTTCCCCAACAGATGACAGTCCAGCAAGCTGCCCTTGCTGCCACATCTGGCAAGGTTTCAGGTGGGCCAATCCTTGGACCTTCAGCTAGAGTCCCCCCTGCATTGGGGGCTTCCCGAACATTTGATCAGGGTACTCTGAACTCCGAGGAGGAGGAGGAGGAGGAAGAAGAAGAAGAGGAAGAAGAAGAAGAAGAAGGTGAGGAAGATTCAGAAGATGGTGATCTCGAGGACAGCGCTCCCAGAACTGGCCAGGAGGCATGTTCAGCTCTGAAATACTTTCATGCTTCCAAAGTTGTTTCCCACAACCAAAGAGTGACTCCTTCATCTAAGCCTCTCCCAGTTCTGGGGATCCAGCGGAGTCAGCAGGGGAAGGACGAGCTGGGGAAAGAAGCCACCAACTTGCTCTATTCTGGCTCCTCCTCTGGGAGGCCCACTTGGCGGTTGGAGGAGCAGGTCAAACAGGTCAGTAAAAAGGTTTACATCCCCAGAATGCGGCTGAAGTGTGCGAGTTTGGGTTTTGTTGTGTTGTGTTCGATGTGGCTCTTCCTTGGTTATGCTGGCTGGTAGGGAAAGCCATGCACAGTATTTGGGCATTCATTACATTTTTGTACTGCTTTTCATCAGGGAGGTCAAGTTGGTCCCCTTGTTTTATTCTCTTAGCCGTGCCCTGTAAGGTAGTTGGGCCAAAAGATATCCAGTGAAGCCCTTTGGTTACGCAAGAACAGGAATGTGGGTCAGACATCTTAATCAGCCTTTGATGGCAGCCAAGCCTTTGATAATTGTTAGCTCTGGAAAGTGAGCAACCTCTTCTTTAAGCCACCTCCCCCTCTTCCCCCCCCCTTTGCAGCAGGTTTTTTTTATGAGCAGAAGCAAAAGTGAGAAACCTTTGGGGGCTCCTGACTGCCACAGTGAATTAGGCAAGGGGAAATGTGCATAGGAAAAAAAAAAAGATGGTGGGCTTTCTATTTATACAGACCCTGGGAAGCCTCTCCTGTTTCCTTCACAAGTTCTGTTTGCAGTTCACACCAACAGCTTTAGTATGGCTGGCTGGAGAATAACGGGCCCTTGTGCTTTCAGTGGTCAAAGAGCCTTTGAAGTGTTGCAGTTAAAAAGCAGGCCGGGTGATGCAACTGGCAAGAGTATATTCCTCCTCCTTGGTGTAAATAGGCCTTTTGGTGCAGTGAATTCTGGAATCAGCGAGTGCACCAATCACATTTACTAACGTTTCTGGGTTGTGCACCGCGTGCGCAAAAGTTGCTTTGTACAGTGGCTGAGGGGTAACCGTGTTGGTCTCTTACAGCAAATTAAAAAAACAACCACACCTTTAATGTGTAATAGTATCCGCTTTTGTGGGGCAGTGGCTATTTCATGTTTCTTGCGGTGTCTAGGGCTGTGTGTGACTTTTTGGTGGTTTGTGATCAAGGGAAGGGAGGCTTCCTCTAAGAAGCTATGTAAATATCTACTGGGCTATTGTTAAAAGGCTCCTCTGAGAAGGTAACTCTGAGTTGGCTAGATTAGTTGGTGGCAAGCCTGTGAATCTAGCGAGATTCTTTCACAACTCCTTTGCCAGACCTGTAAGACTTCTAACTTAGCCGCTTCTCCTTCTAGCTGTTTCCCACAGTGTTTCAGTGCACTGTTTTATTGCGTAGCCTCTCAGATGCTCAGCCTACGGAGGGACGGATCATTTTGAGAGCATACTTTTCTTTTTCCAGAATATTTTGCCCTCACTTTGGGGTAAATGTCTCCTGCTTCACTCTCAGACTCTGCAATGCAGCCCCTGAGGAGTTGGACTAGGTCTCTGCTCTTTCTTCATTTAAGAAATCTGTGAAGACCCATTTTCCAGCCCAGGCCTTCAAAAGTTAATGTTTTTAGTTGCAGCTTTTAAAAAAAATTATTCTGTACCTATAAAAACTATAACTCGCCTTAGGTGTTCATTAAAAAAAATGGTGGCCTGCAACTCAAATAAAAATGAAATATTTTGTGTATCTTAAAACATCTGGGGAGGGCATTCAGATCCAGTGTGAGCACCCTCTCTCTAAATTACCTGTCACCTGTTTAAAGAAGCCTCACCTTTCCCTGGGTTCGCATGATAGCCAAAGCAGGCTAGGGTGCTTCACTTCCAAACGCTACACACTTCTAGCATACAGGACTTCTGTACATGGAAGAGAATGCCACTGAATTGCAAAACATCCTTCTCATTTTGCATGTTTGCTATAAGCTTTGAGGGTTGAAAGCTTATTCATGTTACTGTAATTGATGTTCACGCAAGGGATATTTATATACTAATGGTGTGGCGTAGACAATGTAGGAGAAGGGCTGTGCTGAGAATGAATTGCTTGCGTTCTAAACCTTGTACTTAAGCAAAAAGCCGGAATATCTTCTGCAGGATAGCTAGTGAAACTGACCTGTCAGAGCCATCATGTGAAATAATCCTTTTGTGTGCTGTGAGAGGTGGATTTTCTTGAAAATTCTGAATGAGAAGAGGAGCCTTCACCTGTTCCTGAACTCCATCAACCCACAGCCATCATGACTGGGGAATAAAGATGGTGAAAATTACTTGTTCCCTCTCACCAGATTCCTGTTCCTCAGAAGAGATTTGCAGTTGTGATTGTTTGAATCAGTCTCCATCTCACTTCTTCTGTCCAGTACACGAAGTGACCTGGGGGGTTCATTGTTTCCAAGAGTGTTTCCAGTTTAGCATTTCAGGAGGAACCTTTTCCTCTGCAGGTCCCCATCGCTCTAAAAGAAAACCCATGTTGTGCCATGGTGTCAAATTCCACACCTATGACACTGAAGTGATCTTGCTGGAATCCAGATTTCTTGGTGACTTTGTTTTAAGATGCTTGTGCAAGTTAGGTTCTGTATTGATTAGAGTGCCATTTACTGCTGTGTTCAAAAAGTCACAGAGTGATTGAACGTATCTCTGATACCCTTTTTCTTAAATATCAGAAGGGTAACAGGAGAGCGAAGAAAAATAAGTAGCAAGCTATTCTTACTGTCTCCACTTCAGTCGGTTAGGTTATTATGAATCTTGTTCTATGCTGTCAGCAAAACTGTCTTCCACTTCAGAACGTACGAACATATCTGTAGCGCTGTTGTAAACAAGAGAGCTGAAATCAGTTCTTATTACTGGAATAACCTAAAGGAGAAATCTCAGTGCTGTTAATACCTCAGTGCCATTCTGAAATTCTTAATGGTCGCTGTGGTATGAAGCTGTTTTATATCTTTTCATTTTTGATAACTTGGGCTGAATTTCAGTTTTGAATAAATCTGACTTCCATATCCTGGCTCAGGACTATGTGGCTGGGGTTCATATCCAACAGCATGAAATAAAATCATAATGGGGAATTCAGGCCAAAGAGTATTTATTTAGTGCAGGAATCGAAATCAGAATTTCTCCAGAAATGTTAGACATTTGGACACTACCAGCAAATAGGAGCTCATCACTTGAGGTTCTACTGCGAAATGGTTCCCACTAGCACACCATCAAATCCCTTAAATCCATTATTTTGTGCCCTGCCCTTTGGAACAATATGTTGTGTTCTCAAATGATAGCACAGACCGTCCCGCTTTTGAATCCCTCTGAGTTGTAAAAGAAAAACATTTCTTTGCATGTAAGGAACTAGAAGACCAAGCAATGGTGTTCAGCTAGAACTTTTCTCTAAGGGCGCTAGTCCTTGCCAGGAATTCTTCTCTTGAGGAACACTCAGAAAAGACATTCTCCATCAACAGTCTGAAGTGATACAGTTCATTTAACCACCACAGGATTGTGGTATCTCTGTTAATCGGCCAGGTCTACACTGGGGTGGATGTCAGTTGTCCATTTTGTAAGGCGAGAGAAGCAATCTACCTATTTTTGTTTCATGCAACACTCTCGTCCCTCAATGTGTGGGAAGAATTAATCTTTTGACTGTCCTTTGTAACATTCTCCTGTCAAAGAATCGCGTGGCAAGCACTACTTAAATTTGCGTCTTGCATTGACCCAGAGTAGTTGTTTGATCTAAAAATGCCTTTCTATACAACATTAACTTTATTTGAAATTGATGCATTCAGAGCGAAGAGGTGTCCTTGGCATTTCTTTGTTATTTTCCTCTTCACCTCCCTGTTTTGTTTCTTTCTTTAAAAAAAAAACAACTTCCCTCCTGTTGTAGCAAAGTCAACTTAAAGCCCCCTTGAACATTTTCTGTTAGCAAAGAGTACTATCAAAAGGAAGAAGGGTGTTGATGCTTGTCTGCTGTGAGTTCCATTCAGCCTCCCACAACAAAGTAATTAATTGTCCAACACCCTTGCAGACAAAAGAGCTAGCTCAGCTTATGACAGAGGGGTGGTGAGAATATTGTCAACACAGAACGAGGAGGAAGGTTTGGGTGTCTTTCAAGGGGCTGGCAAACCCCCAAAGAAAAGTGAAGGGAGTCAGTTTAGTTTCTTTTCTCTGTCTCTTAACACTTCCCGTATCCATATGGATATAAGCAGCAAAGGCTGTAAGAGCTACAGAAGAAAAAGATATCTTGATGGCTGTCATTGAACAAAGGAGAAATAAAAACATAATTCATTGGGGGTGATTTTTTTTTTTTAATATTGCTCCCTGCCTGTAGAGTGTTTTGTCCATTTGAAAAGTGTATGAGAGAAATTATTTTTAGGGGTGTTCTTTTCTAGGTGATTGCCTCTCTGCTTAATACAAACTGAGCCCCTTCAAAGTTGTCAGATCAGGGTTAAAAGTGAAGTAAGTCCTATCATGATGATTGGAGTAGTGATGGTCTCTGTGGTATGGAATGTTACCTTAAAAAGACACATTTAGAAGCTGGGGAAGAATTTGGAATCAAAAACATCTATACCTTGAATAGAATATCTTTCAACTATCAAAATGATCAGTGCAGACTCCCACCAGTTTTTATTACTGGTAGAGAAAAAGGAAATTATTGCATTTCCCAAATGGGGTGGACAATCCTTGATCCTGCCTCTGAGGAACAAACCACTCTAGATAGGACTTAATTTAGGGATCCAGACCATAGTTCAATATGATTTGTAAAAGTCCAGAGTTAGTTTCTATTTTCTCAACATTCCAGTATTATAATACCTGGGCTTTGGGGTGGAGCAAACATTATAACCAAATTTTGTGAAGTCAGGTATATCATCAAACCTTGGTTATTATAGTTAAGTCTCCCTAATGATAGCTTGGCATGATGACTGAATTGGCCTGATGTTTGCACACAGACACATTTTGCATAATGTGTCTATTGGCTCGTAGACATAATCACCTCGTCCTTCTTTCATTGGATCTCACTGCAAAATATTCACACATTCTCCTATCTAAATGATAAATATTTTACTTGTTCAAGTTCACAATTACATTTTAAGTTGGATAATAAGTTTCCCTGGATGTTCTAGCTTATTTTTAATTCCTTATGAGGAGGGAAATAGAATGTATTCATTTTTGTCCCTAACACTGGTCACAGGCTATAATTTTGTTCCTTGCTACTAAATTTGGTATTTCTGAATAGGTCGTTCTGTTTGCAAGTCAGTAAGATGGAGATGGAACAATATCATCCTAAAACCAAATGATCTACAAATAAAAGAGAAACACTCCAATACTGTACTGCAGCCATGTTACAGTCAGCAGAGCAGAAGACAATGTGGAATAGCTTTACATTTTCTACATTTAACAGCCCAGGCCAAAAAGCCCCACCATGTTTTATCTGGCAGCTAAATGCTAACATCTTCAACATGGGGATGGATATTTGGGGGGAAAGAATTGCAGAAATGAGATGTTACCACCAAGAAGGACTTGGAGTGCTCTAAATGCAAGGCCTTTGTTGAAAACCTTAAGGTGGAGGTTCTTGCGTAAAGACAAGTGTGAAGTGGAAGTGAAAAGAAAAGGATGAGAGTGAAGCATAACTATAGACCAGGATTCCTCAACCTTGGCGACTTTAAGACGGGTGGACTTCAGCTCCCAGAATTCTGGGAGTTGAAGTCCACCCGTCTTAAAGTTGCCAAGGTTGAGGAACCCTGCTATATATAGACAACTTAGAGCAAGCTAGATTTGATTTTGGGGGGGGGGGGTGCTACAGCTCTCTGTATCCTTGATTGAATTGTTGATTGTAAACCAGGTTATCCAACCTTGCTGGAGGGGAAGGCATCATATAAAGGTGGAGGAATGAAATTTACAAGCACTATTCGCGTTCCATTGGTTTGATGAACTCTTTTTTTTTTAATTGGGAGGACTTGGATAGCAGCAAAACTAACCAAGATTGCAAAGTAATCTTGGTTAAATATGCACACTGGAACTACTGTCTTTTTTCACCCTTAAAAAATAAAGAGCAGTTATCTATTTCTCAAGTATTTAGAATGCTGTCAATTGCAGGAGGAGTCTGTACTGATAAAGTTAGTGGCGTTTTCCTCCTTTCACAAACTGTAAGGGCAGTAGAAGGGATAAGTTTGTTTGAGAGATCTACCCTTTCTTTTTGTGGGCATCTTAATCTCAGCAGAGATTTATGCTACCAGAGCTTTTTAATGGCTTCTGGTTCGCTTCCGAAGGCTCCTCTTCACCCACAAGAGGAATTTTGGTTGTTTCTCTAATAATCGTCAAATTGCATCTCTTCATTTAATTCTGTGCGCAGCAAACTCAGGTGGAGTAAATTCAGCTGACTCCTCAGAATAGCTGCCCTGTTTAAGAAGTAGCCAGCCTTGGGGAAATCTCTGGTATGGAACCGCAGCAGGAAGGCCTAGAAATTGAACAAAGAAACAAGTGCTAAGATTTCCAAGATGGTTGAGGGAAACATCAGAGAGGGATGTTTCTCTCACATCACAGTTTCAGAGTGTGGAATTCAGCAGCATGGAAATGACTTGGTATTTTTGCCATATCTTCTTAGGCCTCATGATTTATACCCCAGTTTTTGTGAAGCCTTGGGTACAGTCACAGCCGGAGTGCTAGATGACCCTTCCAAATTGCATCATACGGGATCTTCAGAATGGCAGAGCCCATCTCTTGGCCAGTTTGGACCAGAGGGATGCCAAATGCTTCAAAGTCAAAATGCCACAACCTCAGGATAGCTGTTTTGAGTTTCGTAGTGTACTTGTGAGGTCAGAACAGGAGGTTAGGGCTTGGGATATTTCAACATCAAACCATTTTGGGTGCCTTTTGCAGCTATTTGGAGGGTGTTCTACATTCTGCAGCTGTACTGATTTTGCTAATTTTGCCCTTATATCCCTAAATAGCTTCATTACTACAATATTAGTACTGGATAGTTGTATATGCATCACTGAGTCTCTGCAGTTACCTTAAAAAACACCATTTAAACACACACACACAAACCACCTGACTTAAGTTCAGGAACTTTCTGGTACTTAATTGAGATATTTTTCCATTGTATCTGGGTACCAAGGACACAATCCTAGAGTAGTTTCAAATTACAGAGTTGGTAAACTAACAGGAAATATTCCAGCCTCTGGGTGATTTTGGCTGGCAAGTCTACTTTGCATCAAGTAAATGAAATGTTCTATAACTGGAGTCCAAACTATTTTGTGGAGGAATTGTGTGTAAATAACCATACCAACATCAGCAACCACCAGGGCTGGAAAATCCCCCAGCAGAGACCTTGCAACTAGAGGGGCTGCCTTTTTGTAAGAACCTGTGTGTTGAGACGAACGTCTACTCCACACCTCAGCTGTTTTTTGCTTCATTGTTTGTTCCCCACCGCAAATTATAATAAAGGCCTTCTTCCTATGGAAAACTCGGAGAGCCATTTGATGAAAATCGCCGATGGGCCCACGGTGAGATTCATCAGTATTAAAAGGCACTTTTCTCCATCAGCACATCCTTAAATGATTGGCAGGGTTTCTTTTGTAGAATTCCAAAACTGGAGGAGTGGGGGTTATGATCATGTTAGGAATTTCTGGTTTTGCCCTCAAGGAAAGGTTTAACAAGGCTTTTGCAAGCAAGGGCGGTGGGAGGGAGACTGCAATTGTTTTGGACATCTGAATTCCACTCTAATAAGATGCTCCAGGTGGCTTGGGAGTAATCCTAAAATAGCTGCCGCTCTTAATTGCTTCTGTAAAGTCAGGCATGCTGTGATAGCTAACTAGACTGAGTAGGTGTGTTTGTTGGGGAGAGATGAAGGGGAATGTTGCCAGCGGCTTTTGAGGTGCCTTGAGGACTTAAACCAGCTCTCCTCCCCTTTAGAACAGCACATTTCAGAATCCTTATTTGGAGTCATCGGTCCTTTATAGCTGATCGCAAAGGAGGCACATGCCCTTGCACACCGTTTTATGAAAACCATGGTGATTTCCACCCAGTCTCGATCAGAGACACAATAGAATAAAATGCGTTTTGTATCGGAATATCCATTCAGGTAAAATACCCAAGACGTCTACAGCAAATAGCTTGCAACCGTTAACAGGATGAGTTGGGGACAAAGGCTATGAAGGCACAAGAAGGTGGGGGAGAGAAAAGGAGTTCCAGTACTTGCTTAGGGTTGTTTTTTTTTTAAGGGAGGAAAAATGCAGCTAGAATAAATGTTAAAAAAAAGGGGGGGGCAGGAAAGAAATGGCTGATTTCAGTTGGCTGATGCTAGGGAGGTATAGGTAAATTATCCTGCTGGCTTTGGAAAAGAGTAAATACTGTAGTTCTTTCTTGTCCCAGAATCTCCCACCATCACTAAAAAGTGAGGGTGACGGTTTAAATTGGCAGTTTTTAATAAAGGTTCTCATTGGAGGGAATGCATTACCAAAACAACTCCCCAACTGGTTATTGTCACAATTAAAATAAAGTGGTTTGAAAGTAAATATAGTAGAGCTTTGAAACAACAATTCAGAGTTACTGACCAGACAGTCCCATTTTTTTTTCACAGTGCAGAGACGATTTATTTGCAGTGGCAGAGAGGGCATTGTAAAATTGATAGAGTTTTACTCAGTTTCCTATATGTATACAAGAATGCTAAGAATGGTCACTTCCTTGAAGAGAAAGCCAGAGCTGATTTTTGTAAAACTGGTCATTGGGGAAATGTTTTTGCTCCGTAATGAGATATAAACAGCAACAGTGTTTATTTCCCATCATAAATATTTGAAATATGCTGTCATAATAAAGGCAGCGTATGGCCAGTTGCAATGTATATATGATAAAAGATTTTTTTGTGTGTCTTGGGTAAAAGAAAATCCCAGAAATGTAAATGTTAATATGATGTGATTGTCATAGGAGAAATTAAATCATGCTGTTCCCTAAATGAGGGAAGAAAGAGGTTCCTTTTTATTTCTACCCCAGCTCCAATTGATGTTTCATTATCTGTACCTTGTAACCAGCTTTGTGTGACCAGGTGGCTTGTAGGACTGGATTCATGAGGATGGCATTTTGGAAAGTTGGTTGGCCAGTATTGTAAGAGGGCGAATGGCCAATTCATTTAGGTGGAGAACCTTTAGATGTCCTGCTACAGACAAGATGTGTATCTGTAGCTCTTTCTGAAGGTGCTACAAGAGAGGCAACAGCTGACCTAACAGAAGTGGCAATAATCCTCCATTAAATATACTTTGGCTGATGGGCCTCACTAGATAATTGACTTTTCAGCAGGAATTACTGGCTCAAATGAAATCAGCAAGCTTTAAGGCAACCTGTGCCATTCAAAGGGTTTGGGGTGGGGGGATGTCATACTGCCTGTCTCTGAGCTATTCATCTCTGTAATTCAGTGTGTGTGTCACTACCAGATGACACTAAACAGTAGACCTTAAAGTGGCTCTAATTAAAAACTGTTTTTGTTTGGAAATCCCTCCCTGAATTCAGTGGCTTTTCATCTGATTTAAGATCCTGTATGCTCACCACCAGATGGTGGGTAGGACATCTGAACCAGCCATTGGCATTTGACCTTACTGGTTTTGCTTTCTGCCTGTTGCCCAGGCATTTTTGCACTGTGATGTTTGCAGTTGGGATGGCTATAGTAGTGGCCCCTTCCATTCCCACAATTGTTAGAAAACCAGCACGACTCTTTTATATCCTCCTGGTCTGACTGCCACTTGGGCTGTGATATAAGTCCCCTGTGAGAATGGAGCCTGATGGAATGACTGCTGCTTCTTAATCCCATGAGGTCCAGGATTCGTATTTCATAACAGTTGACTATGTTCAACTTCACAGTCACTTCAAGCATCTCACCATCTGGCTAGAATCCAGAGAACAGTGAGTAGGAACAGAAAAATGCCATTTCATGAGCCTTTCTGCAGATAATAGCAAAGGACATAAATCAGCAAGGTGCTTTGGTGAACCAAGATTCATTGTTCATTGAATAAGCCATAGTTGGTTTGGGTCACGTGTTAAGCTGTGAAGCATAGTTTACTTGCTACAATCATGTTTTCATCAAATATGCTAAGCCCAAACCCAACAAACTGGGTTATGGCAGAGCTTGATATGGGAGTCCACCATCAATCTAGTATTGCATTAATGGCATTCTCCAGAAGCTTTGGATCTGTAGTTTTCAGAATTTCCACTGATTGGCCATGGTGGCCAAAATTGCATGCCCCAATAGGGAAGACTGAGTTATAGCATGAAAAACTGTGAAACTCTGGGAATTGGTACATATACTAAAGTGGGACACAAAAAAGGAATTGGAAATCTTGTATCAATGTATGCAAATGAAGGCATTCCTTGGGATGTAAGGTTGCTTTTATCATACAAAGTGCTCTTCCATAAATCAGGAACTGCCCATCTGTGAGCAAAAGAGCTCCAGTTTATGTCAGCTCAAGTGGTTGTAACAATTAACAGAGATTCCTGTTTGTTAACTTAAATGCTTTCTCTGTTGGGAGTGACCCAGTGGTGTTCTTACCTGCTCTTTTCTTTTAATAGCTGTCTGGTTTTGGTTTTCTTCCTCTTCAGAATGGGAACCTAACTTGGAGCGAAGAAGCTGACAGTAGCAGGGGAAGAGAGGTGTCCCGAGACTTTGCCAAGGTCAGTGCAACAACTTAGCTTTGATTGTATGCTCAAATCTGGGCGGAAATGACATTTGAGTCACTTTCAGCAAATGAACATTGCTATCACGAAAACTCTACTGCCTGGGATGGTTCTGCAATCTGAAGGGAGTTTGAAAAAGAAGCCTTGCCATTCTTTCAAACAGTAACATGAGCTTTTCACAGAGGAAATGGATGTTTGTTAGAAGAAGGCTTGGATTCCTTCCAGACCAGCTTCTATAGATATCTTGCTTTGGCCAGGACACGCTGGGCTGATCCATCCCTTATCTAGATTTCTTAGCTTGTAATTTTTAGTACCTCTTAATTATAGCCCGGACTTCAAATCCATCGTGATTTATTTAGTAAAATGACGATACGTTGTGGCAGAGCCATTGATCTGGACATTCCTTTGCCTATGATGGCCTTGTGCCCTATTGTTTAGGACATTAGTTTTCTTTATAGCAGCCACCTCCTCCAGTCCCTACATCCATTTCAGAAAACTGATACTTGCTGCAACATTAGCTTCCAAGGAGCTGGTTTCCAGATCCACATAATCAGTGGTTGGAATGCAAGCTCCCTTTGTCACTACCATGATTTTACCTGAGGCTGCATTGATCAGGAGCTTCCAATCTTTTTCTGTTGCTTTGTGTGTCTTTGGGGGCTTCCATCTGAGTTGAGTTGCTGTTTTCTACCCAATGAGTATGCCTGTGAAACTTTGTTTTCCCTTCTACACCCAGCCTAAATTAAATTGTTCTTGCTTTATTCCACAGTTGTATGAATTGGATAGTGACCCTGAACGGAAGAAATTCCTGGATGATCTCTTCGTTTTTATGCAGAAGAGGGGTGAGTGGGATTTGCCTTATTATGGCCTGAAAAGGGGAAATAAACATGTGCCTGCTTGTTCTGTACGCTGGAATTAGAAACTGTGGAAAAGCTGCTTTGTGAGTTGGCTTCCATTATTATGGGAGTGGGAGGGAAAAGGGAATCGTTACTTTTTCTTCCAAGGATATAAGGTAGCACCTCTGTTGAATAATAGGTCATAAGGATAATGTTTGTTCCATCTTCCTCAGTATCCAGCTTGGAGTGAAATATTATTGAGCAGTAAATAAGTATTGCTTACTCTAACAAAAATGTAAATCTCTGTCCCTAAACAGTCTAAGTTTGGCAGAAAAGGGAGCAGCGAGGGAGGAACAGACATTACTAACTCCAATTATTCACATTTGACTTGCATTGCAGTTCAGGGTATGTGAGAAGAGTTGTGCAGAACCAGACCAGAGGCTCTGGCTCAGAGTTCTGTTCTCACAGTGGCCAAGAAGCTGACAGTAGGAAGCTCACAGGATATGCACACAGAAGTACCCCCTTTCTCTCTCACACACTCACACAAGCGTGTGTTCCTCAACAACTGATTTTGAGAGGCTGGTTGCCTCTGACCCCAGAGACAAAACCTGTCTGCTATGATTAGTAGCCATAGGTAGCCTTCTCCCCCACAAATTGATATAATCTCTCTTTCCAGCTGTAGGAGTTGGCGGCCCTTTCTGCCTCTTGTGGCAGTGCTTCTACCAAGGGCTGGGTTTCTACCATCCAATGAAATGCTTTGTTTTGTCTCTTCTGAATCTCCCACCCTCTTTCAGCTTCATTCTGCGACTCTTTTTTTTTTCCTGACTACTTTGTCTTAATCACCAGGTAATGGACCTTTATTATTGTCTTGTTTATCTACAAAGCATTATTTCAGCTCCTCTGCACTCTCCTGATTCTCTTTTATCTCTCGTAATGCCCTTGGAATCCAATGGGCTTGATGAACGGATGGTAGTCCATGTGGTTTTCTTAGCAGCAGTATGAAACTGGCTTTCTATTGCTCTCTTCTGGAATGGTGTTCAACTTTCCAGTCTAGCTGACAGCCCCAGAATTTCCAGGTGGCCCTATTCAAGGACTGACCAGCCCTGATCCGTTTTAGTGCCCAAGCTCAGGTGTGAGGTGCAAAAGCTTGTCCTTGGTAGGAACATTGCCACAATCAGGTCAATTTTAAGTCCCATCGAAGCCTGAACACAAAACATTAAGGTTGTGAAGAGAGCTGAGATGTGTTTAAATGGCCTGCCTATCTGTCTTTCAAACTCATCTGTCTTTGAACTAAAAATGGATTGAAAAATCAATCCAGTCTCCTTGATTGTTAAAGAAACCGAAATGAAGATTGGACATTCAATCAATAAATAAAATTAAAAATTAAAAAATCAAACTTCAGGAGAGAGGGAGCTCTCATGTAGTTGCAACTCTCACACACAGGCCAGTTTTATCATAAAAAGAAAGTCTTTGTGGTGTTTATGTTGTTAATTTGGCTGGATGCCTCCTTGTGATAACTAACAAGACACAAGAGAAAGACAAAATCATCTCCACTCAGAAAAAGTATAGGTAGAAATATTTACTCTTGAATTTTAAGATTCCATTTTAATTCATTAAATATTAATGATTATTTTTCAATGTACATTGCCTGTAAATAATTTGTTGAGTGATTTATTGTCCTGAAGGTGTGATAGAAATAAATAAGTAGTTGCATGTTGGCGTATTTGGCAATAAAAAGAGAATGTGGATGAACTGAAATCACTGTAGAATTGTGCAATTGAGATTCTGTTAGTGGCTGAGATAGCTAAGACCTAGTTTCACTGACATATCCTTAGATCAGCATTTCCCAGATGGATACCAGCAGCCATGCTAGCTGGGAGTGATGAGAGTTGTAGTCCCAACCGGTCTGACCACAAGTTAGGAACAACTGTGTTAGATGTGGGAATGACAGGGATGCAAAACCTGGAACCAAAGTATACCCAAGTGTATATATTACCGCAGTCTTCTCTTTGGATATTTGCTAGTTTCTGATAATATATAATTCTTAAAGAGTGAATATAAGGTAGGAAAAAGGAAGGGATCAAATGGAATTTAGATCAACGGGTTATATAAGATCCATTATGAAGAAATGTAATCTGTGGCAACTACTCCCGATCCTTCCTTCCTTCCTTCCTTCCTTCCTTCCTTCCTTCCTTCCTTCCTTCCTTCCTTCCTTCCTTCCTTCCTTCCTCATCCAGATAATGTTGATATCCAAAGTGAAAACTTCAGTACATACTTATATTTCATTCAGTCTTTCACTATGATGCTCCAGTTGGGACTTAGATCTTTTCATAATCCATCTCTCCATCTTGAAGGAGGCCATCCCAGTAGAAATGTGTAATTATAGGGCAACAGTTGGCTAGATCATTGTTTCTTTTCCAAAGAAGTCTCCATGGTGGTTAGGGTTAAAACTAATAACACAGTAAACTAGGAAACATCTAACATTTGAGCAATGCCATAAAAATAGCTCATTCCAGATTCAACTGACAGGCTATTTACTTCCCTAACTGTGGTCTTGAGTAGATGACAAAATTTAGGAGGCCAGGAGAATCTTGAGGGCCTGAGAGTTCCCATTTGTCTAGGGCAGTGGTTCTTAACAATTATGGTGTCACAGACCCCTTTGATAAGCTGATGAAAAATTAATGCAATTGTGACAAAGAATTATATCTCTCTCACTCTTGTTTTTCATGCAAAAATTAACGGCTACTTCCTGGAAAAAAAAAAACCAAATCGTCCATACAAAGGCAACAGTAAACTTTATATCTGCTCAATAAATAAATTTCCATGAGAAGTTCCAAGTGGTTATTTGGCTTGAATAAGAAGTTGAAACTGTGGGGAAGACATCCAGTCAACTTTGACTTTTCATCTTGACTATAAGTAGTGCTGGAAATCCTGACTTACAACGGTGTATAGTAGCATGGAATCAGAGGTCCCATAGCTCATTTTGCCAGACAAGAGTAAGCCTGTATTAAGAAACACTTGAGTTTTGCAACACACTTCAGCGGCTTCACTCCCAGCCTGCAAATGTCTGAAAGCCCATCCACAGACCCCACAGATTAAAAGCCACTGGCCTAGGGTATGTATGTGCAAAAAAGGTCTCAGGATTTTGGGTACAAAACGTCCTATTCTGAACATTTTGGAGGTGTTTTGAACTTGAAGCAACTCTGTTTTCAAGTGCAAGACACTTCCCAAATGCTTGAAACAGTTCAAATTCAAACATTTTGGGCAGCCCTAATTGAGGGACTTAGGTTTTTCAACTTTTCTGTTAAATGCATTGGTTTTCTCTTCTGTTTTCCAGTGGAGTTATATTGAGATAGAACCCTCTGGTTTTTTCAGAAACCTCTTGGTGCAAAGCTGATGGTTGGCTGGTGAAGAAAGGAAGCAGGTAGAAAGGGCTGACATTTGCAAATTCTGCAGCTGATGGAGGCAGTGCTGTAAAGTTGTGAATGATATTGTGGTCATGAAAACAAGTTTGCTCCTTTAACTCCCTCCTTCGTGAAGATCCCATAAAAAAAGCTTTAGGGAATATCTGCTGCTGCTCAAGGTTGTACGTGACCTTAGTTTTCCCAGATGGCTTGTTCTTTTTAAGTTTGATGGGTATCTGCATAGAAGAGGCTTTGTGAGTCTGAGTGAATGGCTTCCTGCTGTTGTATGCCTTATCTGTGTCTTTTCAGATGTGGAAAAACTTGGGGCAAATGCTAATATTGCCAACTGCGTTTGCTGGGGGTGGGGGCGGTTTATCTCCAGGCAGCAGTGGCACTAATCAAACTATCTGGGGAATACCCTTAAGACCTCCCTGCCTTTTTTCTTTACCATCTTCCCACTTAGCTTTTGTTACCTGTTACGAGCATTTGAATTTAGCCACGGGTGATACCACTGTCTTTGACTAACAGAACGCAAGCTCCCCATAATGTGGACACTGTGCCGCTTTGCCACAAAGAGGAAGATACTGGCAGGGTTAGCACATTGAATAAGCTTAGTTGGTTTGGCTCTGGCTTAGAATAACTGTGCAGATGCGGCCAGTTATGGTTTGTAAACCACGGTATGTGGCTTTGTGTACTGTTTAAGGCCAGATCCTTTTGATTTATTGGGTAAACCATTGTTAAACAAGCATATCCAGAATTAAACAAACCATGACTCTCAACTTCTTCAGAGCTGAGACTTGCCACAAGACGCCCCCAAAGCTATAGTAGAAGGCTAGAGTTTGGTTAGCTCAATACATAATAAGATGCCCAATCAAAAATAGTAGTATCATAAACCACATTTAGATTAATCTGATTTTCTGGTTTCATTTCCTAGTAGTGTTTCTCCACATAAGAACAGTTCCTACATGTCTAAATGTTCATCCGCTTTACAGTGAAGGTACATATGCTTCCTCTTGCCCATAAGCGTTACACCTTCTTCCATCAATGGCAGAATGGTTTCTGTTTGTATGCTTTACAGTTGGGGAGCCTTTGTATCTTTATCTTAGGCATCTGGATAGCATTGCAAAGAAGAGCATTATGAGGGTTTCTTGGCATGCCATTGAAAGACAGAGCAAACTGGGCTCATTCTCAAGACTTAAAATGTCTGTGATTCCCTTTAGGTCTTTCTTTTTCTTCCCAAAGAACTGTGTTTCTACTTCAGATTTCACTGGGGAAGGCGAGTTGGTTCAAGGGTCAGGAAGGTGAGAACCCCAGCAGTAGCTGCGCTGTTGAACATCTGGTAAAGATGTTGAGAGAGCAAAATATATTAAACCCAGCTGGGGCAAGAGCTGTCAAGCGATGGAACCCTTATGAGGCTTAAGACATTCAGGAGCCACCTCCAAGGAGACTTGCCCAGCAGCCCCATTGGGCAGCAGGAGGTTTGGCAGCAATATTTGGGGGGCAGGTGCCTGTTAAGGCTGCCTTCAGCTTGGCAACTGGGCTCAGAAATAGCTGCAATCTGTCAGTCTGGCCCTGTTTGGGGTGGAGGGAGCAGAACAATGGCATTTCCATAGGTGTAGATAAAAACTGGGCCTCCTGTCAAATAAGGCATGATTAATTACTTTCCTTTCCTGCTCCTGCTTTGATAACCATGCGTGATGGTCTGCAGGCTTGTGAGTCAGGTAATGACTACTGCGTCTGGAGATGCGAATGCCCGCTGTGGAAATGGACAAGATGGTTGGGGGGCTAGAGTAAATTATGCTGGCTGTCCTGGGAAGTGGGAGGTCAGAGGCCTCTTTCTCAATTTTTTGTCCTACTTGTTTTCAAATAAAATTGAAGGGCAGAGTTAGTATCTTTTCATGTAAACAGAGAACCTAGCAGCAGGCAACATTTTTTTCATGGCTGGTGCCTGCACATCTCTCCATAGCTGGTGGCTTTGTGCCCTGCAGCACTTGGAAGAGTTTGCTTTGTGGCCCTCAGTCCCTTCATCTCTATCTCTATTTTTATTCACTCTGTTCTCCATGCACAAACATTGTTGGGGAGAAATTGAGGGAAACTGTCTTAGGAAAGGAGGTTTAAGATGATGTAGAAACCTCACCTTTCCCTTAAAAAGATGAGCAGCAGGTCTTTTGGATATCTTGAGTAGACTTATCTTGAGTAGACTTATTGAACTTGATGGGAGTTGTTGTCCAACTACTACTAAAGATATGCAGTTGGGGAAGGCTGTGCTAATACCAACGGGTGCCCCCAGTTTTCAGTTTGATATAGATATTGTTCTTCTTTAACTGGTTTTACTTAACTGTTGGATGTCCTTTTAGTTATTCCAGATTTTATCATGCAATGATTTTTTTACTTTATGTTGTAAGCCAGCCCCAGTTGTAACATTCAGTGGTAGACGCATTTAATAAATGAAATTTCCCTTTGGAATTGGAAGTTCTGAAGGGCCAGGATGTGCAGTCCCTTTAGAGGTGGACATTGTATAATGTTGCCTTGGCCCTGTTCTTTGAACTGGTACTTCCCTTCTGCAACTCTTCAAGACAATGCTACCTGTGAATTTTTAAGAGATCACAAAGAAGAACTATCACTGTCAGCTCTTTCAGCATTGTGTTTACCAGCCTCTGCCTTGATCATGGCAATGCTGTGACCTGCCTTTCTTCCAGGCAGAGAGGTTTCTCTCATAGGCTGATCTTCGCAGCTGTCCTGTGCAGTGGGCCCAAGGTCCCCCATTGACTTTTATGGAACATGGGGGACTTCAAACCAGAATCCTGCTGAATGGGGTGGCAATATTCTGACAGTATTCTGTGACGATGCCTGTGTTCTCACAACACTCTTATCTATAATTAACTTAACAGTCATTTACTAAGCAGCCCAACATTCTTTGTCCACAAGGCACGCTAGACACACAGGCTAGGGTTACACAAGAGAGTAGGTTCACTAGTTTGGGGCTCGGTGAGTTAGGCAACCACAGCTATTGTGAATGGATTTTGCTGCCCCCGTACTAGCAGCATAAATGTAGTGGAAAGGCCAAATCTGAAAACAGGCTCCACTTCTGGCCAAGTCAGCATTGCAACTTTCAAGCAGAGGTCATGCCTGGATATATTTGGGGGGTCACCATCCAGTGCCCATTTTAAATCATTGCCTGCAGAGAGTATGGAAGATTACTTCGATAGAGATATGCAGGAACCATAGCCTAGGCAAAAAAGGCTGAAACATTTTTTAAGTCCAGAAGACCCAGATAACATTCAGAAGTGACTCAGGCAGACACCTCCCTGCTTCACTAGAGTATAAGAGAGGAAGAGGGTACAACACAATCAGACTTGTAAAATTCTGATATTATAGCCAATCTCAATAAAAGTACAGGTAGTCCTCCTTATGACTGCCTCCTTTAACGACCATTTGAAGTAACAGTGGTATAAAAAAACCAGCTTTGAGACCAATCCTCGCATTTATGACTGTTGCAGCGTCCCACAGTCACCATTTGTGTGCTTCATGACCAGCTTCCGACAAATACAGTTAGGAGAAGCCAGCAGTAACATCACAAGTCACAGTCACATGATGCCACGCTTAACAACCAAATAGGAAGTGAGGTTGTAAGCCCATCGTGGTCACACGATTTTCCACTTAGCGACCGCAGTGCTTAGCGACAGTTGCCAGTCCCAACTGTGGTCGCTAAGCAAGGACTAACTCTAGTTTAGCCTACCTGTGGAGTTGATTTCCTGGTCTGGGCCACCCAGCGGGACTGCCACTGCCACAGAGAACTGTTCCCATGGCTCTGGGTTGCAGAATTTGGCTTGGTGATTCAGGCCATTATTTTTTGAAAAGCTGCTTTCCTCTGAACGCAGAGTCTTTGGGCTCCTGTTGTTTTTGGTGGCTAAGCTCGGTCTGATTTCGATTACCCCCTATCAGAGCTGAGGTGGCTTGGGATCGTGTGGCAGCAGGGGCGAAGGGGAGGGGAGGGTCTGCCAGTGGAATGGGACATGCAGACGACATCCGAGGGCAAAGCAGTGGCTGACCTCTTTGCTAACAAAGATTTGGGCTCTCGCACTGGAGAGCTGCGAACTCACAGTCCCTGTGCAGGCTCGGAATGGGGAGAGAGACGCTGGAAAGTACAGTAAAAAAAGAAAAGAAAAGCTCCTCTATCAAACAGCAACAAGTCTTATGCCTTTGCTCTGGTCAGTGACCTTTCCCTCTGGAATTCTCCCCTCTGACCCACAGATCATTAATCCCCACCATGCCAGATGACAGTAATCCATCACGGGCCCTGACAAGCCTTGCAGCCGGCTGTGAAAAGATCTGCTCGGCCTCCCTCCATCCCAGGATACTCATTTTTCATTTTTCCTGTTCAGCACCAAGGGCTTCCAGTAACAACTTATCACCAGTCCCTTCCTACCAGAAGGCCCGCACGGATGCCGGGGCCTGGAAGGCGGTGGGGGGCACCCAATACGGGGCCTTTCCACACTTACTGCGTGTGTTTATTTCTCTTCATCTTCGCTCGTGAAAGGCTCTTGAGTGTGCAGACCTCCCCAGAACGGAAAAGCAAACAGTCTCCCCCTCTCCCTCTTCTCGCTGAGTCTATTTTAAAATGAGGAGGAGGAGGAGGAGGAGGAGGGAGTATATAAACATATTTCATTCTGTTCTTTAAATGATCTCCCTGTTTGGCATGTGTTATAAACTTAAATAAGCTGTTCAGGTTGGATTTTTTAAAAAGGTATTTTGAATAGCAGCGATAAAATTGTCGGTTAAAGGTAGGGAGGATGAAGCTTTTTGTAAATACTATCACGGTCCTGACTGAGCCTCTCTTGGCAGGTGCTGCCCTTGAGAGGGGCTTGTCTCCCATCACCCAGCTCGCTTCTGGAAGAATTTCAAATGCCTCTGTGGAGTGTAGAGTAGGATTTGCAAACTATTTAGAGCCCTTACGGATAGATGTTTGTGTTTGCTGAGTTGAGATCCTGGGAATTTCCAACTATTCTCTTAATTTGGGCATTCATGCTAAGGCCTTTAAGACTGAAAAAAAGGAGGGTCTGAATAAATACTCTAGCCCATAATGCTGGGGAAAATGGAAGGAAAGAAAATGATTAGCAGCAGTGCAGATAGTTGATTACAGTGGCAATGGGTACACCACTGGAAGACCTGAAGGGCCAGGTTGAGGATCCTGGAAAGGATCTGTCTATGAAAGGAGAACCTTTTCCATATATGATGCACCTTAATATTGACTTTTGAGAAGTCATGAGGTTGAATTGGCTATATGCTTCACAAGCTGGTATAAAAAGCTGGTTAGAGGAGGCATGGAGCATGCTTGTTTTTGATACATACACAGAGGTTTTATGTCTCTTTGTCCTCACCGCTGGCTTCTCTGATACACTTGGGCACATGTATGTGAGATAAAATGACTCAGTAAAATATTGCTTTGATCATCTCTATGATAAGAAAATGCAGGTAATTTTGCACCGTTGGCTCTTCTGTATAATCTCCAGAGGCCACATTGCATCCTCCAAGTGTGCCAGCCAGCAACTCCTGTAATCCTCGTCCATCTGGAGGTCATCACCATTCTGGTGATCGTTCAAGAACAGAATCCTGGCCTGATTCACCCTTTGATCGTAATTCATCGATTGCACTAAACCATAATTAATCTGTTCAACTGTAGCCAACTTGACCTTCTCGTGCCTTCTCAAAAGCCAATGTTAATGTACATCATATATGGAAAAGGTCCTCCTTTCATGGGTGGGTGCTATACATCTGCCTTTGTGATGTGTGTCCCACATCTTCTGGGACAGGCAGAGGCGCCACACACCAAGCTAAAACCAATCCTCCAATTATGATATACTCAGTAAATCATAGTCAAGCCAATTACTACACTGTGTGAATTCTTAATCAGAAAACCTACTACTAGAGGCTACGGGCAAGAGCATGACAGCTCTCAAGCTTTTGTTCTGAACCCAGAGTCATGTTAATCTGTCAAGCTTTTTGACATTAAAAGTAATAAAAAGTTCTAGAGAAGAATAACATGGATAAAACGTTATGTTTCTTATCTCAAGGAGAGCAACATATCAATACTTTCGGCTTTGGACCTTGACCCCAATTCACAGGAAATCTGTCTTGTGGACAGCATCTATCCAGTTTGGCGGTTTCTCGCCCTTTCCGGTCAAACCGGCTCTTGTGTGTGATCTTCCCGCTGTGGCATTTCCTATTTTTCCTTGCAGAGTACGTCTTCAGGATTTCATTAGCTAGACTGGTTTATAAAGTGCTAAAAAAAAAAATGCCAAAACGTTGACATGATAATCTGATTTAGTGCTTGAAGAATGGCTTCCAGAGAGAAGCATATCTCATGGAAGGTGATTTGAGTTTCTTGTGTCCAAGATCAAATCTACTTGTACTCCTTTATTTTGTTACGCCCACTGACGACGAACAATGAAAACTAGAGTTGTGTGCCTTAAGTTTGATCAATGTGAGGGTGGTTTTGTACAGTAGCACATAGAGAGGAGTGGACAACCTTTGGGTTGTCAAGGACTTCATACTAAAGTGAGTGGCAGGTCAGAGGTCAGCTGTTAGTGGCCTGTCATTTCCCCCAATATGTGTGCAGAACTCACCAGTCTGTTGAGAAGCGGGGCAAAGCAAACGAAGGAATTCTCCCCCGCCTTCCCCGGATATTGTTCATCTAGGAGCCAGAACTTTCAACCTTCTTCCTAGCTTCCTGAACTCAAATATTTACTATAGCAGTCACAAGAGCCATTCCCTGGGAAATGCAGTCAGAAAATGTTTGTGCTTCAGTTCAGAAATGGGCCTGTAGTCCAAATATGAGAGGGAACATGCTGGAATGGAAGGGGAGTTATCTTCTTTTACTTCAATTGCTTTCCTTAACTCTCTAAGTAGGCATTACTCAAGCACCCTTGCCTTTTTCAAATGCGCCCCATGTCCAGTGAATTCGGTCACCTGGCCTGTAATGTTCAGTTTCGTTCCTGAAAGCAGCGTTTCTCAACCTTGGCCGCTTGAAGATGTGTGGACTTCAACTCCCAGTATTCCCCATGTTGGCTGGGGAATTCTGGGAGTTGAAGTTTACACATCTTCAAGTGGCCAAGGTTGAGAAACACTGCCTTAGAGAAATTGTTTTGCTTTATAGCTGTTTCTTTGCAAGGTACAATGAGCCGGTGGGGGCAGGGGAGCGTGGAAGGGAGTAAAGTTTAGAGGCAGCCTCCACCCTGGGTTGAAACCACGTGCTGCATGCATCAGGAGATAAATACACCTCTTATTTTTTGGGCTGCCAAAAACATGAAGAGTCATGAAATCAGTTGACGCTATCAGTGGCATCTACCCCAAGCCACGATAAACTCAAAGTGAAAACAACATACATCATAATGCAGTTATGTACTCGCATTGTGACATCTGATGCCGTTTCTGAAGTTACGCCCTTCGTATTTTGAATCGCCTATGTCATTTGCCCTCTGGGAACTCCTAATTATAGTGCTGTGAGGCAGAGGCGTCCCCCAAAATCCAACAATTCCGGCAAAACGCAAGCTCTGCTTTTTTGTATGTGTGCGCATTGTCGTGGTGTAGGTACAAAAGGGATGGATCCTTTAGCATAATGCTTGCCTCTTCCTGTGGATAGGACAGATGTCAAAAGGACATTTGGTGCCCTTATACTATAAAATCCCTGACGTCACTCACCTTTGAGGCGTGCACACGCACGCATCTGCCTTTATTCCAAAGCAGAAATTTAGCTAATTTAGAATTTGGACTAGTTTCAGGGACTCAAGCAGTAGGTGACATTCATTCACAAATTCTGGAATAGTTGTAATACTTGGCACACGCAAAATTAACTTACCAGGTTCACTTTCATACTAGATAACCATGGCTCCAGGGTTTCTGTGGCTTTAAAAGTGGGAGAAGCTGTGGCCCTCTGGCTAATGGTGTCATCACCATGAGCTACAATAGCTGGGGTTGATAAGCCTTGGAGAGTGGTATTTTTCCGCCTCTGATTTAAAATGAGATTTAAACAGTTCAGAGGACCAAACTAGCCGTCATGTTTAAAAAGAGAGCAGGAGGTTCAGGTTGGCCTGTTTTATATATCCTGTTAAGCTGTAATAAAATTGGTTTGGCTTTGGCATAATGTGTTATCTGGACCTCGCTATTTTGATTTGTAAGCCATAGTTTATGGTTTAGTGTGTTGTGTGAATCCAGTCAACTGTGGTTTGTAAAGCTAACCATGAGTAAAATGGTGCAAGTCAGGTCACTGTATCTTTTAATGTGAGGTGCCAGGATCGGAGAGCAGCGGGGCTACAATTTTCTGAATTCCCAGTCTGTATAGCAAACCGCAGGGTACAATTACCTGTGTACACGAGATGCACATTTCACACTTATGTGTGGCAAAAACTGCCCATCTCTGGTACAGGGGCAAATAAGAAGTGTCTTGTTCTCCTCCCTTGACCTGCAGTGCTGTTAAAGGCCAGTATGAAAACTACATTGAAGCATACACTAGAAAAACCAACGTTTCTGTTTGCCCACCTTCCTGCCCTCTGAACACAGAACCCTGCTGCTCATCTTCTTGCTCCCAAGCAGGCCCCTTCAAAGGCTGTTACCTTGGTGTAAGGTTCTCTGACCACCACCACCCTTATCCTAAGGAAAAGAGTGCAACTGGAAAAGAACTTGAATACGTTTGTTGCCCGTTGGTTGCTTTTAGGGAAACCAGAAGACTCTTTATTTGGCGTCTGTAAGAACTGTTCTTCATGGGGAAGAGTCTTGTGTTACACACACACACACACACACACACACTAAAAACACCTCTGCATATTCATTATGCTGTGGTTTCAGCCTAGAAGGTACTGATTGATACTAGGAAGAAAGAAAAAAACACAGAGTAATAGGAAGACCATGCATACAATTAGATGATGCTTCCTTAGCCTTTAATAAAAATTGTGAAAATTAAGGAGATCAAGTCTAAAGCCCTGGTGGAAAAGGAGGCACTAGTGGAAGGAGATCCCCGTAGTGTGGAGAAGCAGTTCAAGGCAGAAGGTCTCCTGGTAACTTGCTGGCTTTTTCCTTCTTTCTCTTTCCTCATTGCTGTGGGTACAGGGACACCCATCAACCGCATCCCAATCATGGCCAAGCAGATCCTTGACCTCTATATGCTCTACAAGCTGGTGACAGAGAAAGGAGGGTTGGTGGAGATCATCAACAAGAAAATCTGGAGGGAGATCACGAAAGGCCTTAACCTCCCCACCTCCATCACCAGTGCAGCATTTACGCTTCGCACCCAGTAAGTCCTAGGCGGGCGGGCGGGGGGGAGCATTACAAGGAAAAGAGTCAGATGCATCCCTGCCTTTGGTCTCTTAGATACAGAGTGTTGGACTTGCTTCAGCCTGGTATGTTAAACCACCAGCTCTGAGGTGTAACAAGCCTGAGGTGTAACAAGGGTGCCATGCATGACCATAGGGCCTCTGCAGCATCCCTTGGTGACCCCAGAGCCCTTTCGGAATAAGTGGAGCCAAAACATGGGGTCCCTTATTGCATTTGGGGGAGTTTTAAACAAAAAAACAACCCTGGTGCTTTCTTGATCTTGAAGCCCTATATTTTAGCAAAAGCCCCCTCCCAAATTAGGCTGCGGCCCTCAACTTGCCACGCCAAAAGTGGTGTAGTCCTTTTGCTGATTGAAGCTGCCTGCCTCTGGGCTAAGCCATCCTGTTGTTTGTCTGTTGCACATAACAGGGGGAGGAAACCTGGCAG